>NW_022900915.1:14477124-14478531 GCF_012274545.1 Fukomys damarensis
AAAAAAAAAAAAAAAAAAAAAAGCCTGAGAACTCAGCTGTTGATTCTAGAACCTTGAGGTTTAGCATCAACCTGCCTGCCACCACAAGTTACAGTTTGAAATCCAGTTCTGACCAAAAAGAACAGTCTTGTATCTCTCCTGGTTGTTACCAGCAAATACAGTGACACAGCACATGTGAAGTGTTTAGCTGTGATGCTGTTGTTTAATTGTCCTGATAATTATAACTATAAACCAGGGGTGCCCCGTTCATTCTTACTGAGATGGTAAGGATCAAGCCCAGGGACTTGGACATTAGGCAAGCTCTATACCACAGAGCTATACTCAAAGGTGAAACTCAAAGGAGAACCACGCCATTTCCTGACCCAGCCACCATCGCTCAAGCGCTGGGAAGTAGCCTGGGCCCCGATCCACCATGGGAAGGAGAACCACGCCTGCTCCCAACCCAGCCGCCATCACTCAAGCGCCGGGAAGGTAGCCACAGGGGCGCCCCTGAAACCCCCATAACCCCTGCACTCTCAGTCCTCCTGACTGTGCCAGTCTTTGGACCCACTCTGCAGAGGCAGAGGTGGTCATCAATGATATTTTTCTGAGTTCCCAACTTTGAACATCTTTAAAGAAAGGGCATGGGAAACCTGTAATAGAACGTGGTGGAGTTCAACCATTCAGAAGGTTGGGGAACTCAATCTGGGCCTTGCAGCCCGAGGTCAGTCAGCATCATGGGGTTCAGCCATCAGCTAACTGAGATCAGGGGTCTTGCATCCTCGCTCTGTCTGAGCCATTAAATGGTAAATACACTATATTGAAATTGTGTTCACTGCAGACATGTTCTGGACTGCTTCCTGATTTCAATTTAATTCAAATGATTTAAGGGTGATAGACTAGTGACTACTACCAGTGGTCAGTGTCAAAGCTGTGCTTGATCTTAATGTGTTGTTGATTGTATCAGTTGGGGTAAAGCATTGCGGTTGAGTTGATGAGCTGTTTTCTCTGATGTTACGAAGATGAGAATGTCTGTGGGTCATTAGAGACACAGAAGCTAGGGAGCAACTATATCAGGAAGATTTGGGTAATAATCCAGAGACTAAACCAAGGACAGTCCAACAACAAAAAAAATGAGAAAACACTTAAGCAAAACACAAGGACAGACTTCCAGTTCACCAATGGCAAACAGTAGGGCAAATGAGGATCAAAAGGCCCATAGTGAACCACCAGGACACCCTGAACTCAAAGCACAGGAAGTAACAAAACAGATCAATCAGGCTCTAGAAAAATTCAAAACAGAAATAATTTCCCAGATAACCATAGAGATAGTGAGCAAAATGGAAGTCATGATTCGAGACTCTAGAGCAGAAACTGACAAAAAAATAGATGAGCTCAGGACCATGATAGAAGCCATGAAGGCCCAGC
>NW_022900915.1:14479037-14480105 GCF_012274545.1 Fukomys damarensis
GATAACTGAGGCATATAGGACCCCAACTAGCTACAATCAAAAAAAATCTACACCTAGACATATAATAATCAAGATCCCAGAAACCCAACAGAAGAACAAAATACTACAAGCAGTAAGAGAAAAGAAACAAATCACATGCAAAGGAAAGCCCATCAGAATCACAGCAGACTTTTCAACACAAACCCTTGGGGCAAGGAGAGCCTAGAATGAGATATTTCAAGTACTAAAAGAGAACAACCTCCAACCTAGACTGATGTATCCAGCAAAACTCTCTTGCAAAATGGATGGGGAAATAAGACACTTCCATGACAAAGAACACCTGAGAAACTACATGAATACCAAACCAGCACTACAAGGAATTCTAAACAAGATCCTAGAAAAAGACAATGAAGGCAACAATACCATGAGGCCCGAAAGAGCAAATCAAATAGGCTAGGCAAGAAATTAAAAGGAGAAGGTGAAAAAGTAAAAGGAGTCAACAAAAGGCCAATAACATGTCAATAATAAGTCAGTATATGTCAGTTATAACCAGCAATGTCAATAGCCTCAACTCACCAATCAAGAGAAATAGACTGGCAAAATGGAATAAGAAGCAAAATCCAACAATATGTTATATACAAGAAACACACCTAGAGCAAAGAGAAGCCCATAGACTGAAAGTGAAAAGATAGAAAACAATTCTCCATGTGGCAGGAGCCCAGAAAAAAACAGGGGTAGCAATCTTATTTGCAGACAAAGTAAATTTCAAACCAAAACTGATTCTAGTATTATCGATGTAGGACAGTACTGTACCATACCTCTATGAATGTAAAATATCTTGTACCTGCTTTACGATACATAGTAAGGACTGTGCTTTATCAGAGCTACATTTAATGATATTGCTCTAGAATGTTTTCTTTCCAGATGATGATTAATATGCTAATAAAATAAAAATGGTCCCAGGTACCACAACAGCAACAGAACTTTGCTGTTTTCTGGATATTATTCTTTTCTTTGTTTTTTTGTTTTGTTTTATTTTTAATGGAATGTGCTGAATGTCTATAATTTTGTTCAGATGACTGCAGAACC
>NW_022900915.1:14480804-14518592 GCF_012274545.1 Fukomys damarensis
GAAGGGAGGGCAGGGACAAGGGGAAAAAAATGAGAATCAAGACCTATTATGTAAAGGTACAGAATCCCAATGATGAATGTAACTGTATTGTATACCTAGATTGTACCAATAAACTCAATTAAAAAAAAAAAAAGGTGAAACTCAAAAGAAGCACACATTTCCTCAACTCATCCCTAAGCCTTTCTCTGCTGCCTCACAGCTCTGGATCCCTGGGGGAAGTAACTCATTACGCTAAACCCCTAAGCTGGGTCCCTCCTCTTTATGTAAGGGAAGGCTGGGTGAGTGATACACCGATTTCATGATGACTATGTACAGAGTCGATGTAACAGTGCACAGGAAATGCAGCGATGAGTAATTCACTCTCCATCCTATTTCTGCTTTTATACTTCTCTGTCTTCATTCACGTTATTTCCTCTCTAGCATATTCTAATTCTTCTTTGCTTGGCAAATTGTTAACCTCCCCGGCTCAGCGCAAAGGGACCCCCTTTCCTTGTGCCTTCCCCCCATGTTTCTCTGCAGCCCTCTGCCCCTGATGCAGGCGGACATGCTGGCCCGCTTCTGCACTTTTCCCACTGTGTGGATGTCTCTGCCATAGCCCAAGGACAGGGACTACGGTATTTTATTTAGCTGAATCAATGCGGAGCATAGTACTTGGCACAGGCAACTTTCAGTGAGGCATTAACGGATGAGTGGAGCTTCTTAGTAGACACTGAACTATTATCCTCAGCCCAACTACCTAATCATAAACCTCAAATTATTACTGATGATTTTGGGAGAATGCATTTGAACCATCCCAAATTCTCTTTTCAAAGTCTCAAGCTGTGTTCCACTTAAGATTTAATTAATGAGTAATAATTACTCTGATTTGCAGGGCCCAATGCCCAAAGGCATTTGGAAAAATGGTACAGTAATTCTGGATCAGCAACTCTGAATATAAATAGGCTAGAGGCTATTCAACAGAATTCATTTCCCTACTAACGATCCACTTTATTTTGGAACTTAAAAACACATTGATCTAAGTCTTAGGAAAAACCTTTAGAGAAAAAACTTTCACTTTTTCATCACTAACTATCATTATCATTTGGCACAGCAAAGTAATCAATTGATGTATCACGTATTACATCTCACAACTTGGTACAGCGAAATTCATTATTCTAGAATGAATTGTTAATGACTTGTCTCCATGTTTCCCGGAGAGAAAGGCCTAGACTGCAGGCTCTGTTGGCATCAGCCATGCATTACAGCTCGATGGACTGACAGATGTGTGGGAAGCGGGCTGGCAGGGCACTGGGAAGCTGATCCAGCAGAGGCTATGGGACTCATCCATTAGCCAGGTTCAGAAGCACCAAGCGCCTGCTTTCTGTTCTGGTAAGTGAACTGCCTGAGCTCTTCTTCACATAGCTCAGAATGTCATGTCGAGTCTTGATTTAAAATCCACACCCAGACATTCTTGTGCACTGCACACTGCACTGAGAGGGCCTTCAACACCTGCCTGCTAAATCTCTGTGTCCACATGGACCCTTCTGCTGTGGTCCAAGTACTGCCAATCTGAAAGCTTCCCTCACAGACTGCAGGCAAACAGGCCCATACAGGATTTTTTTTCTTGGGGGAGGTATGGATCCTGCCATGACTGTTAGAGTTTTCAGCGGAGAAGCCATGTATCTCCTGAGATGCATCTCCGGGGATGATATTGGGGGACTTGCACCCCATGTTCTGTGCAATGTCCTCATGAACTGCAGTTGAGGAGGAAAGAGTGTGTTCCAAAGAAAATGGTCTTGGAGAGCTACTTCTTGCCACTTCTGTTTCAAAGGAAAATGCATGGACATTCTAGATTGGTCTGACGCCCATAATGATAGTTAACTGTTATGTCCACTTGAGTAAGAAATGCCCAGTTGATTGGCTGCTCAGCATAGTCCTGAATGTGTGACTGAATGGTGGATTTACTGAACAAGGAAGACCCACTCTGGGTGGCACCATCCAATAGGCTGGGAGCTTGAAAGGAATACAAAGGCGAAGAAGAAGGGAGTCTCACTTCTTACTCTTTGGAGGAGCCTCAGTCTGCACCATCATGTTGGACATTTCTCTGCTGGCTTCCGTCAGACTCTAACATTGGTGCACAGGCTCTTCAGCCTCCCAGGGAAGATGCTTCGGCCTCCAGGTAGATTCACATGCAATTCTACAGTGAGTTCGGGCCTTTGACTTCTGAGCGCATCCTTCGCGTCTACAGCTATCAGTCCTTTTGTACTCTTTCACACCTGACTGTGCAAGTGGCCACTGTAAGCCTACCCCACACTGTAAATCCATATATATCTCCGTCGAGACAGAGATAGAGATGTTTCTCTAGTAACCACTGGCTGATGTACCCTTTGAAAGGCAAAAGGTTAATTACTTCCAGATGAAGATGGTGAAGGTGATGGGGGAATATTATGAGGGAAGCAGACAACAGCCAACACTTTCAGAGCCTGTAAAGAAAATCCATGCTGTCATAGGGATCTCACCTATTTTCCTCATTTATATGAAAGCCAGAGCTCTATAAATGCTAAACAACAATTTATAACCACAGACTGATCCTGCATATGAATGTTAAGCACTATTTTATAACCACAGACTACTCCAATAATACAAAGCTTTTGCAGGGTTTGCAAAATGACTTTTCACCTTGAGGCCTAGGGTGCTGTAATGAGGAATGTCAATGCTGAGTCCCAATTCGACTGGGCACGATGAGGCGACAATGGATCAGATGGGTGGAGGAACAGCATGTTACAACTTCTCTGCCATTCCTTTTTTGGTTTGTATCAGCTTCCACTGTTAAGTAATAATAACTTAGACTTGCAGTGTGTTTTAGACTTAAATAATTCTGCAATACCTTATGTTTAACTGACCTTCATCATAACTCTAGAACAGTAACTCTCACGCTTTCTGACAATGATCCAAAATAGGAAATATATTTCCCCATGGAATATTTCACTAGGATGTAGACACATAAACAGAGAAACATGTCAGCAACAAATTTCAGAAACAGTTAAGGATAATGAATTCTACTACGTTCTATTTTATTGTTTTTTGTTCTCTAAATTGGTTTACAACCTACTTGTGTGACATGAACAACAATTTAAAAAGCACTGTCGTGTGGATCTAGCACATAAATGTTACCCCATTTATAAATATGGAAAATAAAGCTAAAAGAGACAGAAGCACAGTGGTTGGAGTCAGGTGGAAGAGAACCAGCTAGATGTCAAGGAAAGTCACATGGCCTCTCCAAACCTGTTTCCTCAGATGTGAATAATAATACCCACCTCATAAAACTGGACGGCAGATAAAGCATGATTATGTAAGTAAACCTCCTGGCATGCAATGATGGCTGAATACATGACAGCTGCTGTTGTCATGGAGGTGGTTAAGGGAGCAGTGACGGTGACAGCACGTTCCAATTCAAAGTCGCACTTCTGCTTTAGTGGTTTCACTGGGTATCTGTCTAGGAACCTCAAGCAGCTGATCCTGCCTGAGGCAAGAAGTCCTACCTCCTCCACCTCTGTTTGAAGGACTTCTGTTACACTACCTATGTTGCATTTCTCTTGTTTTTATTCTTTGTATCTTAATCATGAAATGCTTTGAATTTGTTCAATAGCGCAAAGCACAGTGTACTCATTTTCTGTCTCCCTATGAGCATGGATGGCACCACAGGCTGAGAGTCTCCTGAGAAGCCAAAGCAAAGTCACCAAACTCACACTACCTCAATACAAACACCTGCATGCCCTTGCCTCCCTACCAGATTCCCAAAACAGCCAAAGCCCAGCACCCTGAAAAGGCCAGCCCTGGCATGACCTGGACCACTGGCACCACACCAAGCTTTCTCTTCTAAACAATATGTCCCAGTCACCCCATGAAGTATTTCCACAATGGCTGCTCCCCTTTTCAGAAATGCCTCAGGACTACGGGTTGTATCGTTACCTTGGAACACACTGCAATACACAAGCAGGTCCCAAGCAGGCCTCAGGTTAACAATTCTGATGCTGGGTGAGCACTCAAACAACAATGAATACCACTTTTCTCTCTGCTACCTTCTCAGAGAAGCTCAAAGCTCTGGAGCATCTTCATCTTCATCAATGGAGATGAAGCTGCCAGAACCATACTTTTTTTGTGCTTAGCTAGGATAAGTTTCCTGGGTTGTTAATCTGTCTTCTTTCACTGAATACAAATCCATCCTTAGCGCATTATGGGGAAGGATGTGGGGAGTCCCCACCCCCACTGCCATGTGTTTCCTCCTTGGTCAGATTATGTGTGTGCTACCTGGATATTATCCAGAGCGGGAGAGGTGCGACCAGTCCGCATGATGCCAAGGGGGACACTGTCAAGAAAGTCCTCGAGCCATAAATACAGCTTTGTGAGCAATGTCAATGCCTGACACCAGAATGAGTGTAAAATAAACTGCTTGGTACTGACTGGGCCCACACTATCAACTATATTGTATTCTCTTCCTGAGGATGGTTATCTAATGAGCGGCCAGACTCCAACCTTTGAGTGATCTGAGGGCTTAGGATGGGTACTGTTATGTAATGTTTCTTAACCTTCACGAGAACCCTCTCAGGCAGGAACTGTCACATGACCATTTTACAGGAAATGGAAGCACTGAAAAGTTAAATAATCTGCCTGAGGAAACATGTCTCAAGAAAGGCAAAACCAAGAGGGAAACTTAAGTCAGCAGAGCCCACCCGCTCCTCTGCTCCTTATACGACGATGGGTAAGTTCAAATTTGGCTAAGAGACGTTACTGCCTCAGAAAACTATCAAAAATGAACATCGAGAACTAACATAACGAACACGTACTTGAGACTGCGACAGAAAAGCAGTGGTTCTTATAGGAGGGAAAAGGCTGCTCACCACTACCAGATTACTCAGCTGGAAGAAGGAAGACGGAGAGACAGAGGAACCCTGTACTGGATGAATATTGTTTCTTCTCCTTTCCTATGAGAAATATGGCTTCACGCTTGACAAAATTATGAAAATGATGACGCTACCCCTTACATGATGGCGTCTCATTTATAGTTGTCAGGCACAGCCAGAGAGCTATTTCCTAATAATGAAAAACTGTTGGATTGAGAAAGAAGATAGATTTAAAATAAAGCAGGAGGCAGAACTGTCAGCATAGTTTCTCTAACTCAGAAAAAAATACGGCCATACATAGATTCATCCAGGCCACACTACCATCCACGGATATCAAAGCTCTGTGAATAACTCGCAATGTGTTCTCCACTTCTGGAGAGATGAATGCACTATATCCCAAATGGGTAAAAATGACTTCCAAGACATCGAACACGGCTCAGAATGACTTAAACCAACTTTACCCCACTTACCGAGGACTACTTAGCTTTGAAAGCTCTTTGGAGAAAAGGAAGGGGGACATGGGAATGTGGAGAGGACAAGGCGCCTTGGCGCACGCAGCTTGCAGTATAAGGCACAGCTATTCCAAAGTCAGTATGTGTAGGCAGCTCCATTTCTACACTGCCCTCCACAAATCCAACTCTACTCTCTGCCTTAACATCTACCAAAGGCTTCTGGCTATTTTAAATTTCCAGGTGAAAATCGTTGGCCTGGAGTACAATTAGTCTTTAAAAGATGACACAGGGAATTTTCACATGATCTGATAATTCTGCTTCTGGATATATATGAAAGAACTGAAAGTCGGGTCTCAGGCGAGAATCAGTACACTCACTCATGGCAAAAATGTTCGCAGGAGCTAAAATGTAGACACAACCCACATCTCCACTGATGGATGGATGGACAGACGGACGGACGGATGGATGGATGGATGGACAGATGGGTGGATGGATGGGTGGGTGAGTGGTTGGATGAATAAGCAAACTGTCTGCACATGCAAGGAATTATTATTTAGTCTTAAAAAGCAAAGAAATTTTGACATATGCCACAACAAGGCTGAATTAAGGGCATTATCCCAAGTGAAATAAACCAGTCACAAAAAGGCAAATACTGTCTAATTCCATTTATATGGGGTAGTCAAAATCATAAAGACAGAAAGTAGAATGGTGGCTGCCAGGGGGTGGGAGAAGAAGGCGATGGGTTTTGTTGAGTTTCAGCCTTGCAAGATAAAAAGTCTTAGATATGGATGG
Organism: Fukomys damarensis; assembly: GCF_012274545.1. Lineage (NCBI taxonomy): Eukaryota > Metazoa > Chordata > Mammalia > Rodentia > Bathyergidae > Fukomys > Fukomys damarensis. Next base: position 14,486,932 of record NW_022900915.1, read on the forward strand.
TTGTATAATCCACGTTTATTAATATCATTGAACTGTACATGTGAAAATAGATGATAAATTTTGTGACTGGTATCTTATAATAATAAAAAATGATAAAAGAAGAGAAAACTCTTGGCATGTTCTAAAAGGTCCCGCATTATCCAGCAGATATCTTAAGACCCTTCTCCACCATACTCCCATGCTCTTTGACCTCTGGACTAAAAATTCCTTTAGGCCTTATTGTGCTCCTTCCTAATGCTGATCCTCCCAAAAGCCCCTCTTTATCCAGCTCTGTCCTACTCATCACATTCATTTCCTCCTAGGGGATTTTCTAGACACATGCTCTAAGTCAGTGGTGGCGAAGGTACGGCCCGTGTGCTGCAGCAGGCTGTCTGTGCTATTGAGGGCTCTGAAAGGTTCACCAGACAACGTCCTGGGTCATTTCCCTCACTAAAATTCTAATTCCTCGATTTTATTTTCTAGTACTTACTGAATTACAAATATACCATAAGTCATGAAACTGTCCTTGTCTGTCTCCCCACTAGAGAGAAACTCCAAGAGGGCAGGGATGGCATAAACCTGTCACATCCCCAATAACTAGCAGAGTGTCTGCCATGTCAAGTTTTGAGGGGGGAGGGCACCTTTTTCTAAGTGAAACAAAGCTCAGCTGTACCAAATGCCTACATTTTCATGTACCCAATTGGTGTCACAGGGCCTTTGCCAAGCCAGGAAACAATGTGGGGAGGGGTGGGTGCAGCCAGAGCAGCTCCTCTTGACAATAATGGCACCTAGCAAACCAGGCATCTCCCTCTGCCACCGTGATCTGGAAAGTGTGAAGGCCATAAAATATTTGTAGGGTATAATAATCATTATTTTTACATATTACATAATATACAATACATAATATTGCATAATGTTCACATTATAATGCTACTCTCCTTCCAATATACTCATTAAACCTTTCTAAGATAGATTCTGTGTCTTTTTTTCCTTATACTTTTCTGAAATCCATTTATTTCCTGCCTGTCTTTGATTATTACTAAGACTGTTATCAAAATAATAGCAACTAAAATTGACTCAGTATTTTCTGTGAAGCTGGCATAAAAACTCCAACAATGATCTCATTTGATCCTTAAAATAATCCTATGAATTAAGTTTCATTATTCTCCCATATCAAAAAGGTGAGGTTCTAACAAATTTAGAAAACTGCCAAGGGTCATACTTCTAATAAGAAGTGGAGCTAGAATTTGATAATCAAAGACTAGGCAATCCCCTGTTACATCTGCAGTCCACAATCTGATTTCAGAGCTACTGCTCTTAAATGTTCTCCTACAATGCAGTGTGTGTGTGTGTGTGTGTGTGTGTGTGAGAGAGAGAGAGAGAGAGAGAGAGAGAGAGATAACTTTATCTCATTTGTTTTTTTTCTACATGATCTAACTTTAAATAGATTATGGGTAAAGGAGAAACTGATCATTTTTAAAAGAACAGACCTTGAAAATAAACAAGATCAATCTTGGTCAATCAACAGTATAAACTCCCTAAATCATTCTAGCAGCACTATAATAATCAGGGTCATGGGATTTACTGAAATCCCTCTGGGAGAGGCCAGGTTTCATTAACAATACGGATTATACTTGCGTGGTAAGTTGCTTAGTAAATCAGTCAGTCTTTTAGAGACCAAAAATAGGCCAATTTGAATTTTATTTGCCTTCCACTATCTTGGCGACCTGATATTTGAATAACCTTATTCACAAGGAAGGTATTAGATTTAGGGACTAATTGATTAGTTTTCATCTTTTTCTAGGCCGGGACAGTCTAGATTCAGTTAGCAGCTATGTCGCACGTGAAGACCAACATATACACAGAAAAAAGCCTATAGAGAAACTGATTCAGGAAGCCCTTCTTCCTACAAAATTACTTAACTATTTCAAATCATGTAACAATCACTCCTAAAGTCATTGTAATTAACATTTGCCAAGCATTTTATAGTCTATAAAATGTTTTCACATTCCTTATCATGGATTTCTTGGTCAGTTTTCAAATGCAGAGAGAGGGGAAGGGGAGGCCAGAAGGCAAATAGAAGAGGAACAGAAATTGTATATGTTCATGCCGAACTGATGTCATTAAGTGCAACAAACGCATCGGTCCTAAAACGTGACACTTTCTTCAATGACGCAGATTACCTAACACAAAGGCAGGCCACGGATGCACTGCTTTAGAACTTTCTACCCAAGGAGGAAAGTGTGAGTTAACCTAGCACAGAGGTCATTAGGACATCACCTATTCTTCAATTATCAAATACTTCTGAGTACTCATTACTTGCTTGAGATTGCTTAAGTGCCAAGTACATAGCGGTAAATAGGAGACCCTCCACCTAATACCTTGCCTTACAGCATATTTTATACTTTTTGAGGTGGGACAGATAATAAGTAAATAAAATATATGATGTTATGGTGAAACAGCAAGCAGGAGAAAGAGTCAGGGAGTACTGAGGAAACGCTTGCACCTTTAAACATGTGACCAGAGCAGAGAAGTCTCCCTGAAAGGAGGCATGTATGACAACCTGAAGGAGGTAAAGCAGCCAGCCACAGAGACATGTGGAAAGAAGTGACAGACAGAGGAAATAGCAAGTACAAAAGCCTCAAGGAAAGTGTGGGGCACGTTGGCAACATCACATGAAAGCTGGCAACACCAAATGAAAGTTCCAGTGTACCTGGAACAAAGTGAGCAAGAGGGAAAGTACCAGGAGAAACCAGAGAGGTGACAGACTGGGGGCAGCAAATCCTGGAGGGCTTTACAGGCCACTGTGAGAACTCTGTTCTTCACTCAGTGAAATGAAAAGCAATTAGAAAACTCCTATCTGGAGAGTAACATAATATTAGTGATCCCTCTCTGTGGGCTCAGAAAGGCCTGAAATAATAAGACTTAATGCTCAGATTCTTATGTTTCAAAGAAAGGGAGAAAACTTCACAAGCTACCATTAAACCCAATGAGAGAATTCAAGACATGTACGAACCAGAATACAGCACTGATCATATTATATTTGAGTAAACAAATGGGAGGCACTGTGCTTCTGTGCCTATGTCTGTGTAGGTCTTAGGGTTGTTCCCATTTCCCCCTCAGTTGCTGTATCTACTGCAAGGCTGCAGAATGAACAAATGCTTGGCCAAACCTGTATGGAAGCCTAGAGTAAGTGACAGCTTCCAAGTGCTAGTTACCTGCCACTCAGCTAATAGTCACCTGTCAACAGCAGCAGTATTAATCATTTCAATGAAACATTTACAGAGGCTATTGAACTTAACCGCTGGAACAATCTTCAAGTGGTTAAAAGAAATAGCAGTCTTTTAAATCCAAATCCATATTATGAGTCCCATTTTACAGATAAAGGAATAGGAACAAAGGGAGTTAAAGGTTAAGGGATTAGCCAGGGCATCTGGTTTAGCTCCAGCAAGAATCGTGGGTCCAAGACAAGCATTTGCATCTTCTTGATTCCCATGAAATGCAACCTCATTTCTGCTTTATGGAAATGACCATAATCCTTTTTCGAGGAAGGATCAAGATCCTAAATCTACAAATGGGGTTATGGGAAATGTTAGAGAATGTTACTGACAGATTGACAGTGAGAAAGAAAAAATACAGTCACCCAGGAACCCACCCTGAGTAATCTAGCTCCTTTCATGGAGATCTTTCAAATGAGGGAAGTAATCCATCTGACTGGCATATTTTTGAAAAGCAGTGTGCTTTCACCCCAAAAAGGAAACAGAAAGAAAATTACATTCCTTGCCATGAGTATGCAACAGACTGAGAGGCTGACAAAGAAAGAGATGGCTTTATTTCAACACCCAATCTACCAAAAGGACCAAAACTTACTATCCTACATGTCCTATCAGAATACTTTTAAATTACACCTGGATATCTAATTAATAGGAAAAACAGGTATTCGTGTATGTGAAAAAAATTACGGTTCTTCATGTACAAAAGCTGAAACTCCATGGAAACATGCTTCATTTCAATAAGGAAAGATTAAAAAACATCCCAGATCTCTAATATCCATGAAGACTTAACTTGAATAACACATCAACATTCTGTATGTGGATATGTCTGATGCTAATGAACAGAATTCACTGAAAAAGACAACACAATCTTCACAGTCCATAAAAGTTTTTAAAAAGGTCTGAGTGGATTATACAAACCTTCACACATCCCCCTACTGCTAAAGCTCTGGGCTGACAACTGCTAGTTCCTTCCTGCACTCAATTGTTGGCTCCTAAAATTTCAACTTAAGCTCAAGTCTAACAGAAACAACAACTCCTCTTATTTATTTGTACATACAAGATCACTGTGTTTTTATATAGCTATGCATGTTAGAATAAAAGTGAACACACAAATCCTCCTGTTCTATTTACAGTCTTAATCACAAAAATAGAAGCATCAGGGAACAAGGCCAATAGAGTTCTTACTTCAACACATGCAAAGGAAAAATTGATTTACCTTCGTCACAGGCAGCACAAAACTAGAAACTTAAGGCATTCTGCTACCTTGAAAGTAAATTTCAAAATATAGTGTCAACAAATGAAAACTAGAGACTGAAAGTGAGAAAAACCAATGTATCACTAGGCAGAGAACAGTGAAAGTGTCTGGTTATAGAGAGACCTAATAATTCAAAGACTGAAGCTGAGATCTGGATCCGTGGTCTACCCAACATCCAGCCTCTCAGCAAGTGCTATTCTCAAAGCCTAAATCAAACATTGTTTTCAAAGGGGAAGTCAAAGTGTTTAGTAACAAAGTCCTAAAACACTTTCAACTGTGCAAGCATCACAGCCTGATACCTTGGCTATTGTCATCTTGCTTTGCTGGGCTCAAAAAGCACAGTTGTAAAGAAGGCCAGCCTGATGGCAGTGGAGAGGAGGAAGAGAAATATAATGCAGGTAAAAGTAACAATTTAAGGAGATGATCATGCAAATTCCCAATAGAAAAACCATCAGTAACTAGCTTTAGCAATCTGGGTTGGAGAAACACTCAGAGATGAAACAAACATCAGGTCTTCAAGCAAACTCAGCTCCTCACCACGGCCAACATGAGGTGACTCCACCTGCCATCCCAAGCTCATGTCATGCCATTCTTCCCTTACTGCCCTGGCCTCTATCTACCAATTATGTCCACTCCCAATACTGAGAGAGCATCTAAGAGATACTATTTATTCACGCTTCTTGGAATTGGGACGCAGCAGGAAACCAGAATGGTAAGACTGGCACTTTCATTCCAACTGGGAAGACAGATAATACACAAATCAGTAAGAACATCAGATTGTGAAAGAGGCACCAAGAAATAAAACAGGAATATGTGACCGAAAACTGGTGAGGAAAGAAAATAGGTAAGTTAGGAGGCCTACCCAGGTAGGTGAGTGACCTGGGCTTGTGTACCTAAGGGTGAATGTAGAAGTCCACAGACTACTAATCACAACCGCAATAAGAAGTTGTATCATCAACCACAAACATCAGTGATGCCTGCCTGAAACCTCTTCAAAATGAACCTCAACAAATTATGTTCCAGAAGCGTTTACTTCCTTTTCCAAAAGAATTCTGCAGTTTGTATCAACAGCTGCTGAGTACAATTGGAAGCCTTGTCACCCCTGTGGCTTCCCACACAATGATGAGAACACCCTGTGGCTTCTGGCTACTGCCTCTGCCCATCTTTGTGGTCTCGAATCATTTAGGAAGCAGCTCCTCCTGAAAACACACCCCTGATGGATCTCACTGCTCAGTCTTGCACACAGAGAGCACCTTTCAGACATTTCCATAGAGGGAGGCAACCAAATCAGCGTCCTATTAATGTTAACAGCATTTGGTTGAGCTATGTAAAAACTAATCATTACACAAGAGCAGGGGAAACAACAAAAGAAAAATATACATCTTTAAAAAGATCTCTTAGGTTTGGAAAACTTTAGGGCAGGGAAAAAAAACAAGACTTAGGAAATCCTGCTGCTCATGAGAGGTCAAGACTCAAAGATACCAAACTGAAATCCCCTATTAGCAGATATTCAGGCTGTACCCAAGATTTTATTATTTCCACCAAAATTGCAGTGTACTTCTATGCATATAAATACTTGTGCATATCTCTCTGGAAAATAAATTCACAGAAATGAAATTACTGGGTGAGAGGTTATAAATATTATTAATACAAAGTACCAAACAGTCACCCAGAAAATCAGTACTAATTTATATTCTCACCTAGAATTTTTAATGTGTTTGTTTCTCTGCATCTTTTATTTTTCTTGCACCAAAACAAGGCAAAATTATTTTCAAAGGTTTTATGAAGCACACACAACATTGTGCCTATTTGATTTTCAGTTGCATTTATCTTGTTAGCAATGACTTTGAATTTTCTCCAAAAAAAAAAAATATATATATATATACATATATATATATAGATATTGATATTGATATTGTTTGTTGGTACCAGGGATCCAACTTGGGTCCTAGCACTTGTGAGGCAGGCAGCAGAACCACTGAGCTAAATCCCTGGCCCTTCCAAATAGATACTGATCCAATGACTTTTTAAGGGTCCAGAAACAACAATTAATCTCTTTACAAAAACAGCTAAAGTAACAAGTAAATAATATAACGTACCAGGCAAGGATGTACCTCATTTCTATATTTTCAAAATCAGAGCTCTCCAACTACTAAAGTATTTCTGTAACTATAATCCACATATATTTCATACATTTAATAAAGAAGAAAAAAACTACTGAGATGTCGGTATGAGACCTCTCTCTATGACGCTGGGCAAAGGTGAAGTTCTCTGCCTCAAAACTACATCAGGATCTATTTAGACACCGATCAAGGGGGCCAAAAGAAATGTACAGCATCTCTCCATGCACCGGTTTGTGAGCGCCCGGACAATAAGGACCATGTCCACCCTGCCCATCGAGCTGCGTCCACACAGACAGAACCGGGGCTGGAGAAGCATTTGCTAGGTGCATTTCCAGGCCGACAGCCAAGGGACTTAAGGGCCATGAGCGTGAGTGCTTCAGCTCAGTGATTTACTGTATCCCACCATGCTGTGGGGAGCACCGTTCACGGGAGGCCCTACTGAAAAGCTTGTAACTGCCACAGAGAACACAAGAGGGTCTTTACATCTCCTCCTTGGTCTGTTTCCCAGAGACACAGGATGCTAAGGATAAGGGGAGGAAAGGAGGTGAAGAGAGTCCTGGAAACTACGAAGTGCTATACAAAGCTGGACAATGAGGAGCAGTTTAAACGGAAGCCTTGAAGAGGCGGGATGGGTGACCAGAGGATGGGAGACTGCGGCAAGGCAGCGAGAGTCTCCGTCTCCCTGGAGCCAGGACGGGCAACACAACAGACACAGGAATTTAATCTGGGGCCTGGAAACTGTGCAGCCAGCCTGGGTCCGGCAGAAACCTGTTCTCGGGGAAAAGTCAGGGAGAACAATCATGTTATGCATGTGTGGGGGCCAACACTGGGGTCTTCGGTGAAGGGAAACCCCTGAAAGGGGCTGAGGATGGCAGATGTGCCAAGGCAGATTAGCTCCCAAAAGGGCAGATGAGCTTACCAGGAGGAAGCCCCAATCCCGAGAGGCAGAAAGTGGAGGGAGAAGCGGGACTGGTGTCTTACACAAAGGCCGGAACAGAGCGGCCTCAGTAGACAGGTTCTCCAGTAGCACAGGAGGGCCCACTGTGCCCTTCCCTGTGATGCTGGCCACCTTGTAGCTCTGTCACTCAGAAACAAGGCCACCAGGCCTACCATCCATATATGTCATCCAGCCCCAACAGGGAGATGTCAGTGATCACTATGAGAAAGTGTGCTGAGGGCACTGCGGCTCTTCGTTATTGTTCCACACTTGCCACACTCCGGTAAGACCAGCACTACCACAGCGCCCTGGGAAACTAGAACCCGTTGCCATGGCAGCCGCTTTTCCTCCTCTTAGGAAGGGCACACTCCAAACCATTACGAAAATAAAAGGCTTTTATGTTGAGTGACCAACTCCCCCACCAGTGTCTTTCACTGCCTTCGCCAGTAAATTCTGGGTAGAATATGCAGCAGAAACTGAAACGTGGGCATTTCTTTTAAGCAATTACAAAAAAATTAATAATTTAGTTTGCAGACAGAGAGGGGTAGAAAACAACTGTTCACAGTAGCAGTGTGTGTGTTTAGGTCAGGAAAAAAAATTTTTAAAGGAACCAAAAGCCATTGTCTGAGGAACATTCAGATCTGAGAAACATCAAAGTACTGTGTAGTCAGCTGCTGAGAAGAGAAGGAAAAGTCAGGAATGATGACAACTGATCAGGAAGAGTCCCTCAGAGGGGCCAGGAAACCAACCCACTCTTGCTAATGGGAATCAAAAAAGGGGCTTCTTTGAAGGCCCAGAAAAGATACATTTAGGGACCCCTTCCCTGAGAGAATCGGAAGGGTAGTGTATTAAATCACAAGTCTAAGACAACTATTGGTACATACTTAGTAGCACACATGAACATGAAGCAAAAATAATGGGAAAGAAATGAAAAATGATACAGTGAGACAGAGCATTTTTCTGTATCGTCCTTATCTCAAAAAATTCACAGTCTTCCTGCCAGTGCTCATTCTCAATTCCCTCGTCTCTCTGTTCTGAGAATGCATGAGTGAGGTATCCGGGCAAATGGTTGAGTCCCAGGGATGTTTCCAAAGGGAGGGTGGCTTCAGATCTCTGTTTAAGTCCAGAAAATGGAGACACATGTATCCATTCACACAGTGGAAGGAGAAGCAAAAGAATGGCTCAGGGAAATCAAGACTGTGCCAAAGTTGTAGACATTTCATTTCCTGCCCACAAAGCCAGCAGAATCCGTAAGGGGACTGCCAAAGGGAACTATTCTGGTACTGTGACCCACACCTAAAACTAGAAAAAAGAAGCCTCACTCCTGAAACTCAGGCCACTGAGGTGATTAAGTCTAAAGGTAGAGGTGAAAATAAGTGCAGAAAATGATGTCCAGCTGTAATGCCACACCTGACAGACATCAGTCTCACACTGATTTACAGCTGAGGTGACACAGAAGAAAGTCTAGTGTGACCAGGAATTGTGGGGGTGAGGACAAGGCTAGTGACAGGAAGTTCACTCACTACCTTCCCGCACTTTGTGGGCCCAGGATGTTTGGCTATTAAAAGTTGTTTATTATGGACTTTCCCATGGTGTATGAGAAAGGTTCTGTATGATATATATTTGGGTTGACTGATCTTCACTTCTCTTTTTGGAAGGGGCTGTAGCTACCGCATCCTTCTCCATTTTAGAATATTCTCGGCCATTATTCTTCAAATATTACTGCTATCATTTGAATATAATCTGTGCCCGCAAGGGTCCATCATGGTCCTCAGGATAGGGTTATTGTAAAGTGCTGCTGAATCTTTAAGAGGTGGGTCTAGTGGGAGGTCCAAAGTTCACTGGGGATGTGCTCTCAAAAGGGACTATGGAGACTGCGATGTCTCTCTCTCCCTTTCTGTTTGCGATGTGATGGCTTACACCTATAAACACTCCTGCCATGATGTGCCACCCCATTACCAGGGCTCGAGCCAACGGGGCTGTCTGATCTTGCACCATGAACCTCCAAAACTGTCAACTAAATAAGTTTTCTATTCTTTATAAGTAGCCTATATCTGGTATTTTATTATAGCGTGTGTTACAGTTTACACTGACAAGGCTCTCTCAAAGCCTCACGTTCTGAGGTGAGGTATTCTAGAAAAAGGTGGGTCACTGGGGGTGTGACCTGGGAATGTGTATTCTTTTCCCTGGCTCCTCCTTTCTCTCTCTCTCTCTTTCTCTCTGCCTCCCTTCTTTTCTCCCTCCCTTCGTTACATTTTGAATTGTTTTAAACATAATTATTTTATGGTCTGTATGGGATTTTTAATTATTGTTTGATTATCTGAAGTTTCTGGGTCTTGACATTCCTGCATATTATTTTCACAGACTGTAGCTGATGGTGGCCTATTTCTTTGTATGTTCAAAAGGCTGCATTTATCTGCAGGGGACTTTAGTTATGAAATTCCAAGTTCTCATAAACTGAATGCATATTCTTCAGCTAGTCTTTGAAGGGTACTGCTGAATGATACTACTTGTAGAATAAACCTGAATGTCATCATCAATTTCCTGGCGGGTCTCGGGCTGAGGTAGAATTTCCTACCGTAGCCCTGTGCTGAAAAGTTGCGTTTTAACTTAGCACCTCTTTTCAATGATGGCAGCGTCAGTCAAAGGTACCTGACTGCTTCCAGCTTCAAGCTGTCCCTGGGTTTCATCCCCATTCCTACACGGTTTGAGAGCCTGTGTTAACCAATGCTGGCAATTTTAGGTTTCTCTACCCTTGCTCCCAGTCTGCCCAGGGCAACTACACTGTCACTCAGGTCCTTATTTTCTAAGGATATGCTTTTCTCAGGCCATGTAAGTTTTGCTTGACTTATACTATTTATTACTGATAAGGACGCAGACTCCATAAGGATAGATTTCAACTTATATTAAAATTGCTAAGTTTGTAAATCATTTTTGTCTGGTAGAGATGCAAAGAATTTTTGTTGAACAGGAAAAAAATAATATCAATAGTTAAGGTTTTATTGCCCTGTATAACAGCACCCCAGTTTTGAATCTAACTTAGAAATCTTATTTCAGTATTTTTCCTTTCATTGACTATATATAAACTAGTTTCTGCTATCCTCTTTTGAGCCAGCTTTATATTTCTACTGGAAGCCTCATATATCTTTAAGATTTTCTATTAATTTGTTTATTTTTTATTCATCAAGTTTATTGGTACATTTTAGATATTCATTATGATCACAATCATAATGGGAATTCTTGCCTGTACATACTTATCTTGGTTCTTGTTTTTTCCCCTTTCCCCCCACCTTCATCCCTCCCTAAAAATCTGTTTCCATTTTTTACTTTTCTTATATTTTTTTCTTTCCCTTCTTTCTTTTACCCTAAACCCCGACTTCCCTCTTGCACCTTTTCTTCCTATTTCACATTATTTTTTATACATTTTGGTCCTCATTTACACTTTCAGTTTCTCTCACCAGAGAAACAATTAGGCATTTACAATGTGTGTCCTACTTATTTCACTTAAAGAATATGGTCTCAATGTGCATCCACTTAGCTATAAATCTCTAATTTCTCGTTCTTTATGGCTTAGTACTCCGTGTGCACACATGCATGTGCACATGTGTGTGTGTGTGTGTGTGTGTATCTCCCACATCTTTATCCAGCCACCAGTTGATGGGCATTCGGTCTCCCAGATTTAGCTATTACAAACTGTGCCACTATAAACACGGATATATTGTTGTGATATGATGCTTTTAATTCTTTGGGGAAGATACCCAGTAGGGAAACAGCTGAGTCAAATGGGACTTCTAATCCCAGCTCTTTGAGGTATCTCCATACTGATTTCCACAGTGGTTGCACCACTCTACACTCTCACCAGCACTGGAGAAGGGTTCCTTTCTCTCCACAGCCCCGCCAGCATTTGTTATTGGTTGATTTCTGGGTAGCAGCCATTCTTTCTGAAGTGAGGTGGAATCTCGGTTGTTTTCATTTGCATCTCTGGAATGAACAGTGATGTTGAACATTGTTTCAAGTGTTCATTTGCCGTTTTTACTTTTTCATCTGAAATATATCTGTTCATTTCAGATGTCCATTTTTGGATTGGTTCTTTAAATTTGGGGGAGCCTGATTTCTTTTTTAAGTTCTCTATATATTCTAGATAGTAGACCTTTGTCTGCGGAGCAGCTAGTAAATTTTTTTCCCAGACTGTGAGTTGTCTCTTCACCCTGTTGGTGGTTTCTCTTCCTGTGCAGAAGCTTTTTAATTTGAGATCCCAGTTGTTGATTCTTTGTGCTAGTTTGTGCGCAACAGAGGTTTTGTTCATAAAGTTTCTTCCTATATCAGTGTCTTCAAGAGGTCTACCTAGCCTGTCTTCTAGAAGGTTTAGTGTTTGTTTTACTATTTAGATCTTTGATCCATTTCAATTTTAGTTTAGTACATGGTGAGAGATATAGGTCTAGTTTTTTGTTTGTTTGTTTTTGTTTTTGTTTTGATAGCGGGGATTGAACTTGGGTTCTTGTGATTACAAGTCAGGTGGCAGAACCACTGAGCTAAATCCCTAGCCCATACAGGTCTAGTTTTAATCTTGGCAAACTGAAACCCAGTTTTTCCAGCACCATTTATTAAAGGGGGAAGCCTCATACATCTTTAACATGTGCTCATTCTACATTTTTTACAAAGAGATTTTAGAAATGTTTTAAAAGTTATATTTTAACATTAACCCTATTTATTTTGTGTTTATCAAATTTAAGGCAATGTATTAACTTCCTTCTATATGATTCAAATGCAATCCTCTGCTCTTTTCAGATTTAATAGGCTGTCATGTCTTCCCACTGGTGCTAAAACTATAAGAGATTGCTCTCTCCCTTCTCTAGATAAAATGATACACCAGCAATGTAGATTAAAATTACAATAAGCTTTTGAGAGCAGACAATTTACAGTCAACAGAACCTCCTGTTGAGTATTCTTGCTAACTGGTTTTAATTAAATTTGAACTAATCAAGAACAAAATAATTGCAAAAGATAACAAAATTTAATTTAAAAATTGAAAAATCATATTTTGATAGTTAAAATGACAGGCTTCAGAAATTGTATATTTAGAAGAAATTGACTTTAAAAAAATCACAACAGTCTATCCAGTACATAGACCAAGGAAGAATATATGTTCTAATGCTAAATTATGTCCTATGGTAAAATAGAACAAGAAGAATTTAAGGGGAACCTAAAAATGAGAATTCTAAGCTTTCAACTCCATACACATACTTTACTTGGTTAGACAGGTTCTTAAATGGGGGGTTGGGAATGACAGAGAGAGAGAGACAGAGGGAGGGAGGGAGAAGGAAGGAAGGAAGGAAGGAGGGAAAGAAAGACAAGAGTGGCTATTTTAAGAAAGGAGCTAAATATGGAACTCTAAGAAGTTAGGACTCTGAATTTGAACTACAGTATTTTCAAAAGTCAGAATTCTACAAAAATCAATATTTTAAAAATCTCTTCGTTTTTGTGTTTGTAGAAAATACATCCCACTAAATGTCATCAAACCAATTATGTTGAAGACATTCTAATCAAAAATGCTACATGTAAGCAGGTGACAAATGGGCAATTTTCAGGTTAGCTTTGCTTTAACAGAATTTGCCAAATTCTCAAGAATATACGTGACTATTTCTGTTGAATCAGGTAAGTTTGCTCTAATAAAACCATAGTACAATATCTTCTAATTCATACCTTGCAGTCAGGTGTATTCCTCTTAAGATATGGATGAAATGAGCACATTACTTGTGACTCTTTACTGAAGTAAGACAGTAGTTCTCAAAGTGTTGGTCTGTGGACTCCTGTGAAGGTACCAAGCCCCTTTCAAGGGCTTCCAAGAGATGCAAAGCAATGGTCATTAAACTGCTGATACCTTAATGTGAATCTAGGCAGTGTCATTAAGTGGCACCAACAGCCACTGTATTTTTCTCTACCACACATTTACTGGGTTAAAAAAAAAAAAGAGCCTAATTTTCCTTAAATTTTTCCTTGATAAACTAATAAAACTATTAATTTTATTAAATCTTGACTTCATCATGCTACATGGAATGATACACAATTTACAGCTTACCATCTAATTCTCCATCTAATATCTTAGGGCCATGGTGACCGTGGGAAACCTCAGGAAGTTCAATATGGATAAAGGGAACTACTTATGGATTGGATGAGGAAGAAGCTAGGATTTATCCAGTTATCCTCTATGAAGTCAGATCTATGAAAGAGATTTACAAATACAGTATGCAAAATGATGGTATTTAATGAATTAATAAACAAACATTTTATCAGTGTAAATTTCTACTATAGTGGATATTGATATTATAATGTACATAAACAAAGGCTGTTAAAGGCCTTGATAATTTTATCAGTTGGAAGAGGCACTGAGGCCAAAAAGTTGTAAGAACTCTGAGCTGCGCACGGTACCTTGGACAGGGTTCTCCTTTGGGACTGATGAAAATGTCTTAGAATTAGAGGTGAAAGCTGTGCTTTTTTTTAACAATGCCAATGTAGTCAACGTCACAGCACTATATACTTTAAAATGCTTAATTTATTTTATATAGATTTTACCTAAATAATAAAGAGTATTTTAAAAAAACAATACCTTGGAACCCACTAGTCAAGAGTATAGCTGATCGGACACAATCCCATTTGTAGGATGAAGACCAAGAGACATGAACTATCCAGCATGAGATTTTCTCCAGTCCACGATTAGACTAGGTTCTACTTCATGTAAAATTTGAATATTCAGGAGGCCTTTTCCTTGAAAATAATGAACACCATGACCAAATTTCTATAATTTGGCCCAAACTCCTGAGTTTTATAGTCTCTAAGGCATCTCAGACCATTATAGCCCATGCAAATCATCTACTTACCTGTCCATTCTAAAATGTATGCATTGAAACCCTACCCGCCACACTGCGGCAAGTCCTGGGAACGAAAGACAAGGACGAATCACAGGTGATCCTGCTGTAAGTACTGCTGGCTCTTACAACTTAGTGGAAAAGATAAGTATAAATCAGAAAATGACACAAAGGATACAAATAAAGGAAAAATACATGGTTGTAAAGAATGTTCTAGGAAAGAAAGGTACCGTATTCAGTGTCAGGGGCACAGAAATAGGGGACTCGGACTTAACTGAGAACAAGAGAAAGATTCTTTAAGGACTGGTAGTATCAGCTTTACTAAAAAGCTTGTGGGGGGGGGAATAAGCCAGATCTCAGGGCTCTTCCAGACCTATTGAAGAATCCACATTTTAACAAGCTTCCTGTGTGATCTGTGTTGAGAAGCACTCACTGTTCTAAAGAGCCATAGGGGTTAATTAAGTGGAAGAGGAACCTTTTGGCCCAGATAAGAGACAAAGGCCTTGCAGGCAGACAGAGGTGGGCATGTCTGAGGAATTGAGGGAGGCAACTGCGGCTGGAACAGAGAGAGTATATAGAGCACACTGCCAGTTAGGGTTTGGCACGTACTAAATTTGGTCCTAAGTAACCAGAAGGGTTAGGAGAGACTCCAGTCCCCTGAACTCTACCAGGCAGGCCTTCCTGGCACTAACTGATTTCAAAACAAACACAACAGTCAGACATTCATCCTTTTATAGTTGCTGAAGGGCAGATTCTTTTAATTCCAACCAAAGAACCAACATCTTATAGCACAAGTGGCAATAGCTCTGGCTCCTCGCAATGTGAAATAACAAGGCAGGCTTGCAACATCTTAATTTGAATGTAAGAAATCATACTAATGCCATGATGCCTCAGAAGGCCCTGCCAGGGAGGTCAAAACACTAATGTGGTAGTGACTGCATATACCTGGATACTGCACATATATTAAAACACTGTGTATTTGAGGCCACTGATAAAAAAAAAAAAAAGCAAAACATCGGTCACAATAATGAATGTAACTGTATTGCTTGCTTTAAATGTACCAATAAACTTAATGGGGAAAAAAAACATGGGTCACAATGCCAGTGACCCTGGTGACCACTTTAATTTGTGCTTGGAAGACTTGTGGGAAAATGACTCAGAAAGCTTGTAAAACTCAGCAGATTGCACTGAGGCAGCTGCATTGAATAGACAATATCAAAAAAAAAAAAAAAAAAAAAACTACTTGGGAGGGAGAGACAGGATGTGAGATCCACAAATCCCATATGGCTCCAGGCATTCCTGGATGCCTAAGCATGGGGAGAAGCCAGCAGTGCCCAGCAGTGCCCCCCACGTGGCCTAGAATGAGTTCAGTGGCAAGAAGAACCCTGCCCCCCAGGGCGAGGGACAAATCACAACCTGGTCTTAAACTGGACAAGAAAATGTATATGTGAAGCATCCAGTAGCAGCCAAAAGTACTAGGAAGGGTAGAAAATATCTTCATTAATATAAGAAATATTGGCTAAATCTCTAATATACCTCATGGCAGTAAGTGTTTCACTCTCAAGATGAGTATGGCCAATGTGAGGAGAGCTCAGAGTTATGATTTGATTTTTGAGGTAGTTTCTTGCTTTTTTATCACTTCAGGGACCTAAGTGTGCTGGCTGAAATGTCTTATATGACACATTAAAAATAAAGATGAAGATCCAAGCTTACTTCTCCCATAGCCACAATTCTAGATGGAAGAACAACAATGAGTTTGTATCATTTTAGTAATGCTAGAGGAGACTGGTAAATAGTTTTCTAAAAGTTCTCTAAATGGCTACATTCAGCTTTACCATTCTTTTTCCAGATACTCTAGAAAGAAGACACAATCAGCTTCTTGGTCTTACAAGTTGTAGACTGTATTAGCAGCAACGTACGGAATCCCAAATGGCCAGTGGTGACAATCTAGAGCTAGGATGACAACAAGAGTTTTGTCTTACTTCTTTTCAAAAATCACTGATGAGGGCTGGGGATTTAGCTCAGTGGTTCTGCCATCTGCCTTGCAAACGCAAGTACCTGAGTTTGATCCCCAGTACCAAAAAAAAAAAAAAAAAAAAAATCACTGATGAACAATCTATTAGCTTTAGGAGATGTTCACTTCCTCACAGAACAGGGAAAAATGCAGACAAAATTATTCAAAGTTTGAAAGATAACATTAAACAAAAGTAGTAACCATCTATTTCATTAAGGAGGCCTGTGATTCATTCCATGACCCACAAGCTACTTCAGGGCTGAGAATCCTCAGCTAAGTTTTGGCAATGGCTCAGATCCAGCCAAAGGGGATAGCTGAACAAACGAGTTCAGCTTTGGAGCACTGTACATTTGCTGCCACCAAATCTAGGATCTGTCTTTCAGTGTTGTCTGACTGGTTATAAAACTGAGACAGATTACACTTAAAAATTATTCATTATATGCAGTTATATTATTGCCTCTGCTTATTTCTCCCAAATTAATCTTCACCTTGGCCTCTCTTTCACTGCGTTTCAAACACGGCTCACCTTCACACGTGCCATTATCTAGAAACCTTTATTTCCCTTGCTCCCCTCTTTACTCAACCAATGCCTCAGATTGTCTCCCTTGCCCTCAAATTAGAAACCCGGTGCTCTGCCACCACGGTAATTACATGTATCTCTGTGACTACACGGTGTTTCTCCCCCACCGTAGGATGTCCTGTGAAGCACCAAGAGTCGGTTAGGCCAAGGGATGTGGGATAAATGATATGCTTGATACTGGCCCTGGCATCAAGAAAGTTGTCCTATGACAGAGAAGAAGGAAAACAAGCAAATCAAGTATTTCAGAGGCTGTGGCCATAGTATGCCCCGATGTACGAGTTGGGAAACAGCAAATTCTACCCAGGCAGACTGCAGAGCTGGTGGAGAAATTTGGGTAAGCCAAGGTAGTGAGGAGGAGCACTGAAAGCAGCCGGTTATTCCCAGAGTAGCAGGTTTTGTAGATGGAGTGGAAAAAGGCAAGGCTGAGAGGAAGCAGCAACCAAAAGACAGTATGCCCCTCTGTGTCACCCTGGAGAGGACAGATTTCAGCTTTCGGGCAAAGAAAACGGTAGGTCTGCCTTTTGGTTTAAACATACACCCCTACAAAGCTGTGAAAACTCAGCCCATAAACCTTCCTGTGCTCTCTTGCCAAATTTTCCATAAATACTCCATGCATTCTGTTCTGTTCAGGGGAACAAAAAAGAAGTGAGCAGCTTTTCCATGCATTCCAAATGTATTTCTGTGAGCCATCACAAATCAATCAGTGCAGGTTGAGAATCCAGAGCTCACGGCGGGGCACAGACAGCCAAATCTGTCTTGTTCCCTCTCTTTTTTTTTTTTTCTTTTTCTATTTTAATGGCATTTGATAAAATACTTATTTTTTAATTTTTAAAAGTGGGATTAAGTTTTAATGATAGGGAATATTGTGACCATGGTGATGATCCTAAATTTCCCTGAAAATTAATGTATTCCCCACAGCAGGTTATTAACAGCAGAGGTTTTTTCAGGCCATTGAATTCCCACTCAATTATGGTTTGGCTATACTTTGAATGCCAGGCTGAGTGTCAGTGAGATGGACAGCTGGATACTGTCTAGTTTCAATGAAGCAGAGACAGAAAGAGCTAAAGGGCCTCATCCCCTTATCTTGCAGAACATTATTTGCTGTAAAAATCATACCTTAATTTTATCATATATATGACTTAAAACTGATCCTCTGCATCTGAAGTATCTTAAGGCCTTATCAGAGAGGTAAGTCTCAAGATATGAGAAGAATAAAAGGTATACTGGATTAGAGTGAAGAAAATAATATAACAGGGGATTCTTCTCAACTCAAAGATATTTCCTATGCTCCTACAATGTGACCAAAATAGCTACTGAGGTTATGCAGACAAATAAGACTTGATTTCCTACCTCTAAAGGGACTTTAGAGTGGAGAGAAGGGAAGAGAGGGAGGAAAAAATAAATTCGAGTAACTGATCATTGGACCAGTTACTGGGGTGTACACTTAGGGCTGAAATGAGGCCAGAATTTGAGAACTATCCCTAAATAGTAAACCAGCTTCTTTAGGAAGGTGGCTATAGGCCATGACTTAGATCAAGAATAATGTAAACTAGTTCACATCTAGGAAGCAGCCTCTGAGGGGAAAGAGAAAAAGAAAGAAAGACAAAAAAAAAATCTAGCTTTGGCTTCTCAAAGGACCCCTTACCTAGCAGAAGCACTCTGTTGAGATTCTTAGGACCAGCATCTTATTGGTGTGGTCAGTAAAGTATGTAATCAGCAGAGATGACCTTCTGTTTTAAGGGACAGGATAAAATATTTCACTATCAATACCCAAATAAGAAGGGCATAGCAACATTTTCCTTATTTTTATATTCAAAAATTTTAAATGTTTAGTTAAAAAAGTCATTTTAACAGCCATTATAGGAAAAACATCACTTAGGTTTTTGTGATTTGAAAAGGAATATTTTTGTTTTATTAAATTTAAAGGGAAATGGAATGCTTTAGAAGGTGAGGTTCACTTGAAGTCAGTTTTCCACCAGCTCTCATCATTTTGGTTTTAGATCTGTAATTATGTTGACGTGTGACTCGCATATAGTGAGAAAACAATAGGTTCAAGACTCAGCTAAGAACATGCATACAGGAACCACGGGTGTACCCCAGTAGCACAACGCATGCTCAGCACACACAAGGCTGGAGTTTGATCCCCAGCACCCCTCCCCAAAGACACGAGATTGAATTCTGACTTTGAGATTTGAAAGCAGTGTGACTTTGGCCAAGTTATACAATGTTGTGAATCTGTGATTAACAATCGCAGTATCTGCTTTGGCGATTTTTTGCCATGATTATGGATATTGGGTGTCTAAAGCACCTGACACATATTAGGTTGTCAACAAATGCAAAGTGATTTTATTATTCAATTCTTTATATTGGCAGGCATAAATTATTATGTCTAATACTTTTAAGCGTTGACAAGTGGTTATGAGAACTTTTCTCTCTGGCTGGGAATAACAGCCACAACTCTCTATTGCTGTCATGATACAGACAAAATGTTCAGTTCAGTCATCCTGAAAGATTTCTTCTACACTTCCGGGGCGGCATGATGATCATCTTGGTGAATGGAGCAAGAATCAAGGCTGGATAAATGGTGCAGTAACACCAAGCTGAGAGGCAGCAACAGAAACCAACAGAAGTTATAAGAGCAGAGAAAGGCTCCAAAATACAAAGCAGAAAGTGCAACATTCCAAAAACGTATCCAACATCCCCAGCAAAACAAAACAAACAAAACACATCAACAGGAAACAGAAGTCATTACCTTAAATAAGCCAACTCTATTCCCTAAGCAGCAACCCTTGGTCTCCCAAAGTTCCATTTTCATCTGTTTCTGGATTGTGAGTCCCAACTCAGACATACCCCAGAGCTTCTGTTCTGACCATCGGTGGTTCCTCCCAATCCTGTTAAGCATCTTCTGCCTACTTCCAAATGTTGCCATGGCCAAGGACAGAGTCCTTGGCCCTCTTTTCGTCTACTCCCAGACACACCATACGTGAGCCCTGTGCTTCTATCCCACAGATGACATACAGCAGAGAAAAATCATCACTTATGTTGACTCAATTGAACTGTTGGTATCTTCACCCCTGACCTGTCATCCTGATGAAACAAGACCTCCCTCCTTCATCTTCGGCAAACTGAGTCCCAAACCCAGGAGTCATCCTTGATTTTCCCATGTGACACATCTAGCCCATCAGTTACTCTGCTGGCCCTACCTCCAGAGAACTCTGGCCACTCTCAGAACTTCACCATCTTAGTCCAGATCCCAGTGCCAACCATGTGCATGTGACAACAGACTCCCAGGCAGTCTTCCCAACCCTGCTCTTGCTCCCCAACCTGGTTCATTCAGCAGTGCAACAGAGGATCTTAGGAAAAGAAACAACAAAACCAAGTCACTCTTCCCTGAACCCTCCAGGGGTTGTCCATTATAAGTAGGAACTTTTTTCTGTGGGCCCCCTAAACCCCACCTGGTTTGGCTCCCATTTGGCTCTCTAAACTCAGTGTGTACGTACTGTTCTTATTATCTCTTAATAAGCCAAGCACGTTTTCACACTAGGCAGGTTCCTTTCTCAGGCCTCTGTGGTTACAATTACCTTTTCGTGTGAGATTCTTCTGTTAAATGGCTTTGCTTTCTTACTTCATTCAAGCAGTGTCTTAAACGTAACCTTCTCAGAGTGTCCCTGATCACCTGATCTAATACAGCTCCTTGCCCACTCTCAACGTTCTAATCCCAGAGCACACAGCATTCCCTGATTATCAATTGTCTTTTTCATTTATTTAGGCTGTAAATTTAGCTCAGGGACACTGTGCCTGACTCACAAGTGCAAGATTGATCCCTGGTACCAAAACAAAACAAAAAAATCTCAAATATATTTAATCTGTATTTTATGCCATAATTAAAAAATTCACCACTGTATTCACAAGTCATACATGCAAGGCCTAGAACAGCAGGGACTTTGTCTTAGAACCTTGCTGTATCCACATGCCTCAAATAGTACCTGACTTACACTAGACATCCCAAAGTTTGAAGGATGCAACTGTGAAATGGTCTATCATTCCTATAATGACCATGCCCATTCCCATCTTATAGGCAAAAAAAAAGATTGACAAGAACTGTTTGAGTAGTTCAAAGTCTATCATTATACACAACCAGGTCATAATCCTGAGATTTCTCATTAGATCCTCCCCATCCATATGTGCTGGAGCTATGTGAGAGCTACCCTGGTCTTCTGAAGGGGGAGAAGACCACCTGAGGCAACCTGAGGCCGGGGTTTAGGCACAAGAAGAATGCTTCATCTTCTTCTGATTTCCAAATCGCCCTTGGAAGCTTGCAAAGCTTGAGCCAAACAAGCTCACTTTTACTAGACCACTGTATCACTGATGAATTTCTATAAACACTACCACGCTAAAGCTGTAGGAAAAGTAATCCAAAGGAAAAACAGGTTCCCTGTGCACCCCAGCTCCATCCCAAGGAGCCACAGAGACCATGCAAATACTTGCTCTGAGGCCTAAAAAAGCATGTATGTTTTAAAACATATTTAATCTAATCTGACAGTAAGGAGGGTTTGTATGGGGCTGAAAATACCAGGCTGGCTGATAGACGCTGCAGGTGTTTTCAGTTAAATGTGATAATCAAATTAGCTGCACAACACTTAGCTCTAAAATGGCAAGTGGAGCTTCCTGGGTGATCTCCATGTCCGCCTTTCTCCCTTGCTAATAGCAAAGGCCAGAGACAGCCTTGCAGCAAAGGCTAAAGTGAAGGTGTAAGCAAAAGGGTGTATAGATACGGGGTGGATAAAAACAGAGAAGTGGAAAAATGGGGAGGTCTCTGCTCTAGCAATCTGTTAAGGAGAAACTGCTTACAATGGATCTTCAAGTTATGCCCGGCCTGACATACAAACAACTTGGGTTATGACTAGAATTTTAGTTTTAACTTATGACCAAAGTCTCGAGTTATAAGCTGAATGCTGGCCACTTGTGCTTTCAGACGGTCTCAGATACAGATTTATAACATCCTTTCTGTGTGGCATTAACTAAGAAAGCCACCGTCTCTCTAAGGACACTGAGATCTGATGCCTGTATACAGGAGAGAGACTCTGAAGGCTGTGTACAGGAGCCTGAGCCTTCATTGACCAAACTGAGTTACAACCAGCCCTTGAGAATGAGTTGAGTTTATTAGTAGTACGTGAGGATGGAGGTCATTTCCCAGCATTTATTCTATCTAACTTATTCTCTTGACCAAGTAGACAGAATTGTGTCTTCCTGTCCCTTTATCCTTCCCAAACTGAATTCCCACTCAGATGTGATTAAGTTTCTTTGTATAGGTTGAGTATTCTTTATCTGAAGTGCTTGGGATAAGCAATGTTTCAGCTTTGTGTGGTTTTTTTTTTTCCAGATTTTTTAAAAGTATTTACATACACATAATAAGCTATCTTAGGGAGGTGTACCTAGACTACACACGGAATTCATTTTTTCATGTACACAGAGCCAGAAGATAAGTTTAGGCAACATTTTTATTGTACTTGCATTTTGACTATAACACATCACATGAAGTCAGGTGTGAAACTGTCACTTATGACATCATGTTGACACTCAAAAAATCTTGCATTTGGCCACATTTTGGATTTAGGATTTCTCACATGAGCCATATTCACAAAAGAGTTTAAATTAAAGAAAGGAGGAAAAGATCTGTGGACTGGTTATACAAAACCAAAGAAGAAATTAACCTGTGAGAGTAAACTGATAATCCCTACACCTTTTCCAATGTTGTTTTTGCCCAGTTCAGCTTTGGCCTCTGCACTTGCAGAGCATGGTCAGGAGATCATTGTGGATTGGGAGACTGGTTCCTCAAGACAAAAATGCCGTGGGAGTTTAGTGGCTCCTCCACAACCACCTGTTTCACCAGTCAGCCATCAACAAACCACTTCAGAACTCAGAGTGCAGATGCTAAGAAAGTCTCTAAAGTTGCTCTTCCAGGTCCTAAGCAAATCCAACCCACTGTCCCTGTTCTGCCACAGTCACATACAGAGCCAGCTTTCACTCAGTGTTAATGGAGGGGAGGGGACAACTTCCAATGATCCATGCTACACAGCAACAGATACATTCCTTAAAAGTTTTCTCTAAAGCAAAATTCTGTATCTGAAACTCTTTTAACTTGACTGAGTGTTACAGAATGCCAGATGTGGTCTGAAATAGCAAACCAAAGACAGACTCAGCAAATCCATGCCCTAGCAGTGTCGCTGTCCACAGGTGAGGGAAGGGGAGGAAGCTCTCAGTCTGAATACTGACACAAAGACGCCAAAGGGGAAGTGAAGTAGAGTCAGAGTATGGACTAGGATGAGGCAAGAGATACGCCTGGGGAGCAAGCCTCAGGGAAACGCTTGCTGTCAGGCTAGTTACAGGGTATCGCCTCCTTAAAGTCTACACCCAAGTATCACTGTCATCTCACCCTAGACCCAGCCCTGCTAACACATGGTCTTGATATCCAGCTTTACTTCACCTGTAACTACACAACTTCTTCTCCTCCTTCTTCTCTTCTTTCCTTCCTCCCCCTCCCCAATCCCTCATTTTGGAAGTCCTAAGAACTGAACCCTGGGCCTTGTGCACACCAGGAAAGTACTCTACCATTGAGCTGCATACCGAGCCTCACACTTCAATGTTTTATTGAGTTTCCCATAACACAATTGGCTGAGTAACACAGGAACCTACCTTTTGTTTACAAGTCCCTTTTTCTCTTCATTAGCTAGCTTGGTGGTTTTCTTCCTTCCTTCTATCTTCCTGTTTAGTCAATACGGTCCAATACAATATTGTGGTCTACTGATTTCATTCAGTGGTGTTTAAGCAAGAGAAAGCCTACCAAGACTGTGTGATCTTTACGGCAGGTAGCAGAGGTGAGAGGCAATCAGGGCCTTGAGGACAATCCTGGAAACGAGGGCTGCGTGAGGAGAGATAAGCTCATCTTGCACACCGTAAGGCAAGAACCCTGGCACGATAGCAAAAGCCCCCTTTCTCTTCTTACTTACTGTGGGGCCACACAATCAGGGAGCATTTCTGACCTTCCACCCCATCAGGTGGTCCAAATGGCTATGTACACCAACAGTCAGAAAGAGACTTTTCTTTGTACAGTTTGTTTTTAGAAATTCCTCATACCACTTATAAATTTCAGACTGATCCTCTACAACAACTTCTACAAAGATGGTGGCAGAGGCTTTGTAAGCCAGAAAAGGTGGCACTGTATCACCATCACTGTGGTTAGCCAGGAGCCCCCATCGTCTGAAATGAGCCCTTCAAAAGTTATGTCTGCTGCTGCCTGGCCCTTGGAGAGTTAGGGCTATTTTACTGAGGCTTGAGGTCAAGGTTTATGAGCCTTGGAATTGTAAAATAAACAGGACCTGCTAAAGCCTCAGCAAGGACAAGGAGAGGGCCAGCTATTTCAATGTAAGATCTCTTTGGGTCATTCAAATATCAGCCCTATGAATCCTATAGAAATTCATCCCTTTGGTTCCTTGGTTCTCTTTCTTCCCTGATACACCAGGCCAGTGATGGTGAACCTTTCAGAGCTTTCAATGATAGAAACAGCCCACTACAGCACACGTGTCATAGGTCTGCAATCACTGTTCTAGGCCTTCAGCTAAGCTGTTCCAATTCTTGGCTTGGAACATATTCCAGCAGTCTCCACTGCAACTCCAACTCCTACAGCCTAGGCAACTTGCTCACATCTTTCCAGCTCAGGTGGAAAGGTACCTGCCGACTCCTACGTACTTCACACACTCAAAGAACGCAGGAGCACTGCTGGGGCCACAGTCAATGCTATCCAAAGTATGCTACCTCTATGTTTAGCTACTGCTCCAAAAGGAAAACCATGTCAGACCTACACACTGACTCAGTCATCACAGAGAATAATTTGGCAGCATGGAGAAAAACAGGCAGTGCATTTCCTTGTGATTTCTTTTTTTTATTAATTAAGAGAAATTTATTTTCTCCTCTCTTTCATTAGTATACGTCTGTGATACATAATAAATTCCATACTTCGGTATACATCATACCAACACCCACACACATGTGAAAGGATTACATAAAGATGTTCACTACAGTATTGCTTATAATGGTAAAAAAATGAAACAACCTTAATGTCTATCAGTGGAAAAAGGGATAAAAAATGTTGGCATATTTACACAGTATCTAAAGGAATGACTAACGTTTTTTTTAAAAAAATAAAACAGTAAAAAACCCAAGCTGAAAAATCAGAGAACGCTCCAATACAATTTACGGAAATCACAACAAACACATACACAAATACCAGATGCCTGTCTCCAACTGGACACACCAAAAAATATCAGTTTTAAAGTCCCAAAATGTAATTCATAAGGACATATACTAAACTCATGTGATGTTTCCCACTGAAAGGCAAAGGAGATGGGGGGGCACAAGAGATGACTTCAATGTTCACATCAGTAGAACAAATATGATATTAACTGTTACATAAATCACATACAAGAATAAATATGCACAGTTACATATAGATGTCCTATTTTTATATAATTTGCTCTAGTTTCTTTTTGCAAAATAAATGAACAGAAGGCAAAGAAAAAAATAAGTTTTGAGCAATCAGAAGCATCCCTTCAAATTGTGTTGAGGAATTTTCAAAAACTTCTCACTTCAGGGACAGATAAAGTATGACAAGAAGGAGAAAAGCAATTTAAAAAGTAAAGCCAAAAATAACTTTTAAAATGCATTTTTGGTCAATACTACCCTCGGTTATACCCAGAATCTAGTGTAATAGAAATCACTTGGGAGCTTATAAAAGTAGGAATTCCTGCTGCCCTTCACATCCTCCACTATGATTAAGGAGTTCTGATGATCTCTTTTCTATTCAAAAGCCAGACATCTCTACTACAGGAGTCTAGCCTTTGTTAAAAGCCCTGAAACATATTTTTTAAAAAGAACTCCCGCTGGGCGTGGTGGCGCACACCTGTAATCCCAGCACTCAGGAGGCTGAGGCAGGAGGATTGCTGTGAGTTCGAGACCAACCTGAGCTACATAGTGAGCTCCAGGTCAGTCTCAACTACATAGTGAGATCCTGTCTCAAAAAACCAATGAATAAATAAATAAACAAAACTCCAAAGAAATAAAATTTGCAATTTTGACCTAAAAGTCTAGTCTCTCTTGCTCAAAAATAGGCAATTGAGTCTTCAAAGAAAACTTTGTATTTTGATAATCAATTAAAGTTATTGTATATGTTCATTTACACAAGCTCTGTAAAATGTTGACCTCATAGTAGAGCAATCATTTTACATATGTTCCATACCGACCATGTGAAATGTTAAGGGCATGGTTGTTAAAATTATGATAGCTCTTTTTCTAAGTAACAATCTCAGTATTATGATTAAAAGTAATCGACTTAGAAAAAAGTGAAGCTTTAAGCTACCAGGTTTTGCTGTCTTTTGTTACCTAATGACAGACAGTCTCTCCTCCTGCCTTCCCAAGAGGAGTCAGGTCCTCCTCTGAGAGTCCTTACTCCCCATCTCACAGCTAAGCACCAGTACCCAGCACTGCACTGCTACTTACCTGTGCACCTACCCACACATTCCTCTGGGCTGTGAGCTCCTGCCTCCTGAAAAGGGAGACACACCTCTGGTGCCTAGACAGTGTACGTGCGTGTGAGCAAGTAGTTGGTGACTAACTTCGCACAGCTGAACAGGTCTCAGCTACAAGGCATCCAATGAGAAATGAGTCAGGAATTTTGGCAGACAAGTTCTCTTCAAAGGGCTGGGTGGTAAATGATTAGTCTTTGCAAGCCCTAATAGCTTCTACTGCAATTTTTCAACTTGCCATTGCAGCTCAGAGACTGTCTTGGATAATTAAGTAAACAAGTGTGTCTCTGTCCAAATCAAACTTTCTGAACATTGAAATTTTAATTTCATATAATTTTCATGTGTCCTGAAATATTACTCTTTTTATTTTTTTCAATTGTTTGAAAATGCAAGAACCACTTTTAGCCTGTGGGTCATACAAAAACCAGCAGCAGGGCATTCCAGCCTCAGGTCTAGCAGATATGACAAAGAGGTAGACGGAAAAAGCAGGGAAACCAAACAAACTAAGATAGACTCAGCACAGCAAAAGCAGTCAGGGGTCTAGGAAGGGTAAAAAGTCACTGGGCCTTCACCAGACCTATACATAGGATAAGCACTAAAGAATACAGAAGCAGAAACAAGAAGCACAGCAATTTCACTGCTACTGTTTTTCTTTTATTTTAAACCAGTTCTAAGTAATAATGATGTCTACATTTAATTAACTAATGGCTAAGACAGAAAAATAAATTTATAGTTAAAAGTCACTAGTAATACTAGTCGAAATGAAGAACAGAGAGACCAAACACAAAAACCTTTTCAAGGTATAAAGTTTTACCATTTTCAGCACTGCTACAATGCAGTCCTTGTCTCTGCTGCTCTCTCCCCACTAGAGATACAAGTAAGCAGAGAAGCAGGCAAAAGACAAAAAGTGGGGGAAAGCAAAGGGATTCCGTCTCAGAATAACCTGGGACTGCCTGTCCGGTCCAGTCCCACCCAGGCCCGCTACAGAAAGTCGTAGAAGGCTCTCAAGTTAAGAAGGGTTCAGAGTCTGAGTCTGCTTCTCTCATTAAAAATAATTATACGGTAACTTTTTAGATAGCACACATGGTTATTATATAAAAATCAAAAATAAAGAAGCCAAGAGATGAAAACCTAAGTTAGGATGTCAGTGGCTACATTGTAGACTGTCTTCCCTGAGTGCGTGTGTGTGTGCACGCGCGTGTTGTGTGCACGCTCATGTGCAAAAAAAGAAACTCACAATGTGTAAAAAAACTAAAGGCCTGGTAGACTAGCTCAAAAAAATAGCTTGTAAAAACACAAGAACCCCTGCCTACTAAGCTACTACTGTCTTCTACCATCAGCAATGCAAATAAACGATCAGCAACCTAAGTCAGTGCCTTGTCCATAGCTGGTGCCCACTAAATTACTGTTGAAATGAGTGACGATGCCAGCTGGGTGGTACCATTTCTCTATCTCAGTTCAGCTCTGGCCAAGCCAGTTTTATCACAGGTGCTTCTGATTATCAGTAATACCGGAGAGCACAATTTTCAAGACTGTCAAACCCCAGAGAGCCCAGGGACGCGAGAGAGCCCCTTTAGCTGGATCTGATATGTAACACAGACTTGCTGTTACTCACAGTGCTGTAGTTGGCAGTATATTTTTGTTTGTCCTGTAAAGTAAGGCATTATTCTGAATCCTTTATGGACTAGTTTTTTAGGAATCCAGTGTTAGATACTGCTGGGGAGCATCGGAAGGGGCAGAAAGTGTTGAAACATCTGTGTAACATTTGCCTTATGTTTGGTGGAGTAAGAGCAGACTTAACCATGACTAAAATAATTTCTTAGGTGCCTCTTCATGTCAAGAATCACAGTACACTAACTTCATGACAGGGAAGGGATGATCTACATTTTTGCCAGAGTTTTTTGCTTCATTAACCACCTGGTTTGGGTTGGGGAACTGTGGATACGTAACAATTTAAGAAAACAGCTCATTAACTAAGCGGCATGCAAGCAGCTGATGTGATAGTTGTAATGAAAAGGGAAGAGTAGTTTTTAAAGAAGCAAAATGGCAATGCACAATATGAGAGAGTGACTAGTCAGAGAGAGAGACATGAAAAATTCCCATTTTCCCAATGATTTAAGGACACATATTTAAATGTACCCATTTTGGAAAGTTTGGTGAATCAAGCTAGCATCTTTTCTCTATCAAGAAGAGCTTGTGATTATCAACAATACTGGAGAGCAGAGTTTTCTACAGACCATCAAAGCCCAAAGAGCACAGGGAAGATCACCAAAGATGATCATGGGCCCAGGGTCCATCCAAAGACACTCAATGAAGGGAAGCTAGGCCTTTGGGAAGTGCTAGCTCATGCGCAAACAGAGTCAGGCATTCTGGGGGATGAGGCTGTATAACCCAGTACTAAGTATCTGAATGTTGTATTTGCTGTATTGTATTAATTATGATGGCCTTACCTTTCACATAATGATGCATAATAGCATCGTCACGCATTTGCAAGGTTCCTTATTTTTGATATTTGTGCCATGGCCTGATTCTGACACAAAACAGGGATTCTCTATGGCAAAGAGCTGCATTTCATCAAACATAGAGTTGATGAATACCTGTTTTTTGTAACCTGCCCGGCAGTCTTTGAGAAATGGCATCCAATTTTTCTCTGGAAAATCTCCAGTTAGAGTCCCCTCTCCCATGACACCTGCTCCTACCAAGGAATGTCAATGGCAGACCCTACTACCACCTTGCTACACAAGTGGGTGGTTACCCAAGAAAGACCATTATAAATCTCTGCATTAGGAATGGTAACCTGCAGGGGCGTCACAAAGTCACAAAAGTGACTGAAGCTGAGAGGGTGCAAATGCAGCACTCCAAAGGAGCCACCCATGAGTTCCGTGGATTCTTTCCACTCTTTCTTTCATCCATTTATTTTTAAAAACTTCTAAGTGCCTCCTACTATGTGCAAAACACTGTTTAGGTTAAAAAAAAAAAAAAGATAAAGCAGTACAGAGCAGGTAGAAATCATCAGTCTCACAGAGCTTACAGTTTATAAGTAGTAACCAAAAATACCCGATATACAGCACATTTGAAGATGAAATGCACTATGGAAAAAATTAAGCGATGCTAGGGAGTGCAGGGACTGGAGCTGCAATCTTAGAGCAACGGAGGAAGATTTCACTGGGAAAGGAAAGAATGGAAGAAAGGGATGCTGGGTTTCAGGGGTTAAAGGCCTAAATCCTGGGCACAACAATGAGGCAAAAGGAGAGCAGAGAGGGACGAGGGGGAGTCAGGGGAATGGGATGTTTTGGAAGCCAAATGAGGGAAGCATTTCAAGATGAAAGCAGGGAGAAATTGTGTGAAATCCTTCAGAATTACCAAGGAAGGGAAGAATGAGACCGATTTCGTGATGCAAAGTCATGGGCAACACAGACAGGAAGTGTTTGGTGGATAGAAAGGCCAGAACAGCTTCAAGTAAGAATGAACAGGAAGAGGCACTTTGGGAACAGCAAGCACAGACAAGTATCTGAGAACTGAAAAGGAAAAGAACACAAAGAAATGAAATGCTATCCAGGTAAAGAGGTAGGACTAGGAAAGGACTGCAGTTGTTTTCCTGGTTTAAAAGGACTAGAAATGACAGCATGCTTATGTGTTGAGGGGAAAGATTTAGCAGAGAAAGAAAAGTTAGTGGTACAGAAGGAAGATGGGAAACACACTGGAGTCAAGTCCTTTTGGATACAGGAGGGAGTCCATCGGCTCTGGAGCAGCAGGTGAGGCACCAATAGCTCCCTGCCGCACAGGAGGGGTGGTGGACATCCAGGCACAGGGTGGACGTGGTGGTAGCTCAGAGAAGTTCTCTTCCAACTGCATCTATTTTTTCATTGAGACAGGAAGCAAGATCTGAGACAGTCTTCTTGAAGAGAAGAGCCAATAGCCTAGGAAAGTGCAATAGGATGCCAGGCCCCTGAGACTGCTTTGCAAAGTGCTTTGATTCCACTTTCAATTATGTGATTCATTCAGAAGTCATGCAATACGTTTCCTTCTTCTATTTTTTAAAATTAGCCACTGTGAAGATTTGTTGCTTACAATAAAAAAATTAACAACTCTTTTTTGAGACCCATGGTACCCCCATTTTCTCACCAAAAGTCTGACTTTTATGAAATAGTGATTTTACTCTACCCAATCCCATGCACTTCAAGTGCAGAGGAAGGGCCTTCTTATGATAGACAAACAAGACCACAAAGTCTGCTCTATCACCTACTAAACACAATCAAGGAAAAATTATTCACACTTAGACTATCAAATTTGAGACACTAAATCAGGACACCAAAATGCCTAGAAGAAAAACATATATGAGAAAGCACAATTCAAAAACCTGAACATTTCTGGAAATCCTTCATGAGTTAAACTGCAAAAGATAAAAAGGATGAAGACAATGGAATCAAACATATATAAAACCTTCCTTCCTTCCTTCATAGAATACTATTTCAGTACAACTTCTAGTAACCTAGGAAGGAAATCCATGTGAAGAGCATAATTAGGAGTAAACCAGGAAACAAAGTGAATATTTTTCATAGTGGATGGCAATGTTTGGTCCAGGAATGCATCTGAGAGCAGTAAAACTGAGTCAAAAGGAAAGTCAGAGTCTCTCACAAAGAGAAACATTTCAAAGATTACAAGGATGAGTGGAAATTTCCAGACCATGTGGATAAGATGAGTCTTCGTGATATAATGTGTCATCTCCCTCCAGGAAATTAAGAGTTATTAAGCTGCAGCAAGATAGCTGCTTCTGAGATGAAATCAGCCTTGCAACACCAAGGCGCAGGACAGGAGGGAAGAGGAGGAGGAGGAGGAAGGAGCTACTTTTCATGGAAGTGAGCCCCTCTCAGCCTGTACTTTACAGCAGGTGCATTCTCCATGGGTCACTGAATCATGAACAGCCCTAAATCCTCACAGGGACATGTGAGGCTTGGTGTGAGGTGAGACCTGAAACCAGATATGAACAGCTCTTTCTACCAGCTGGCCCTAGCTGGCTCTTTTTTTTTTTTTTTTTTTTTTTTTTTTTG
>NW_022900915.1:14518809-14519964 GCF_012274545.1 Fukomys damarensis
CCCCTGTTTTTCTTTTTTTTTTTTTTTTTTTTTTTTTTTGCTAGGAAGAGTGAGATGCTCAGCTCTTTAGGTCAAATGTACACAAACTGCCAGAAAAAAAAAAAGCAGCAATCCAAAAATAAACACATGAACAGCAGAAATCTCCGAAGTGGAAGGGAACTCTGTGTGTGAGCATGTACACACACACAATGTTTTCGACATTCAGCCCTAAAAGTTTTGCTTACGAACAACATAACTGTGAAGAAGTCCCTGTCAAGTCATTGGGAATACTTTATTTTAATTGCTTTACTAATTGCTTCATTTTCCTCTACCTTAAGGCACAGCTCCATGATCCTCTTATTTCCCATATCCTGATTTCTCAGATTGCAAAGGCTGACATTTACAGAGGTTATACTACATACTCAACACTTTTCTAAGACTTTGTATGGATTTAATTCTCACAACTTTAAGAGGGTAGATACTGTTATTACCTTTAGGTTTTCTATAAAGGAGACTAAAGTAAATAAAGGTTTATAGGACACTACTTTACTAGAGGAGCCTTAGGAGGAATCAGGCAGAAAGCCCAGCTATTACCTTGTTCAAAGACCAATACTTGTTCAAGCTCAGGCCCATTTACAAAGAGGCTGTATACTGACTGCTTAGAACCTTCGGTGTCATCTCCCACCGACCAAAGGCCTTCTCCTCAGCACATTGTAACATCCTCTGACTTCCAGATTATAGGTTTGGTGACACCATTTTGTGTCATGCCTTCCTGGAGCAGAGCTTTAGGGTCCCTTAGGGTCCCCAGTAGGGCTTAAGAGGCACAGGGCACACAGTAAGGTCCAGGAAGCTACAAGTTATCAGGCCATATTTTCATGGAGCGAGCTAGAGGCTCAGAACTGTCACTAGAATGGTGTCTGTAAGACAGGAGAAGGCTGAGGCAGGAGGACCGCCATGAATTTGAGGCCAGCACGGGTTATACAGAGTTCAAGGCCATTCTGAACTACACAGCAAGACACTGTCTTAAAAACAACAACAACAAAACCAGACAGGACAAGTAAGAGAAAGTGATATGTTATTTATAAAGTTTTTGATATAATTATTATCACCTTGTTTTTTTTTTTTATTGAGTTTATTGGTACATTTAGGGATACAGCACAGTTACATTCATTGTTG
>NW_022900915.1:14520464-14540959 GCF_012274545.1 Fukomys damarensis
TTTCCCTACACCTTTAGCCCTTTACTTCCTATTTCACATTCTTAATTATCTCATTAGGATCCTATGTACTATTATAGTTTTTCACACTAAAGAAACTGTTCGGTATTTCAGTTAAAGAAATCTCTGTATGAACATTAAAAATAGGGAAGACTTAGATTGGAAGACAAATATGAGAGTCCATGCTTTGAGACTGTGTTTTACTGATAAAGATTCCTTAAGAAAGCCTTCTAGAGGGCCAGGGATGTAGCTCAGCAGCACAGTGGCTGCCTGGCAAGCTCAAGGCTCTGAGTTTGATTCCAAGTACCCAAAGAAATTCCAGGTACCTCATAGCAAATGCAGTGTCGTACCGCACTTCATTTTGGCATTGGACCAAGAGCTAGCTAGCCCAGATCTCTTCCTTCTAACCGCAGAGGATATTAGTCCTTGGATAGTGAAAAGGACTCAGAAAGACTGGCAGATTTCCCAAAATAAAATCCCTTCTCTCTGTGTACTATTTTTCCCCTTTCAGTATTAAGTGAAGATAAACATTTTCAAATTTTAGTCCATTTTCATGCCAGCCAGCTGTAAATGTGACTGTTCAGTGTGTGTCTGCCTCTCTTCCCTTCTCTCTACTTGTATTTTAAATAACTATTTTTTCTGGTTAAAAGTGGCAAGGTACTTGTAGAAAAAGTGCAGAAATGAAAAGCAGAAAGAAGAAAACAAGAGATATACGAACCAATAAACTTTTATTTTTTGTTTTATCATATTGAATCAGATCATTTTCCCCTATCACCTTTTTAAGTATAGTATTGTATAGTAAAAGATTATAATATAGTACATTTATGCTATATTAATACACTTACAAAATTAAGCTCACACTATGCATATAAAATATATAGTATACGTTTAAATAAACACAATTTCTTGCAGTAAAAGACACATTTCCATTAGTACCCTTCGAAATACTCCCCCTCACTTTGAATACACTCATCTCAACCTTTTTGCTGCATTTGGAAGCAGATCTGGAAATCCTCTTTCATTGAGTGCCTTTATGAGATGTCATTAAAGATATAGTGAATGCTGCTGCTAAGTGCTATCCAGTGGAAAGGCAGGCTCATAAAACAACCTTGTACAGTGGTGCACAAGAAAATCACGCTGCATAAGAATTTAAATAACATGGGAATACATATACTCTACAGTGTCGTATTAATGAAGCCTGATTAAAAAGCCTGTAACGTATGAGGTATGATAGAAAAATACAATTAACAGCTAAAGCTTGACAAACATATTACGGTAAAAGGCATGTTGCCATTAATCTCCCTGAAAAGACTCCCCTTTGCTTCAAATGCACTTGTCCTATCGTTCTTATTGCTTGTTCATCTCTTCAGTTGCACTGGCACAGCTGCCTGGACGTTCTGAATCAATTCAATATGTTTACCTTTCGAGATCACTTTGACTTGGAGGAACAGCCAGAAGTTAGTTGCATAGTGCTTGATAGGGTGAATAACGTGGTTGAGGACACACCGTAAGCTTTATTTATATTTGACATACTGCCATAAATACTTGGTCAGCGAGGGCTAATAAAAATATGGTGAATGTCTAAATTAAATGTATTGCAGTAAAAGACAAATTGCCATTCACCCCCTTCAAAATACTCAAATACCCTCACTTCAAACACACATCCCACTATACTTGACAGTGTGTCTTTTACTGTAGTAAGTTTTTAAAAAGTGTAAGCATTCACTATATCTTTTGACTGCTCCCTGTAGAACTGTCCCGTAACCTTTTAATCAGCCCCTATTCTTGGATACATAGGCTGATTGCAGTCCTTCATCATTCTACAAAGTATTCACACGAACATCTTCATGAGGCGGGAGAGCAGAGGTTGATAGCATGCATTTTGGAGTTAGACAGTTGCAACTCCGCTGTTTATTCGTTTGACCTTGCACAAACAATTTAAATCAGTTGAGTCTTCCATTTCTTTGTCTGTAAAAGCGGTCCCTGCCGCCATAACCATGTGAAGATGAGATGAAAAGATGCATGTGGGTCATGAGTCCAGAGCTTCCACATGTTAAATAGTAAATTCACTGCCTTTATTTTTTATTTTTATATACATCTCCACCTACGTCATTAGGATTTATTTTTAAATGCTAAGCTGTTAGGTCAAGATATGGACATAGTTTCACACCTCTGTTCATTTCTCTTCTTTCCCTTTCCTGCTATCTCTTGCTTCCCTTCCCATTTGAGAAAGATCTATCTTCCTACTTCCTTTATCTTTTATTTCTCCCTTTATGTATCATTTGGGTTTCTGATATGAGAGCAGTACAGTATTTAAGCTTGTGCGTCTTACTTACTTCTTTTAACATGATCACAAAATGCATTCATTCTTTAGTACCTGCTGAGAACTATTGAAGGAGTTTTCAGGTGTATTTTTCTAAAGGGAAATAAATTACTTTCTGTTTATTACTTTGCAATTTCCAGTCTTTTAAGAAGCACATAATACTCTAATGTTTTTCTCCTGATTCTTTGTGTTCTTCCAGAAACTCTTAAATGTGTTCCTAAAATGCATATCAGTCATTTAAATTTATGGTTGATTGGCTATTGGCTTATTATGATGGTTATGATTATTTCTGTTCATAATTTTGTAATTGAATTTTGAATGTCTTTACTGATTTAGAGATCTTTTTATTTTTACCTTTCAGCATCAGTTCTTTTTTTAGTGTGTTTCTTATTTTACTTTGATGACTTATTTCACAGAATCCATATTTTCTGAATTTTATTTATATTAAAGAGTGGATGCTTTCTGAACTATTTTTCAGTGTTTTGGTGTAGTATTTTATGCCCACAACTCTAGTATACACATTTTTACCTTCTGTATAATCAAACCTGAACTCAGAGAAGTTTACAGATCTATGCTCTTAAACTCACTCTGGGTAGATTCTTCTTGTTCCCTTAGTCCTATTTAGAATCATCCTTTTATGTGAAGTTAGAGGGGCTGTTCTGCATGATTCTGGCCAATTTTCTTGCATTTGTAAATATTTCATTTAGAATGAACTAGGACTCCTGAATTGGTTTCTTTTGGTTCTACTATTTGTTTATGGTCCTGGGAGATGTATTTATTCCAGTTAGCCTGAGGTTATGGTTGTTCCCTTGTCACTCTGGTGGTTATTCTAGAATTCACTTTCTTTGATATACAGGGGATACCTCACTGCTGTTCCCCAATCTAATTTCACTGCCAGGATTATAATCTCAGGACTACAGTAGCTGCTTTTGAAAGCACTTGCCCTAAAGTGTATGTGCTGGGTCATACGGTAGGGTGGGTGCAGCATAAACTTCCCCACGGTGGCCTGGGTTGTGCTTGAGAGTGCATGGAGCATTGTCACCTGTCACATTGTTCCCTGAGTGGGTTTTTCTCAGGTGTTCATCTGAACTTTGACTGCTGGGCATTTCTCTGGTGACAGGAGAATGTTGACTAAAGGCCTTAATTTTCTGTGCTGTTGAAACTCTCTGTCTTTATTTCATTGTGGTGGTGAAGGAATCCAAATTCAGTATTGCTGTTTTTCTCAATGCTAGTAACTTTTCCCTTTTTATATCATTTAAAGTAAAGTTAGTGCTATATAGAACACAAGGTATTAAATACAAATGCTTTAAATCACCAAATCGCAGCAGCAGACCTCACCCTCTTCTGTGCAGCCACGTGCTCTCCTTCCTTAGCCCTTGAAACCTAGAATCTCTTTATTCCTTTTTTCTGTACCCCTCATTTCCCGTACCTTTCCACAGAATGCCATAAGTAAAAGCAGTCAAGGACTTCTTTCTGATGAGATGCAAAGATAATAGACATTCTTTATGATGACTCCTGAGATACAAAGTTATGTACAGCCAGGAGTGGAAACAACTCCAGATTTTGAAGTCTGTAGCCAAATAGGAACAGGGAAGCCAGCAATAAATTCAGTTTTATCCATCAGTAGAAGGGTCAGACAGATGGTGACAGAAATAGGAGATACAGATTATTTAGCTGAAGGATTGATCATTCTGAGAGCCAGAGGTGGCTCCGCATCACAACCCTGAACTCCAGAGAAGAGAAACCACGGAAGGAACCACATCTTCCTTTCTGCTCCTGCCACATCACCAACTTTGCTAATCAGAGTGCTGCAAGTGAGGTCTCCTAAGAAAAAATCTCTGGGCAGTGAGAGCTTTTGGATATCAAAACAGTCATGGCTGTGGGTCCTTGGATTCTTAGGCACTGAAAAGAGGGAGTGACTAAGGTTTGTAAGATGTATTACTCTAAGAGTCAGAAAATAATTACAGTAAACAAATTTGCTTCTCAACTTGCAAAATATTAAATCTTGTGTGAAAGGATTACATATGGTGTAAATGAAGTCTCATCTACACAGAGGATAATAGACTTAATATAAGCTTCTTCTCCAGGGATGTAATAGAGGTAGAAAGTGTGAATGGCTTGTGAAGATCTTTAGCTAAAGAGAGTTTACAGAAAGCAAAACCTTTTTGATACAGGAAAGTAAGATGGTATGGTATTTCCTAAAGATAGACATAGATTAAGGGAACCAATATAAGAGCTAGAAGCAAGACCCACATATAAATGGTCACTTAATCTTTGATAAAGATGTCAGGGGAATTCACTGGAGAAAAGACAATCTTTTAAACAAATGGTATCGATTCAAGTGGATATCATATGGGAAAAAGTCAAATTTATTACTGAATTGTACACAAAAATTAACTTGAATGGATCACATTTCTAAACATAAGCAGAAGTATAAAATTGCTAGAAGAAAGCCAGAGAAAATCTTTGTGATCTCAGTTTAGAAAAGATTTCTTAGAACACAAAAACAGGAGCAATGAAAGAGAAATGTGTCCAGTTGAACTTCTTCCAAATTAAAAACATTTGCTCTTAAGGGATATTGTTAGAAAAGATGAGCTGCAGATCAAAATAAAATACCATATTTGCAAAACATATATGATAAGTGGTTTCAATCCAGAATATATTTTAAAGACTCCTACAATCCAATAACACAACCCAATTTTTAAAATAGACTACAGATTTGATAAAACCCTTCACTAAAGCAAATACCCAAATAGCTAAAAAGACCATGAAAAGATGACCGACACTGTTAGTCATTAAGGAAATACAAATTTGAAAATAATGATCTATCACAACACACCTACTGGAGCAGCTAAAATTAAAAAGGCTGACCATCTCGTGTGTCGATGAGGATGTAAAGCAATGACAGCTCTTGTATGTGATAGAAATGCCAAATGGCCCAAACATTTTAGAAGACAATTTGGGTGTTTCCTCTAATGTTAAATATACTTACCACGTGACCTGCTTTCAAGTATTTTTACTCAGTCCCATTCATAGCTACAGTATTTACCCAAGAGATGAAAATGTATTACATGCAAAGCCCTCTGTTCAAATATTTACAGTAGCTTTATAGCAGCCACAATTGGAAACAACCCAAATGTCCATCAGCTAGTGAATGGATAAACAAATTAAGGCATTCACATAACATTGAGTACTACTCAGTAATAAAAGGGTTACACTACTGGTACTTGTAACAACATGGGTGGATTTCAAAAGTACTATGTTATGTGAAAATGGTTGCTGGGGGTGGAGGTGGAGGAGACAACCGAGTATAATGTAGCATGGGAATTTCTTGAGGTGATGAAATGTCTTGACACTAGTAGTAGTTTCTTGACTATACATGTGTGTCAGACATCAGAACGTACATACCTAAAGGGGTAAGTATAATTTAATAACCCTCACTTAACCCACCTACAGGAGAGGGTTGCTTTGTTTTTGGTGGCACTGGGGATTGAACTCAGGACCTCTTGCTTGTGAGGGAGGTGTGGCACCA
Source organism: Fukomys damarensis (assembly GCF_012274545.1). Classification (NCBI taxonomy): domain Eukaryota; kingdom Metazoa; phylum Chordata; class Mammalia; order Rodentia; family Bathyergidae; genus Fukomys; species Fukomys damarensis. Next base: position 14,526,317 of record NW_022900915.1, read on the forward strand.
CTGAGCTAAATCCCCGGCCCAGGAGAGGATTTTTAACCTCCTTCCTTATTAAAAATGCAAATTAAAACAATGAGAAAACTTTTTTTCAACCCCTTAGATTTGCTACTATCTGTACATTACTATCAAGGATGTAGGAAGAAATCATTTAAACTTAAGCATCAGAGCAGTGCTTGAGCTGTCTTTCAAAATGCATAAATTTTTGATTCAGGAAGTTCACTTTCTGGGATTGTCTCTATAAGTCAGACATATGCAAGTAAGTAGTAGTTTATATCGCTGTTTATTGTAGCAGAAACTGGGGAATAACCTTAATTTTCATGAAAAGGGAATTTTAAATTAACTAGTACGTTTATAGGAAAGTGGATATATTTATATGCCAATGTGGAACAGTTTCTAAAGAAATTGTCAAATGAAAGTCATGGTACACAGAATGATAGGTAAGTTCCCTGAGCCTTGTACGCGCTAGGATATTTGTGTTTTTTAAAAGGTGTATGTACTCATATATATGCTTGTATGTGCATAGAATGTCAGAGATTGGCTGTGCATACGTGCGCTCGCACACACATGCACACACAAAAGCTGGTATTAATAGTTGCCTGAACCATAGAAAAAAAACTTGACCTTTTCTTTATCTATTTACTATGTGCTTATATTAATCTCAGTTAAAGAGAAAAAAATAGTTCTTTTGCATATATTGTAATAGCTTATTAGGAAATTAGCAGTACAGAGTAGCTCTAAGTATCCTCTGTTGTCTGTTAGCAATACAAAAGTGGACTGTGTAATTCTTGCTTCTAGTCTGGTGTGATCTCCCCAGGATGACGTCCTCTTGTAAGCACTGCTTCCAGTCTGTGTCTCTTGGTTTTCTGAACTCACGTGGTAAATGGTGGGAGAGGAAATACGCTCAGTCCACTTTACCTGCGTGGTGCCTTCTTGTACACTCGACTGCTCCTCTATTGTTTTTTAAACTAAGGTCCAGAGTGGTTGAGGGAGATAGTGGGAAGGAATGTGCTGAATTGTGCAGAAAGTTGGGGAGATGAAACGTCAGCGACACACTGAGAGGCCACCAGGCAGCCTCTGTACGTGGAGGGAGCATCAGGAGGGCAGTGCAGAAATGGGCAGCACTCTTGGGAAATGGGGCAGCTTGGAAGGCTGTACTCAATTTAGTTTAGATATTAAATGAGTTGAAACAAACGTGTTCAAGTTATGAGCCTTGCCTCATCAGTGCTATAAAAAGCCCTTTTGCCGAACTGTAATTTGACTCTCCTCCCTGAAATGTTATGCAATATTCCTATGGTTACAGAGTAATAAGTGGAAGCTAATCATTAGTTTGCTAAATGTGGTTCACGGAATCGTTCACAGACCTGCCAACTGCTGCTGGTTTAGCTTCATGTTCACTCCTCTTGGTTAGAAGTTGGATTGTTCTTCAGAAAAATGTACAGTAACGTTTGTCTTGGATCCAGAAACCCTGAAGTGTGGCAGCTCTCCATGAGTCTCGGGAGTGAGAAAGGCAAAGGGTCAGTCTAAACAAAGGTTTTGAATACGTATGCTTCTGCAGGAAGAAATTATTCAAGGAGTGTGAGTGACAAAGAAGTTAAAGCTGTAGAGCTGTAGAGAGTTATTAAAAAAGTCATATTTCTGAGCTTTTCTAGCACCTTGCTATGATAGAAATCTATAGAATTTACTATTCTGCGGTTCCAGAAATAAAATCATGCCCTTTCAGGCTCTCCCTTGTTTGTTTCATGGAACAATAAAGATTTCATTATTGCCCCTCAGTCACCTGTAACTATCACACAGGTCCTCTGCCTTTAGAAGACACATATTTTATGAACTGAGGCTCTTTTCTGACTCCTGTACAAGGAAATGTCAAGGGAAGGTACTGAGAGCAGCAGTTATATGCTAGGTTTATGCCCTTATCTGAGAATTAAAGGTTAAATCCTTAAGCCTTTCCTGAGTATTTGGCCTCTTCCTATTAGGATGAAAGTGAGTTTTTTTCCCCCGTAAATAGAAACTGTGTTGTAGCCACTGTGACTCATTCTTCTTCCTCCACTGAGAGGCATTTGGCTCTGAAGGAGGAACCTCTTTCTCAGCTGATGTCAGTTCTTGTCCAGAAAGCGACAGTCCAGTGGTTATCTACCTTTACCTGGTATATCATTTAGATATCTTTGGATTATTAAAAAAAACAGAAAAACTGATCAAAAGGAATTTCTTGGCCTGTGTGATTTAAAAGGCATAGTTAGAAGGAGCTGAAACCATACCCTCAAGACCCACTATCTCAGTTTCCCTGACTCTGGCCTTGTTTTGTGGACTTACTTTCAGGCTGTACATGGTAGCACGTAGCAGTTACATAATCTTCCAGGTGCAAGGCCAGCAAACAACCACCCTGCCTGGTGGAAAAGTCCTGAAGTTCACTGTGGCTGACTGGCCTAGATCTTGCGCCATCCCCGAACCAGTCACCAGCATACCAAACAGCAGTATGCCTCTCAGTGCTCTGTCCTGAACCTCGTTCCCTGTCCCTGGAAGGAACAGGAAAAGGAGTGCTCCCCAGCTGGAAGCGAGGCTCTCCTCAGAAAGAGTAGGAATTAGAGAACAAATCCTGGTCCTGAGCCAACGTGAGGAACCTGAATTCTCCCCTTAGTGCCCTGACAAACTCCTCTGTCCTCCCAACAGTTTGTGTGTGACCTGAGCCACCAACCCAGTGACAGCATGGGGTTCTACGCTCGGGGAAGCAGTTCAAATTCCAAGCCTCTGATTCTTAATCTCACCTGCCTGTGTGCTCCCCAGGAATGCTGCAAGAAGTCCCTCTCTCCTTTCACATTACCCTTACTTAAAATGCCATACATTTGTTTTAAAACTCCACACAGGAGGAGACTGAAGAGGAAATTATCAGGAGCCAGTATAATTAGGGTTGTGCTCCTTGCACATCTGATCTTAATGTAATTTAAAAAATATATAAAAGCAATGGAATCAAGTCATACACAGTTTAGAAAATATAAAAACCACAATTTCACCACTTTAACCCAACCACTGTTTTAATTTTAGAGTATTTCCTTTCAGCCGTCGTTCATGTGAGTTTCTCACAAAGTTTTGTATCTTGCTTTTTTTGCATGACATTACATAACTCGTTTTCCATATTGCTGTACGGTCACCAGTGTCATGTAGATGGCAACATAATAGTCTGTTAGGAAGGCATAGTGGAAGTCATTTAAGCAGGCATTTTGGTTGTCTAACTGTGTGCTTTCTCCACTGTTCTGAAGTGTCTGCAGAACATTTCTAGGGTTTGTAACTTTTCTCATGCCTTATCTTATTTCCTGGGGAGAGATTGTGAGAAACAGGATTACCGGTTCAGAGGATATAAACATTTTTAAGACTCTTGGTGATACATATTGCCAAATTGCTTTTTAGAACTGTTGGATTTATCTTTACTGCCTCTAGCAATTTATGAGAGAATCAGTTTCACTGCATTCTTCCAGCGCTAGACATTTGGGTTTCTAAATATGTCTCTGGTATATCAGGCTAAAAGTTTGTGTCATTTTTGTTTTAATTTTCATTTCTCAGTTGCTAACAAGGTTGAATGCTTTTATGGGCACTTGTTTATTAGCTATATTTATGCTCTGCTTAATGCATTGTCTTTTCTTTATTTTAGATCCCAAAACAGCTTCTGAGACGGAAACAGATATCTGTGCTGAATGGGAGATAAAGACCATCACGAGTGCTCTGAAGACCTACCTAAGGTAGGGACTTTCCATGTGCAGGGCAGGGTGCCAGCTGGTTATCATGCAGTCAGGAAGACAGCAGTTTTATTTTCAATCTCCAGAGAGCTGTTGGGTGGGTGTTTGAATCTTGGAAACAGCTTCTGTGTAGGTGCGTTTGGTTCAGATGGTCAATCTGATTGTAAATCATCCATAGTTGATGGGCTGCCATTGTGGGATGGTGCCAAGAGTGATTTAGGAAGTTTTGCTCTTAATGAGAAGTACTGCGGTAATTAGCCTGAAACAAAATCTAAAATATGGTCTTCCTTGAATAATCTGTTAAGAAAACAAGAAATCATAGATCACATTCTGCCGAGAATACATGGTTGCCTTGTATTTTCATAGTTTTGTGCTATGCCCAGAGTATATTGCTTACATTAGTCCTTAAAAGTGAAAATTTAGAAGAACTCCATGTGACTCCTTCCACTCCTATTAGGTAATACTGGAATATTACCTTACTGAAGGGACTATTTTTCTTACATTACTGAAATGATATTGCTGCTACCTCTTTCTGTGTCCCTTGGGTTATTGACTACTTCCCGTATCTCTGTTTTATGAAGAGAGTGAAGGATGGGTTTGAAGATGGAATATTGTAGTTCAAACTGAAGTAAGGAGTAAGACGAAATGCAAGGGGTGACTAAGAGATCAGTTAGGGCATCCAATAAGAATAAAATCTAAGCCATGAATGATGGATAGTCTGTTGAGTTTATTATTTAAATTGTCAGAAAAAGCTCAGGTTTATATATAAATATGTTCTTACTCAGCAGGTAAAATTTGCTTGTATTATGCCTAATGTTAGAGATTCCAGCCTGGTGGCTGGCACTCTGGAGAAAAACTCCAGTCTCAAACAACACACTTCCAAAGGTTTTTCATAGTGTTTTCATCTGAACTGATACCAACAGCACATTGCTGAAAAGATGGGAGTTTAAGCACAGGCAATTGTAAATGTTTAGTGAGGTGCTTGTTTCTGAAACACATCCTAAAGTGCTCTTGTTGATAGGTGAGTCACTGACTGGGAAGGAAATCTCTTGTTTTGCGCTAGACTTTTGCATTAGCATTTTTCTAGTTGTGCCTGCGAAGTATAGCTATAGATGTTCTGTTCACAAAGAAAGAGAATGAAGATTTCAGGTGAAATTTCAGACCCTTTTCAATCAGGAAACAATATTGAGTTGCCTGTGTTTCCTTGTGATCTTTATCCTTAAGAAATGTAATACCCTTTTGCAGTCTTTAGGCTACTCTTTAGGGAAAATATGGTTATTTTATTATTAAGCTGACTAGTCTGTATCTTTATATTCCAGAATGCTTCCAGGACCACTTATGATGTATCAGTTTCAAAGAAGTTTCATCAAAGCTGCAAGTAAGTTATCTTTTGTTGCAATTTTGAGTGGAATAAAATAGATTTCAACCAACAGCCAGTATCTCAGAATATTCTCTAATCCATCGTATTCTACACCTGAGTGCTCACATGTATGCTTGGAAGACAGAATAGAAATGAAGCCAAATCAAGACTGCCAAGGGCCTTGCTATGACATTGAATTTACAGAGGAGAATAGAAACTTCAGAGGTGTTTTTCTTGAGTGGTAGAAGAAGAGAAAGAAGCAAATTTGCCTTTCTAGTTTTGATGATTGGAGTTCTACTTGGTTTTTCGCCATCCTTTGAGTGACATTTTACAGAATGAATCAGATGTTGCACATGACCTAAATTGAGCATTGGAAGTGTTTCCCCGAACATGATACCGTTTATATAACTTTACAGTCCTCTTTCCAGCTTGTCTTCCATCTACAGCTTCTGATCAGTCCTCAGCCGTATTATCCAGGTCTCTAGTGTCAGATTACTGGTGTTGAAATACATAGGGATTAGGTGTGAGCTAGCCTAAGTATACTGGAATCTGTCTACGTGGGATAGGCCTCCTGAAGGAGGCATTTAGATTCTCTATCAGATTTAAATCTGGCGTGAATCCGCACAGTATTACTACCGTGTCAATAGCTTGTGCCTCTCCACGGCTCCTATCAGCCTTTAGGGTTTGTTTACCCTTGCAACTACTACTGACCTAATTTACTAGCACCTCACGTTCTGATGGCCTCATCTACTCGTAGTTGTCCTCCTAAAATGAGTAGGAGAAAGCCATGGGAGAAAGCTGAGAGCATAGATGATGTTTATGTGATTTCTTTTACAGAGAAATTCCAAACCCATAGCAACCATTCTCTAATTAAAACTCACATCAGTCCCATAAATAGATCCAGTGAGTATCAGCAATCTACTTCCCAGAGAAATGCAGCCACTTACCCAAGTTTGACCAAAAGAATATGACAGGCCGTGATACAGGTTACAGGGTGGCAGTAAGATTTAAATGCTCGTCTGGTCTGCCGTTGCTTTCTTTCTACCAGGCTGCTGTCATGCATAACTTGTGAATAATGTGCCTTCGCTTTGATTGCTTTGATGCAGTCTCAACACACTATTTTGAAATTTGAGACCCTTGCAATGTTCTTGATGGAAGATTTGTTCATCACTTTCTGAGTGCATAAAGTTCCTTCCTTCCTTGAAATAAAGTTGGCCCTCTAGGGATCCAGCTGTTGCTGAGTTTGTTCCTGCTCTGGATGTGCAGTTGAGTCTCTTCCTTTCATCATATCACCATTTTGGCTTGAATATTTTGACAATTATTTTGATGAACCCTGTTACAGAAGGCACCATTTAAAAGGATTTATAGGTCTAGTTGGCTGCGCTGGTCATGCAGTTCACACGCAAGACAGGATCAGAAATGTTTGAGAAATTCTTGGTTTGTTAGTGTCCAAACTTTGATTTCCCTTGATTTTGTCTCTTCACGTGAGTTAGCTTTGAAACTGAAACAATATTACCTCCCCGCTTCCTTCGCAGAACTGGAGAACCAGGAGACTCGGGTCTCTGAAATCCACAGCCTTGTTTATCGGCTCCCAGAGAAAAATCGACAGATGTTACAGCTGCTCATGAACCACTTGGCCAAGTAGGTTTATGACTGATTGCTGGCCCCATTTTCACCCCCAGAATGTTCTTATCTTAGCAGTAAAGCTAGTCTCCCTTCTGCTTATGTTTCCCTCTCCCACTATTGCATCAGGTATGCTAGAGGCTTAGGAAAGAAATGTGTGAAATGTTAACTGCAGTGGATAACAGCAGTAAATGCCAGATGGCTCTCACAGAGGAGGCTGGAGAAGTGCCTCACAGCCAGGGCGCCAAGCAGAGTTTGCAGGAAATTTTTGCTCTTGTCCCGATCAAGGGTAAACCGGAATGTGTCATCCACAATGCCAGGTCATCACTTAAGAGTTTTTAGGGCTTATATGTTCTTTTGTTGATCCAAGTCCGTACGAGAATATGTTGTGGGTTTATAGAACTTGGATTTGGAGTAAGGAGGCCTCGTACTAGAGTTGACTATCTTCTGAACAAGATACTCAGCCACCTTTGAACAAACCACCAAACAAACCTTCCATTCCTTAGTTTCTTCAGTGGTCAAGTGCAGATGATAGAGTCTGTCTTATAAGGTCATTGACTTTAAAGCCTTTGAAGAAATATACAGAATAAAGGAATTATTTTTGGCAAATGTTCGCTTGTCCTCTAAGATAGTGCATTCAGTGAGGGCCTGGTTTTCCGGTTGGGAATATTTACATTGTTGGAATGGCTTTGGATTTTCTTGTGTATTCACTGTGCTTGACTCTTTAGAATGGCCTTCCCTGCTGCGTCAGTCACTTGTGTATGTTATGCTCTAACCTTCCATTAACTTCGGTGGGATGTTCTTGATTGCAGACTGGAGCAAAAGAAAAGCATGAGCCCGTAGTACTTAACATAAATTGTTCAGCACAAAATTCTGCCGAACTGATGTGCTTTAAATTTGCCTTCTTACTAGCACTTGGCTCTTGCTGTTAAATTATTCCTCCGGGATAAGTTGATACTCATGTGAGGGAGAGTGTGATGCTTAGTTGTCATGTATCTGATAAGTGTGTGGCATGTGTGACATTACCTTTTGAAGAGAGAGCGTGTAGGTACCATAAGGATTTATATCCTTATGGCTGGGAGTGGTGGTGCACACCTGTAGTCCCAGCACTCAGGAAACTGAGGCAAGAGGATTGCCCTGAGTTCAAAGCCAGCCTAGACTATACATAGTGAGTTCAAGGTTCAAGGTGTGCTTGCACTACATAGCAAGATTCTCAACCCCCTACCTGAAAAAGATTTGCACTAGTATAAGGAAAGTAATTTTTTGTGTGTGTTTGTGTCTTTATCTTTTTTTTTTTTTAATTTCATATGGTACAGGGATGGTAAGGAATGTGTTTTTTGTGTTAATGAGAAGCAGTGAGGTAGAGTTGAGTGTTGTGGCATTATTGATAGATTTTTGTTGCTATGCCGTATTAGAACTGCATGTCCAGAAACAAGTATAGCAGAGAACAGGTGAGTTCATAGGGAGATTAGCCCCAAAAGGAATCCTGATAAAATGTGTATAAGATAATGGGAACCAGGCTTTAAAAAGTAGTTCTACATTCTCTGAGATGACAGTTTAGTACCTGATCCACATAACCCATTTGTTTTTTTGTTTTTTTGGTATCGGGGATCAAACTCAGGTCTTTGAGCTTGTGAAGCAGGCACCAAAACCACTGAGCTCATACATAACCCATTTGTTAAAGGAGAAAGCTAGTTTTTATCTTACTTGCAAAGATTCCTGGTACATTTTCCAGCCACCTATACATGGGGATGCTTCTGACCGCTTTATGGTACTGCATCTGAAGGAGGCCTTGAGGGCTGCTAGGAGCAGCTGGAGAAGGGTTAGAAACAAGCTGAAAGTAGTGGGTCTTGTCGAACTGCAACTGGAGTGAGCACTTACTTGGACTGAAAGAGATTCAAGAGGGAATGGTGATCCAGCAGGACCAGTGTTGAATTTTTCCCATTTGTAAATTGCCCTGAGAATTGTTAGGATTCACGAGATAGGGAAGAAATGAAAACCTGAAGGTGGTTCTTGAACAGTTGAACCTGCTCATCCCTGATGGATGAATGATGGATGGTTCATTTTTCCCTTTTCCACCTTTTCCTTCCCCCATTCCATTAAGTTCAGTCTAGCCTCATTCCCAACTTAAGACATAATACAACTGGAGAATGAGTTACACTTGTGATCTTGACTTTTTGTCTTCTAACCATTTTGTTGTTGAAGTTATTTTATTCCCTAGCATTTTTGGAGCACTGTGTCTTAATTTTGATACTTGAGAATGACTTTCTTTGGCTTTAGTGGACTTCTTTATTAATCATAAGACTACTGTAGACGAGCTCTCATGCCTTAGTGTGAGTTGGTCAGAGTGGGTATTGGGAAGCACAGACTTCGGTTCTGGGAGTGCTGTGTTCTTGGTCTGCAGAGCCTCCAGATTGAAAATGTCCCTGAGGAGGGAGATGGGTGTAACTGAGCACTGAAGAATCCAGTCAAGGGTATTTATCTAGTTCTCATGGGAGTTCTAAGATTCCAGTGAAATGGTTTTCCCACTTATAGCACTGTCCTTATTTTAAAATTCAGCCTTAAGGGAAAGTTAACTTGGGATAAGAGCTTTGTCTAAGTCCAGTTTTCTCATGTTCAGGCTTGCCCTAAGATTTGCTTGAACTATTGTTCTTTTAGGCCACTTGCTTAACGGTCAGCTTCCTTCCTAAGTTTTGGTTTCAGGGCCTATTCTGCTGGAAAACTCAGTGTTTACCTCTGTCCTTACCCACTGTTTGCCTTGTGCATCTCAGGATTCTGGTTCAAAGTGGAGTCATTCTGTATTGCATATTTTTTTAAAGTACTCTTTTGAAACCATTTCCAAAGTTGATTTCCTCTTAACTATTGAGGGAGAGTTAAGGCATTTTGTATTAATCCTGAAGAAAAATACATTCAGAAGAAAAAAAAAAAAAAGCCTTGGAGGGAAAAGATAAAAACACTAAACCTCTTAAAACAAATGATTACCAGGAAACAACCAAATCACTGAGACCGCTGGGTTCGTTTCAGACCTCAGAGGGAACGTAAAAATTATAGGCAACCATGCACATATTTTTGTCATTCCAGCTTAAATCTACTATGATAATTAGATGTTTTCTATTTGGATCTTGGAATCTGGTATACAGTCTAGAGTCACGTGCCCCACAGCATGGATGGAATCACCTGGGGTGCTTGTTTACTTTGGCATTTCTAGGCTGCACTCTACTAAATGGGAAGACATAGATTCCTGGGAATCTGCATTTCTGATGTATTTCCTAGGTAATTATTATACAGTCTTTTGAGAACCACTGGCCTATAGAATGGGCCATATGTAGAGATGGGGGTGGTATTAAGGGGAATATGGGTTGGGAGTTAGGAGAGTATTAGAGGAAGAAGAAACTTAAAGTTGTGAGAATGCAACAATTTTATCTTCATGATTAAATTAGTTTAAAAAAATCCTGTAAGACTTTGCAATTTGACTTTGCATTAAATCAAGCTTTCAACAAATAACAAAATCTTGTATAAAACATTTTTAATTATGAAGAAAATAGTCCCCAGATAGCTTTGGAACTTTGTGCAAATTATTTTACCTCTTTGAGCCTCATTTTTCTGAGTTTCCTGTCAATTCTGCAATTCTGTGTTTTCATCCAGTGGGTGGGGGATGGTACAGGAAAAAGAAAAACATTTTTCTGATCTTTTAATTGTAGAAGAAAATAAGAGTAGATGAGTAATAAAGACTAATTTCATGGTAGTTTCCTAATGTTTACATATTATGATGACTCCAAGCACGTTGTATATCCCTACACATACCGTTCATAGTGGCTCATTGTAACTTTATTACGGTGTTTATGAAACGCAGGAGGATTTCAAAGGACTCTCCATACGTTACGAGTTGTTATTAAAAATATCTTTTCGCAGCTGGTTTTCCCAAAATACTTACTGGAAAATAGATCTTAGTCTCTTTTCTTTTGGACAGGGACGTCGGGGGATCATCCTTTTGTTGCTAGTGAAGCAGAACCTTGTTTTGCTTCTCCAAGGTGGTAGCATTTAGGATGCTTTTAGCTGTACAAAACAGAAAATTCAATTCTAAATGGCTTAAACAATAGGGAATCTATTGTGTGATTACACAAAATCAGTTCTGAGAGTTAGTTGATTTCTTGGCTCCTGAAGGACTCGGGTTATTTGCATGTTCTTGCTGATCGAGCTTCATTGTGTAGACCAGCTCCTCTCAGGGTCATAAAATGTTACAGTGTGTCCTTGAACATTAGTCCTTGATCAGAGGCAGAAGAGGTGTTGTTTCTTCAAGACTCTTTAAGAGCTATTGTGGTGCTTTTTTATGGTGATACTTTTCCCAGCTGTTCTCAAGCAGACTTCTCATTCTATTTTCTTAGTCCAAAGCAGTCACCAAAAAGAAGAAAGTGACCACTGCCCTTATTTTGCACCAAATAGGGTTTAGCTGAGCTGACTGTGGGAGACACAAGACCCAGAATAAAAGCTTAGCTTTGCCTAGGCAGCCCAGTGTCTGCTGCAAGTAATCTTTGTAAAATAGCATTCAACACAGAGCATTAAATTTATTATATAAATATTGCATAGTGAGTTATCTGTCAAGACACATGGCACCAAAAGGCCAATTGGAGAGGAGAGATGAGTACATATGTACTAAACTATGAGATTTCGAGAGAGGAAGATAAGACAGAGTAATGAAGAAGAAAAACTGACTTTCATCCATTGCCTTTTTCTTTATCCTTGTTGCTGTTTTCATTACCTAGTTATCTAATGTTTATTTTGATCATCTGTTCCATGTTGTAACTTCCCAGAGAGGATAATATTCCACACGTTTCAGGGATCATGAAAACAATTGTGAGATCAGTGGTCGGCATACAAATGAAGCCTCATTGAAATGTATAGATGCTATTGGCAGGCGTGATCAAGGATTTAGTATCTGGTAGTGTGGCTTTTTTCTCATTCTCGTGACTGAAGTTTGAGTACTTGCAGGCTTCCCTGCAGATCAGGGAAGATATACTCATCTTTTATGAGTGATCTAGAAAGAGTAAGTTGAGTTCATGTACGAATGCCTGTGGTTATAAGGAAAGTCAGTGATAGCCCTTGGCACAAGGAAGATGGGCCCTGGTGGCTCAGTAGCATTCTTTGACGTTCTTAAGAAAAGGTCCAAATAAAGAGATGGGCGTTGATCCCTGGCATTAACACGTCTTATAGATTCTGTAGTACTCTTTCTTCTTTCATCCCAAGTCTGAAAGATAAGGAGTTAGCTTAGTGATGAGCTGTGAAGCACACAGAAAGAGCTAGTTATTTCTTTGCCATCAACACTTGTCCAAAAAAAATAGCTGTGGAACAAAGCACATTTCAAGCAAACAGTATTTTTGAGGTGATGGCTTTCTAAGATGGGAGGCTCCTGTGAGCTTCTCTGGCTGCTGCCCTTCAGCCAGACATGCTGGCTCCCGGGCCTTTGTTCTCTTTAATAACCACTGGACACCCTCTACTGCCAGTGCAGAACTGTGTGGCTGCTGGCCCACTGCGGTGTTGCTTGATACCCGATGGAGCTCCACCAAACACATTCTTTAGACTCGTTCAGTGCTCCCACCCTGAACTGATACTTCTAGTGACTTTAACCCCATCTCTGAACCCAGCTACTTCTCTGTCTCTATCACTAATTCCCGAGTCCAAGATGCTGCGTCTTTCCCAGACTGCAGGAAGAGTCCTCCTCCGCGGCTCTCGCTGTTGACACTCTGGCTGCTCTGTACTCTTGGAAGTGCAGGGAACTTTGCAAATGGAAAAACTCACCATTCGATTCCCATGCTTAAAAAGACTTCAAAGGCAGTTTCTCTGTTATTCTTAAGATACAGCCTTCTTAAGGTACAGTTTCCAAGGTCTTGTCTGAACCAGGCCTTTTTTTTTTGTTTTGAATTTGCAGTCTCTTTTATGTCTTTCACGATTACCATTGTGTTCCCACTGAGTGGCACAAAGTAGATTAAACACTGAAATATTTATGAGCTGAAGCATGAATAATCTCTTGACCATTTCTCAGACATCCTCTTTCCTGCTCCATCTTCTTTCTTTTTACAATTCATTTTCTTTCTGGAGCAGCCCCTCCCTAGCCTCTGCCTGCCAGAAGCTACCTCATTGTAGCTTGAGCTCACGTGCCTCAGCCTACGAGATCCCTTCCTGCTTCAAGTGCCCTCTCACCTTCCTGAGCTCCCCCAGCCTTTGTTGTTCCTCTCTTTCTTCACATATCACTTTCCACCTGTTTGCCAGGTGTCTCTCTCCTTCCTTCTAGATCAAAAGCCCTCAGGGGATGGGCAGTCTGTCTCCCTCAGCTTTGTTTTTTACCTAGAAATTGCAAGCAAGGCCTCTAGCTGGAATAGCCCATATGTGTTCTATTTGGCAGCATTATCCCACACATTGCTGTTCCAAAAAGTTGAACAAGTTTCAGACATTTTTAAAGGGGGTGATTTTACTTGAAACATTCAATCTCTGTGCTGATGTTCGGCCTGAGCCAAGGCGAATCCACACCCTATCATCCAGGGTGTGCCTTCTCCAGTTTGCCACAGTTCTGCACAGTTCTTTTTGTTTCTTATGACTTTTTTCATGCCTCCTACTTGGCCACCTTGAAGGGATTTAAAGGGGTTTCGACCCGTAACCTACCTATCTTCTTATCCCAGGAGAGCTCAGTGTTTGTTGTTCACATAAATAAGCAGAAATGTACTGTGTTAGTTACTTTCCTGACTGGCTCCTTTATTCTCCTGAAAGATTAATTATTTTTGGTAGACCAGCATTTCCTTGGAAGAAATAGGTGATGCTGTTTCCAGGTCTATTTATGCTTATAGAGCAGGGAAAAGCATGTATTTTTTGTAAGATTAAGAATGGGATTCTCAAAGCACCTTCTCCAACTATTTTTGGCAGAGCCAAAGGAAAATCTATTTAAAGGAACACTGAGAAGAGGACAACCACATATTTTAAAGCAAACAGGCAACTTAGCATTTAAAATTAATGGAAATGCAGAAGTAGGAGCTTGACTCTTATTTAGCCTCCTTGCCAGATCTTCACTTTCTGCATAAGAATTTCTCTGGTTTGTGGCTTTCCAGATGCCTGGGTGAGGAGAAGGAAACATACAAGTTCAGTTTAAATTTTTTGCTTTAAAAAATCAGCACAATTGCTGAATTCAAGGAACAACATCTTTCCCATCTCATGGAACACCCATTTTCAAGGGGAAATGCCTGACTTCAAGCTGTTAGTTGCCACAGTCTTGGCCTCCTTTGATTGGAGCCTCTTATTTGTTTTGAGTTGCTCCACTTCTGTTTGGATTTATTTTTTCAACGACTTTCCTGTTTTCTGATTCGCCTCTTCCTTTTTGGAACTCAGGGAATCACCCATGGAGTTCCGATCTCAAGCTCAGGGAGGAGGATACTATCGTTTCCCTTCTTAGTTGCTGACCCTGTTTATTTTAGGGGTATTACAAAAGTAAGAGCACCAACAAAAGTGAACATGCTTTAGCGTCTCCTTTGCCAGCCCTTGTAAAGCCCAGGTGATGTATGCCGTGGCCCTAAGAGGAAAGTTGCTCCATCTCTTTTTTTTTGGGCCCTGGAGTCCTTTCTTTATGTTGTGCTATGATCATCCTTCGTGATCCTTTCTTACTTTGACTGGTTTCTCACCAGTGCTTCACAACAACTGTGTCTAAATGTTGAAGGTGAACTTCCAGGAATTTGACTTTATCTATTGGGGCTGAGAGCCCACTGGTTAACAAAAAGCATTCTGGAGCTGGACTACCTGATTTTAATCTTATCTCTCCTATAACCTTGCATGAGTGACTTCTCTTCTTTATGCCTAAATTTCCATATATTAAAAAACAAGGTTGCAGATTATTCACACCAGGGAAACTATTTGGTATTTACACATGTGGGACTTCTTTATTTCACTTAGGAG
>NW_022900915.1:14541459-14629951 GCF_012274545.1 Fukomys damarensis
TAATAAGGGAGAGGAAAAAATATGAGAAACTGAAAAAATGGAAAAAAAGTGTTTGTAAATGGGAGGGGGGGAAGGGAGGGCAGGGACAAGGAGAAAAAATGAGAATGAAGACCTAGTGAATGTGAAATAGGAAGTAAAGGGCTAAAGGTGTAGGGAAAGTGGGAAGGGTGGGGGAAAGGTAATAAGGGAGAGGAAAAAATATGAGAAACTGAAAAAATGGAAAAAAAGTGTTTGTAAATGGGAGGGGGGGAAGGGAGGGCAGGGACAAGGAGAAAAAATGAGAATGAAGACCTAGTATGCAAAGGTACAGAATCCCAATGATGAATGTAACTGTATTGTATACCTAGATTGTACCAATAAACTCAATAAAAAGAAAAAAAAAGAGCACAAAAAATAAACTCATGATCAAAGTTAGTCTCTGGTTTTAATTCTAAGCCACACTTTCAATAATCATACTACAGTATTCCACTTTTGAGCGCCTCAGACAAATAATCCAACTCTTATACAATGTCTAGCACATAACAGGGCACTCGCAGGAGATGTAATAAAGGAACAGTGTATGAGATGCTTACATGCAGCCCAGCCATGTCAAGGAAAGGTTTTGCAGTACAGTAGCTACATTGATCTTGCACTTTGGGCTAGTCCGATACCAAGACCAACTGATGTTCATGAGAGAGAAGGGGGACAGACTTGGGTCTGGGGCTAAGGCCTAGTACAGGATATAGATTCTCAACTGCAAGACTCAATCCTAACTGGTAGGGAGAATCTCAGAAACCAGCCTCAATGTGAGGATCAATCTTGCCCTCAGGTCCTCATCTCTCAGCTCTGGATTTCAGTTTGAATTCCAACCTATCTATAACATCTCCTGGCACAGGGGGCTGGCCTTGTGATTTTCAGCCACTAGGTATGACTTTTCCACAATTATATTTCTCTCAGAAAAACTGAGGACGAGAAAAAATTATCTTGTTTGAAGGTCACTGAGCAAAGTGATAAAAACAACTCCTTTCAAAATCACTCTTGCTCAGCACAACAGAAGTCAGGTGGTTCTTTTTTAGATGAGCAAAGCAGTCTAAAATGTCATATTTCTTTTCACTAGTGTCACCTTACACAAGCATCTGTCATCTTCGAAATCTCTCTGCCCCTTCTGCTCCCCCACACTTAGTTACAAAGTTTTGTTGATTCTTTCTCTTCAATCATTGTGAGCCTGTGCTTTTTTCCAATCTCAGGCTATCTGGGTAAACCCTTGCTAGGGTATTTTCTGTCTAATTCACTGCAACTCTTCTTCCTCCGTGTCTTTCTGGGCCAAATACTAAATACCTGCTCCACACTGCCCCTGGGTTATCCTCCTGAAGCTAGAGCCTGACCGCTGCACACCTATGTTGGACATACTTCTTCTCCATCTGCAGCCATCAGCTCAGGAAAGCAAACCCGTCATCATTTGATCAGCGATCTTGCTCAGTCCACAGGGTTTCATGGGATGAACCCCCTGTGTACCCCATACCTTACTTTCTCAAAAAACAAAAAAACCACAAAGTCCTTAGCACAGTATTCAAGTTAACAAGACACCACCTTCAACTTTCCTTTTCCAGCCTCAAGCAGTTCTTTCAAAAATAAAATAATAAGCATCAAAGAGCCCATACCTTCGGCAATTAGCCACCACATGCTGATTTCTTCTCCTCCCGCCAACTGCTAATAGTATGCCCTGAGCCTGATTTATTCCTCCACTTTACCCTCTGAAGTGCTACCCACTCTTCTTAAGTGCGAACATATTTTATATTATACACCATAGTTTTCAGATGCATGCACATCTCAGCCCAGCAGGACTCTGCACAAAGGTATGAGCTCTTCGTAAAGCTCTTCGTAAAGGACCTGACAACCTGTCCCAGAGAGCAGATACCCCATGAACATTTGAAACTGGTCAGAAATAAAAGACTGAGAACTGATAACCTATTAGCCTTTGTGGGGGAGAGGGGCTGGGAACGGAGCCCAGGGCCTCAGGAATGTGCCAGGTGAGTGCTCTACCACTGAGCTATTTCCTGAGCTTGAAATGCATACAGACCTTTCTTCCCTTTTTTCCCCCAGTACTGGGAACTGAACCCAGGGCTTTGCACATGGTAGGCAAGCCCTATGGCTGGGCTACATCCCTGACCCGCTGGACTCTTAAATCTTCCTTACAGTGCCATTTCCTAAAAACCAGCCATATAATCACATGACCCAGCAACTACATGTTGAGCATTTATACTACAAGAACAGATGTACATGGTTACGGTCTGGATCTGAAATATCCCCCAGAAGGCTTGGTCCCAAATCCAGCAATTTCAGAAGTGGGGCTTTTGGGAAGTGATCAAATCAACAGAGGGATCCACTGAGAGATAATAGCTGCACGAATGATTAGGAGCCTCTGTGAAGGACCTCTGTGAAGGGAGTGGACCAAGGAGGCAGGACCCTGAGACTGTATCTGGTTTCTGGCTCCTTCTTCTCTGGCTCTTTTCCTCTCTCTTCGCTTCCTGGCTGTCATAAGGCAAGCAGCTCTGCTCTGCTGTGCCCTTCTACCGTGTTCTGCCTCAGTTCAGACCCCAGCAATGGAACCAGATCATAAACTAAAATTTTGTGCCAAATAAACCCTTTGTGCTTCAGTTCGACATTCCCAGGTACTCTGTCACAGCAGTGAAAAAGTGGCTAACAACTTTTCCCGTATGTTCACCCAGAAGCCTGTACAGAGGGTCCAGGAATGTAGTTCAGCAGCTCAACACCTGCCTGGCAAGCACAAGATCCCGAGTTCAATCCCCGGTACCATGGGGGGACGCTGTACAAAAATGTCTATAGCAGCTTTGCTCAGGATGGCTTCAAACTGTGAACAAGGCAGTTGTCCTTCAATAGGGGAATGGCTAAAGTAGCTTTGGGACATCCGCACATCTATCTGAAACAAATTATCGTTAAATGAAACGGACTGAATATTGAGAGAATCATGTGGACTTAAAAAGAAAGCCAATCCCAAAAGGCTCGTGTGATTCCATTTGTATCAAATCTTGAAATGACAAAATTGGAGAAATAATGAACAGATTAGGGGTTGCCAGGGTTAGGGATGGGGGGTAATATAGGGGGTAAGGCCAATGTTTGTAGCCATAAAACAGCATCATAAGGGAATCCTTAAGATAACTGAAACATTCTGCATCTTAATGCATCACTGTCAATACCCTGGTTTTTGATTTTGAAATGGTTTTCCAAGATGTTATCACTGGAGGAAACCGGGAAACTACAAAGGACCTCTCCCTATCATTTCTTACAATTGCATTTGATCTTCAATCATCTCAAAATATAAAGTTTAATTTTAAAAATGACAGTATACCCCAAATCTGAACTGAAAAATAGATACTCAGTACTAAATATCCCACAGTCACAGTTTTAAACAGATTCTTACTGTAACTAGTGATACCATAGGATTCTGCCCACAAAGGGTAAGCAGCTCTGTTGAAACAAAGGAAGAAAACAGTCATTTGGCCCGCATGAGAGAAGAGACTTTTTCACATACGAAAGCCATTTTCAGAAACTGGAATGGCAAAAATCCTTATAAATACTGACAAAAAAACCATCTTTGCCCAGAACCCTGAGTGACAGTCCAGCTTTACAAGAGCACGGCTGGGGCTTTGTGGAAATGAAGAGCAGCCACCGATCTGTGAAATCTGATCTGTTTGCCATTTAGATCCACGTGACTCACTGAGGCAGGCTGTGTTCATATCTAAAAATACAGGAAATCTGCAGCCTAAGCAAATTTGGCTCATGGACTCTGGGTTTTTGATTCAAATACTGCACATTTGGAGACAGTATTTTGTATCAGCCAATGGCAAGGTGGTTCTCCCGCTCAAGCGACTAGGTCTAGGCTGATATCCAGAAGTAGAAGAGAGGACCCAGGGCTGCATGCATCTGTCCTATTGGGGAGTTACGTGACATGTTCAGTAACAGCAACATGTCCTCTGAGGTCCTCTGCAGGAAAGAATGGTGCCCTGCTTTGGGCACTGGGTGTGTCCCACTAAGTATCTTCCCTAAAAGAGAACAGAGGGACTCGTGAGCTATTAAAGACAGAATAGGGTGTGGTGGTCATGAGTGATCAAGTGCCACTTGCACCCCAGGGGCTGAGGCTACGGAGAGGGTGTGGTGCCTGGCACTTGCTATTTTTTATCCTGTACAGTCTCGCTGACAATCTATCCCATAATGCCTGTGGTCATGACAACTGGCCAACAGGGCAGTGGAATTCCGGGCCTTAGCCCATGGACACCCTGATTCCTTCCCCAGACACTAGTCCTATTCAGGGACCCGGTGACTTTTCAGAGTGGGCTCCCCCAGAGGCCTGCCTGGCAGAGTCACTGCTGCACTCACCCATCAGAACACTCAGCAACTTTTGCACTCTGGAATTGACCCCTACAATTCGGTAGAGTCCTTGTTCGTTGATCCCTGAAAAGAGAAACGATAATGATTTAATTAGAGGCACGTCAGAACACAAGTTAGGCAGACGCGGCCACATGCTCTTTTATTTTTTCTTCTTTTCATTTTCTCAGCCCTTCTAAAAAGTGCTCTAATTAAAGTCCCCTGTCACTCGGCTCAGCTCTTAGCAAAGCAGTGGGATTTGGTACAGCTGTCTAGGATTTCACGGATGTGCTGTGCACTTCAGCCCCTGTGTTAGCTCAGCCATCAGAGGGGGAAGAAACTTTCCTCTTCTCTTGCCAAATGCAGCATCTGAAGCATTTTAAAAGATGCAAAATATATTCTTTTAAAGATGTCACACTTAACCAATTTTTAATTTTAAAAAGCCACAGATGACATGATAAAGATCCATATAACAGAAAGGACAAATATTTTTATAATCTATTGTATATTCAGAATGAATATACTAAAATGTAAGGACATGTATAATTTTGAGAAATGTTGGCTGAGACTGGAAAATTAGAACATCCATTCATCTGTAATGTAAATATTCTTTATTAAACAAGAAAACTACCTTCACTGAACCCAAGGAACTGTACAATTAGACCAGAAAGACTTTACTTTTAAACATTGGAACAAAGAAACAAAAACTAACAATCGTACTTCTTTTTGGTTTTTTTTTTTTTGTTTTGGTATCAGGGATTGAACTCAGGTCCTTGCGCTAAGGCAGCAACAATCGTACTTCTGATCATTTACATGCACAGATTAAAGCACCACTGTATCACTGACAAGCGGGCAATTTAGCTCAAGGATTTGAAGTGATTTTTCTCCTGTTAGTCCGAGTCCCTTCATATCTGGCACCACTTAAGTACTGGTCTCCTATTTTCTGTCCTATTCCCCTGTTGCCCATTCTTCTTCTCTTAAAACCTTCTAAGAGATTCCCAATACACATAGAACATAAGTAAACCTCCCTACGGAGGCCTAGGAGGCTCACCCCACTGAGCACGAGGCCACTCTAGCCCAGTGGTGGTGAACCTCTGAAACACATGCCCCTGCAGGCTGTTATCACCGAAAGCTCTAAACGGTTCACTACCACTGCTACAGCTATTTCCACTACCTGGCTCATTCTTCTCACACTTCTTTTCATCATGCAGACTTCAGCTCAACCACAACCTCTTTCATCTATCTTAATATCCCCACAGCCAACACTCCCAGGCATTTTCTTATTGTTTTCTTTTTTTGTCTACTGCCGTACCATCCTGAACATGCCCGATCTTGTCTGAAATTATACTTTTTTCTGAATTTCTGAAGAAATTTAATAAAGGTCTGATTCTGCAGTATCTTCAACAAGACCTACAGAGAAGAGGAAATGGTGAATAAAAGGAAGTGGTCTGGGATGATAGGACTTTACAGTAGAGAAGTGCCTATAAGGGCCGGGGAATTGGCTCAGTGGTTCTGCCGCTGACCTTGCAAGCGCAAGGTCCCAAGTTTGAGCTCTGGTTAAAAAAAAAGAAAGAAAGTAAAGGGCCTTTAAAACCACACATATCATCCATGATTCCCAAGCTGGGAGCCTCTAGCCAAAAGCTGTATACCCATTAGTCAGCAGCAGAGAATTTGTGTCAGGCTAAAGGCTTGAAAGGTCTGCAGTGACTCTACTTCTTTATCTTTACACTTTCCTAGGACTTCACACAATCCTAGCTCCCACTGCTGGACATGCACTGATGAATCCTAGAGAGTATGGGATGTCTGTGCATTGTAGGCATTACAGATATGTGTGTCCATGAATGCACCACAGCAGAAAAATAACGACTTCCTTGTACTAAAATGACATTTAACTTACACTGCCCTTTCTTCTTTGTGCTAGATGAAAACTGTTTTAGAAGTCCAAATGTATCCTTTTCATCCTTACTGTAGAGAAGGGGTGGGACAAGGAGGCAGAGGCCATGAAAGAAAACTTACATGTGACCCTCTTGCTACTGCTTTTTGCTATTGCACATATTTTCTAGTTTTCTATCAGAAAAGGTTGTCCTTCCAAGCTACTGGTTTGCATGTATCACAAATTCTGTCAGTGGCTTTACATGTTTTGATTTCCCTCTTGGTTTTGGTTGCCGAAGACTGAGAGACCAACAGGTGGTCCACCTTAGACAAATGTAAGAACTTCCCTGGGCACTGGGTGTTTTGGATTCAAGTTTCGCTCCATTCTCCTGCCCTCTTTGTTAAACCTGGACTCCTTTCTCATTCTCTTCCTTCAAAGTGCAAAACATTTTAAACTCCTACCGAAAAGCTACCTGAGCAATATAAGCTTCGAAATGTTTATATTAAGACATAGTCAAAACAAACAGACAAGTCAACGATAGTAAAAGCTAGCAGCGAGAACCACCTACAGCATAAGGACAAATGTACAAATGGATGCACTTTCTCCCTGCCACTCCCAGAATGGGCTGAGTGGGCAGCTTTTCATAAGCACATTTTCTCATTTAAAATATATGATTAAGAAAATGTTGGATGTAAAAAAATGTATTTCCATTACAATTTCAGTGATTCCTAGTTTTTTCCTGCTTAGATGAACCACTGCTGATTTAAGTTTTAAGACATTTGGCCAGTTTCCCACTTTGCACCCCAACCATGCCATTGTGTAAACAACTTATTGGGCCTAAATCCTTTCAAGATCAGTTCCTACCTACGCCTACTTTATGTTCTCTGGCTATTTTTTATGTATTTTTCCAAGCTGTCTTGACCTTATTGAAAAGAGATGCAACAGAAATAAGCAAACATTTTTAAAAATGCTTCCATACATGAAAATAGTCACTTTGAAAAGAAAATCTTTCCAAGATACAAGGGTGCAGGGGCTCAAAAGTTGTATTTCTTCCTCCGCCTCCATTCAATGTTTCATAGTCTTTATTTTTAAAAACTTTTGTATTTCTCAACTGGTACGCATTATGGACCATGCTTTAAGAGAAAGAATTTCTTTTAAACAAATAAAAAGGGCTGGTAGGTATGGAGACTGCAGAATACGTGTGATTTACATCTCTGACAAGCTTACAAATCAAATCCAGTAGAAAGTCGGTTAACAGCTTGGCACAGAGCACAAGAGACCAGTGCATTCTAAGCTCCACTGCCAGGACTGTCCTTTGTGGCAGTGTCCGGGGAGAGACTACAGGGGAACCAGCCTCCTGGTCTCAGGGTCTTGGGCCAGGGGGCCCAGGAAAGGTCAGTATGCAGCAGGGGCCTGGCTCCGCTGTGTGAATGGTTCCTGAGGGACTCATTCCCAGAGCAGGGGTCCTCAAACGAGGGTCACTGACTCCAAGACACGATTCACAGCAGAGGATTCAGAGGCCTATGAATTAAACAGGAAAATAACTGCATCTTCATTTTCACTATCCTGTGACTGACATTACACATTTCCTTCCATTGGCAGCAAATCACACTGGCATTAACAGTACCTGCCGCTTGGTCAGAAATCACAGATATTTTCAAAACATACTCCAGTTGTTACCAACAGCTTGAAATAGTACTTCCAGTATCAGATCCACCACTTCGTCTTTAGAAGGAACTTGGTAACAGAGACATTGATACATCACTACATCACATCCATGTTCTAAGTATTCTGCTAACTGAATTTCAGTTCTATAAGCCTGTGTATTTTTACATGTACGTATTTAAAATATTCTTTTGATCAGTCAAGGGAGTTAATGATACCAAATAGCTTGATAATCCCTGCTTCAGATATGGCCTATGGAAACGCACCAGTAATGGCACTAGGGGAGTTAATGAGTCACTCAGAGTTGGGAAACAGCAGGTAGTGAGAACAATGGCATCTGTTAGACCACGTTACCTCTGGTTTCCACAGCATGGATGCACTTCCTGATAATGCTGAAGCCAATGCTGTCCAACTGCGCAGCTGAAAGAGCAAGAGGGCAGTCAAGTTGTAGCCGTGCAAATCAATCTCGGGGTAGCGCTTGAACAATCCATAGCAAGACAATCACACGTTGTGGCCACACGTCCTGTCATTCTTCCCATGGTAATGATAAAAACAAAACTGTAAACAAATAATTATTACAACATAGCTAGCACTCACTGGGAGCTTACCATATGCCAGGTAGGTGCTGTGTGTTTTGTGTGCATTGCTTTATTTCTCATAATAACCTCAAGTTGTAGGAATCGGCAATACTATCTTCAGTTTATAGCTGAGGAAACTGCAGCACAGAGCACTAGGGCAGTAGGACTGACTGCTGTCTCCTTCCAAATGCAAAACTTAAGTAACCTACACATGCAGGGCATGTGTGTCATATAAATGGCCTCCTTTAATCACAGCAAGTCCTCCAGGATGGTACTATCATTAGCCCTGTATTACAGACCAGCACTGGTGAGCTTACGGCATGCGTGCTACCGCTGGCTGTTCGCATCAACTGAAAGCTCTAAAAAGTTCACCGTCACTGTACTATAGATGAAGAAACTGGGAGCGGGTAAAGTTAATATCCGGATCAAAGATGTCGAGTCGAAATGTGGAGACTTGCTCCAGAGCCCGTATCACCAAACTGCCTCACCGAACGCTTTCAGTTAAAAGATAATGCTGCTCAGGTGACTAGGCAAAAGTAAAAATGGAGAAACAAAAGAGGGGACGGGGTGGGGGAAGGGAGGAGGGAGAAACTCAGAGGAAAATCAAAGCCAAGAACAAAGAACAACCCAAAGAAGAAGAGAGGAAGAAGCAGGAAGGCGGCAAAGCCAGCCTTCTGCAAGGTGACTCAGCAGGGGTGACAGGCTGCTTCACCGGCTTCAAAGCCCACTGCTCTCACGCAGAAAGTAAGTGATCCACATCAGCAACCTTTGCACAGGGCAAAGCCAGTTTCTAAAGCAACGCAGAGGCTAGAACTCTACCCAAACTCAGCCCAGTCCGTAAATGTACGTGGTAGTCTTTCAGAATGGCTTCGTCTTTGATTTTACGGATAAGGCAAGGATGCTCGGCAGCTTACCGTTTACAGTGAAGGAAGAGGTACAGAGTAGGGAGGTAAGAATTCACAAGTGATTCATGATCATCCAGGGCAAGCAACGAACTCGTCACACATGAGAACTGAGCAGAACCTAACTTCACCTTGGGATTTATGCAAATGGACTCATTCTCTATTATGTATGGATAGGCTCAAATCTAATAAAGATTTAAAGAAAATTTTTAAATCGCTAAGAATATCCAAGATCAATGTAAAAGGCAAGGCTAACTTGCTCAAACTTTTGATTCCAAAGTGAAACAGCTCCTATACTTCTGTGCATACTTATTGTTTAGTGGTACTTACTATCATTCAGCTTCTAGGATAGTACATACCAAAAGAGAAGCAAGAAAACAACGTTCCTTTCCCTGGAAATTACCTGCTCTACAAGCCATTCTTCTTATTCCCTTAACACAGTAAGAACCCTAACTCAAACCTATTTTTACAATATGAACTGGTATTTACTCTGCAGTCATACAGTATCTCAAGTTTTCTGACAGGAAATTGCAAGCCAGACTCAGATAATTTTTTCAGATGAAACTCAACTAACGCCTGCAGTAAACATTTTTCAAAAGCAGTAACAAGATTTAACATACAAGCCAAATTCCTGTTGGGCTGTGTGGAGGAATTTTTTGTTTTAAATTAATAGTTTTATGGATATAATTCATATATTATGAAGTTCATCCATCTTAAGTGTCCAGTCATTTCTCCACATTTACAAAGCTATGCACTGATTATCATTAACTCCTGAACATTTTGTTCCCCACCCAAACAAACAAAAAATCATATACACTAGCAATAACCCTCCATTTTTCCTTCCTCTACTATTGGCAACCACAAATCTACTTTCCTTCTTTGTGGACTTGCTTATTCTGCATACTTCATATATATGAAATCATAAAATGTGTGATCTTTAATATGTACTTCTTTTACTTATGTCTTCAAGGTCTTTCCTTGACCCTGAATAGCAACAGTATTTTATTCCCCTTCATCAACAGATGAATGGATAAAGAAAATGTGGTATATATACACACAATGGAATGTTACTCTGAGATAAAGAATAAGCTTGAGGTGCTGGGCATGGTGACACACGCCTGTAATCCCAGCACTCAGGAGGCTGAGGAAGGTGGACTGCTGTGAGTTCAACCAGTCTGGGCTACATAGTGAGGTCCAGGTCAGTCTCAACTACATAGTAAGATCATGTCTCAAAAACAAAAATAATAATGTTGAGTCACTGGTAGGAAAATGTATGTACCATAGCATTAAGTGAAATAAATCAGACACACAAGCTTACATATCGTGTGGTTTCTCATATATAAGAAACCCAAAATGTAAGTAAAGAGTAAAGTAAAAGATAAAGGAAGTAGGAAGATAGATCTTTTGCAAATGGGAAGAGGAACAAGAGATGGAGGGAGGAGGAGGGAAAGGACGGGGAGAGGATGAAAAAGGAACTGAAATGTGTTGTGCATAGGCACCAACCCTCCGTGAAAAAGACTGAATATTCCATTGTGTGTGTACATGGATATATGCACATATATATGTGTATACACACACACACAAACACACACACACAATACATTTCATTTATCTATTAGCTAATAGACATTTGAGGTGTTATTTTATTTTGTATTGTTTTTACTAATATAACTATGAGTGACAGTATACAAGTCTTTGTAAGAACACACATTTTGATTTCTCTCATGTATATACCCAAAAATGGAATTACTGGGCCATAGGGTAACTCTACGAGGAATTAACTTTTTGAGGAACTGCTGAATTGTTTACCAAAGTAGCTGCACTGTTTTACCCTCTCACCAGCAATGTACAGGGTCCCAATTTCTCCATATCCTTGACAATATGTGTTATTGTTTTTCATATTATAGCCATCCTTATAGATGTCAAGAGGCATCTCATTGTGGTTTCATTTGCACATCTCCAATGACTAATGGTGTTGGGCATCTTTTTGTGCATAGGAGAGATTTTTGTATCCCTTTATCCACTAGTAAGAACAGAACTTGCTGAGAAGTATTTGTGATAAATAACTGCTTTTTATGTTTAAGGAGGTTTCCAAAAGGTTTATAACTATGATTTAGAAGTTGGCTGAAGCCTTTTAGTTCTTCTTTTGAGAGGTGCTTCAGAGAATCTTTTCAAAGAGACTCTTTTCAAAGAAGAGAGAAATATATATGATATTTTGTACAGGCTCTAGGAAGCTGCTAAGACTGATCTCAGACTTGGGGGTTTTAGAAGGAGTTTTATCAACGTCGTCTTGTTTTAGACACAGTGAATTTTGTCCCGGACAAAGACCACTTCCTTAACCCATGAACATCCATAAAAGTTTTAGAAAACTGGAAAGAACTTGGCAAAAAACAGATACAGAAATGGACCCAGTGGTCGGCAGACAAGCCACCAGCCCAACTAGGGGAAAAGCCAAACTAAAGACAGTGTTGGACAGTTTCACAGATACAATTCAGATCTTGGTCCTATTTTCAGTAATAGAAAATGAGGAAGTGGGATCTTTTTCTAGGTAAGTGATATATGGTGGAAAAGAACATATTGAATATTTTAATACATCCGGAAAAAATTAAAATTGCACCAATCCACATTTAACTATAATTACTTCTCATGGAAAATGGCAAAGCAAAACCTCTGCACTGGGTCACTAAATAAATGTAAATTTTACAGTTTCTCCAATTTCTTACAAGTTAGGAAACGCTTTATACAGATTTACACATAAAGCCTTATGCTTTTTACACATAACACAGTATTTATCAATA
The DNA here is from genome assembly GCF_012274545.1 of Fukomys damarensis. Lineage (NCBI taxonomy): Eukaryota > Metazoa > Chordata > Mammalia > Rodentia > Bathyergidae > Fukomys > Fukomys damarensis. Next base: position 14,553,641 of record NW_022900915.1, read on the forward strand.
ATTTTAGTTGTCTAAGTTCAAATGCATATAGTATTTACATATTGTAAAGCCAAACAAATGACTACAGGTTACTCTGTTGCCTCTACTGTATTACAGATGCATATTGTTGATTTTACAGTTCAGTAAGTAGGTAGAACTGTGTTAAGAAATAAAACCCACATGACACAAAAGTTCATGAAATACAATTCAGCAATCATCGTTCTAAATCTCTAAACTAGAACTGGTACAAGTTACTACATTATCCACTGCCCACTGCCCTGGCATTTCTCCATCTCTCTGTCTCTCTCTCTCTCTCACAGACACACACAAACACACAAACACACACGGACACACTTCATCAATTTGACTTTCCCGCTGACACTGTGATTAGGTTACTAATAATTAACAAGAACTCAACTATTTAACATGGATTTAATTCAGTACCATTACATGATAGGAACTGTACTGCACACTTAACCAGATCTTTGGTCCTGATCTCTGCCCACTGGATACATAATCTAAGTTAACTGAGATCTCCTACTCTGAAAAGTGAAGTCCCACTAACAGATTTCGAACACTGTCGCCACCAAGCCAGTCTGTAAATGACAGTGAAAGTGGCCCGCCAGATGGGAGAGGCTGGCCTTAATCCTCTCAAGCAGGTGACTCAGCTTTCACTGAGCCAAGACTCAGAAAAGGTCAGGGATATTTGCAATTTCTGTATCCTCCTAATCTTCAGAAATAATCTCTCATTAAATATCTATTAGCCCTCTATTATTCCCCTAATTTGACTTGCAATGAGTTGCAGAAGGATCTGATTCCCGGGACTGACCTCCCCCATCTTACAGTGAAGGCTTGGACTGGCTTCTCTTCTTCCCAAGGCTCAAGTTCAGCCCTGCCTAGGTTTGCACTCAGGCAGCTATTGTCTCAAAATGAATGTTGGCAGGGCACACACTGAAGACCCAGGCTGACCTTCCAAGTTACAAACGTGCCACCCTCTTAACTTTCATTTCAATGCTTGAAGCCTTGTTTCTGTCTTTCTTTTTAGAGGAAGGAAAGGCCAGGGTTGAAAAAAACCAATGTTGGCAAAGCTCTGTGGAGAATGTGAGACCACAGGAGAGATGGGTGCATGCTTGGTTAATTTGAGGAGTCTCACAGCAAACTGCAAAATGGGAGAAAGGTGCCTGATAGCTCTTTGGCGTTTAGCTCATCATGCTGAGATATGAACTCCAGGATCAGGGAAGCAGGAAAATCCAGAGACTGCCTGCTTTACTGCAAAGAGCTGAAAACAACAATATATAACAATGCACAACCAAATTCTTTTCTTGTTGAAAGGGAGGACACTGGTGGTCTAGGTGTAAAGACTTGGGTTTAGTATAACCGACAGGGATGTACTAAGACATCTAAAACATTCCCGTCATGCTCTGCAGCTTCTAGTACCTCACCTGAGCTACCTTTCCCTGGTTCTTTTCACCTTTTAAAGAAGTGAGGCACACAGGTGGTGGCAGCATGCCAACCACAAGAAAACCACGAACAGTACCCATGGCGCAGCTTCCCTTCTACCTCCACGAACTTGTCACCAAGTCCCTCAATTGTATCTCCTAATCTCTCTCAGTTTCTGGGATGACTGCAGCCCCCGGCTCCCAGCTAGTCTGCCTCTACCCAGGGGCCCGCATGAGCCTGACAAACTTAAGACCACGTTACCACCCCGCTCATGGTCTCTCCAGGGCACACGGGAGGGAAACCCACATCCTTACGCAGCCCTTCAAAGTCTGCGTGGCCTGGACTCAACTACCTCTCCTGCCCCTCAGGTACCACCCTCCTGCTCTCAGCATCCAATCACACTGGCTTTCTTTCAGAGCATCTAATTGTCTACGCTTTCAAGACTTTGCAAAGGCTCTGGCTCTCATAGTAAAACAGAATATGCAATCACAAAGAGTATCTATATCTGTACTTCCACTGCTACACCTCTCATGATGCTCTACAGTCTATAGTGCTAGACACGGAATGACACTGTGTGTGCTTTGTGTGACTTTCTACTCTAGACTTGTGGGCAGGTAAATCAGTGACCGAATGACAGAGAAAGTTGTCGAGCTGCGTGGGATGGTCAAAATGACCTTTCAAATTCCAAATGATACAAATTCTATGAGAGCAGATAAGTTTTGTAAGCTTCTAGTCATCAGGTTTTTTTTTTTCATCTTTTGTGAGGATGTAAAGGTTAAATAAAGAAATGAATGGCCTGATCTAACCACTTCCTTCCTTCCTTCCTGTATTAATACAAAGAGGTACTGCCACCTGGCATTACAGCCCCAAGAATGAGTCCAAGAGAGAGGAAAAACAAAAGCAGTACAGGCCCAAACACAAAACAGAGGAAGCAAAAGTAAGTTTCAGTTCTTCTGGACTCCTAGAAACCCTTTGCCTGTCGATAGGTGTTATCATTACTGAGCTCTATGAGGCTAGAGGCTGAGGCTGATGAAGAACTTCACGCCTCACTCGCTGGGCTCATAAACTGCAGAGGCCTGAGAGCCCAGAAAACCCCTAGAAAGGCAGAGTAACCTCCCAAAGAGGTTTGTGCTCCCCAATGGACCTGACTCTTCTGGTCCAAGCACCCCTTTCTGAGAACAGGTTCCTGTTACTGCTCACCTCCCATTCCCAGTACACAGAAAACTAAGCAATTAGGCAAGAAGGGGCCAAATCGCTAATTTTGAATAGAAAGGACCTTCCTATACAGTAGTTTGGCCTGTGCACATACAGTCCATGAAAACAGCACTCAAACCACACACCCCATAGTCACCGCATGTGTAAAAAACCTTCAGGAGACAAATCCTTTCCAAACGAGAAGGGCAGATCTATTAAATTAGGGTCAGCATGCAGCAAAAAGGATTACCACTTTCCAAAAGCTGATATTCCTGTCTTTTCCAGTCTGAAACTTCTCCCCCAGGAAACATTCAATTTTATTTCGGTTGAAAACAAACAAGTAACAACAACAACAAAACCCAACAAAACAAATGTCTTCAGTTTTTTGTGGAGAATGAACTTTGATGGATTCGCTGGAAGTTTGCCACCCCTGAACAGGAGATGGCTGGAGATGCTACGAGCAGGCCATTGTTTCATGGGCAGTTTCAGATACACACGCTCACCACAGAAGTTCAATCAGTTTCCCAGTGTGGGATTTGCTCTTTACCATACGTCTGCCTCACTCTTTCTGAATTTTATCAATTTCAGCACCATTAAAAGCCATGAAGAAAAATACCCACACTGAACTGAGCACAAAGCTTCCTGGAGAACAGATCTGTAATTTCCTTACATAGCCAGAGGGAGAGGAGAGCAGCTCATGCTTTCTGCTAACGTGAGGTTCAGGGATTGCCAAGGCTTCCTGAGCTTTGGCCCCTGAAAGGTGTCCCCATAGCAGCAGCTATCAGACTCTTCCACTGGGGCCTAGAACAGTTGGAAAATTGGTTCATCATTATTCAAATGTGAATTATCTGTTTTTCAATTACCTACAACCAATTTTTAATCCTAAAGCAGTGCCTCAGGACCTTGTTCACCACCTGTCTTGACTACCATAGACGACTGTACACTATATTCTTTCTCTACTATGTATCCAGAGAATACAGATTAGTGCAAATATTAACTGAACCAATACAGAAAGAAATGGTATGTAGCAGAAAGGGAATGAGAAGCTTTAAAGCCAGACAGGCCTGAATTAGAATCTTATCTCTGCTGCCTCTTGATGGATATGAACTTAGGGAAGGTATTTCATTTCTCTGAGCGTCAACCTTCCTCACCTGTACAGTAGGGACAACTCACCAAGGTGTCATGAGAGTCAAAGGAAACGTACAGTCACCTGAATACCACATAACTTATTTGGTACTCAATGAACGGTCAGTTTCAGTGTTATCAACATTGGGATGCAATTACATCCTATTATATGAATCAAACCTTTCAGTTGATGAAATGCTTTTTGTACCCAAATTCACGTTATTCTCATGATAATCCCATGGGGTAATATTGCTACTCTTCTTACTAATAACTTCTTGCTATGTTTTCACACTAATGAATATAATGAGGGATAATATATTACAGTTGATCCAATCATTATAGTTTATTTGATTTCCCAACCTCTCTGCTAAGTTTTTTATGATGAGAAAAGCCAGGCTCAGATGTTAAGTGGTAACGACGATAACACTTACTAAGACCCACTACAATGCTCCAGGCTACACATTTAAAAGCATCATCTTATCATCATTATCATCATCCTGATTTTGTAAAGGAAACCTAGGCTTAGCTGGGCTAAGGAACTTCCGGTATTAATGAGTAGTGGAACCAGGATTCTGGCTCAGCCTAAATCTGGAGCTCATTCTCATTCAGAGGACAGTCAGAAAAGGATTAAGGGAAGGGGATCAGGTATTTAGGACCCCGCCCCTTCTATTCTAGTAGCAATTTTCAACTCCAGTGAACAAGAAAAGCAAGAGTGTATAAGGGTGATTGAAATATACAATGAACCCTTAAATTTTAAAAATATATTACAATAAAAAACACAGTTGCTATACTTGTATTAATTGGAAGTTTACAGAATTACTGTTTCGCTTGAATTGAATGGAAATTTTCCATTCTTCCATAATGGTTGCAATGGTGCCATTTTAATTACTGCTTAGCTCAAAATATAGCCCCTTGCTTTGAACACATTTAACCCCATCACTCCTGCCACTTTCTGAAATAGTTCTGGAAGTTGTCTTTTGTGAGTTTCTTTTTGTGGGTGTCTTTATGTGGTGTGATCAAAAATATGGTGAGTGGTGCAGCTGAGTGCCATGCAAGGGACAAGCCAGGTTTACCACCTTGTTAAATCACCATGGTACATCTTCATCCACCCGCTGACCAGATCAAATGCCATGTGACTCCGGGCCCTTCCCTCAACTCACAATGGCCATGCAAGGTAAGTGTTTTGAATCCATTCAGGACAATGAGAAGGCCAGGACAGCATAACTAGATGTTCATGAAAAAGGACTTTTAGGACAGCTTCAGAAAGTGGCCAGAATGCTGAAATAACTGTTTGAGGCTGGGGGGAGCATTCTGAGGGAAATTCACGACAATGTTTCTTTTACTGTAATTTTTTAAAAATTTACAATTTACCACATTTTTTAATCACATCTCATCCTTGTTGAAATGTGAATCCTAGGCCTTCACCCAGAAATCATGTTTTGGTGGGTGTGCATGGAAATGAAAACTCCACTTGGCAAACACTATAGTATAATCCTAGTAACCCGAAGTATTATTATCACCAAAGATAAAACAAAAACAAGTGTTGATTTAGTCAACTGTCAATATCTATGCTGTTATATTCCCCACTGGATATTAATGATCTGCCAAAGCCTTGTGTCTTAATAGATGTTGTGATTTAGGTCTAAAATATCCCCCAGGGCTGGGGATTTAGTTCAGTGGTTCTGTCTCCTTCCTCACAAGTGCAAGGGCCTGAGTTCGATCCCCAGGACCAATCAATTAATCAATAATAAATAGATAAATAAATAAAATAAAATATTCCCCCAAAGTCTCATGTGTTCAAAGACAAAGATTTCAGAAAGTGACTGGAAATGGTGGTGAGGGGTGCTACACTTATCAGTGGACTAATTCATTGGTGAGTTCACAGCTAAATGCGTGGCTAGGAGTAGGGCCCAGGCAGAGGAAACGAGTCATGGGCTTGCTCTGGCTCTTCCCTCTCCACTTCCTGGCTGCAGTGGGGTGAGCTGCTTTCCTCTGCCAAGCCCTTCCCGTACGCCAGCCACTCTTCCTTGGAGCGAGTTGACCATCAACTGAGCCCTCTAAGTCCATGAGCCAACAAAAAACTCTCCTCCTTTAAGTTTCAGTTGTCAGACTACTCCTGTCCAGGCCTCCTCCCACCCAGTTAGTCACAGTGGCCCTTCCTACGACCCCTGGATAAAACACAACCAGTCACTGCCTCCACCTTAGGGCCTTTGCACACACTGGTCCTTCTGTTGGCAATACTCAGCTGTCAATTCCTGATGTGCCTCTTTTCTTCCTTTTGGACAGGTTTTTCCTTGAAGGTCCCCTCTTTAGAGAGGCCTTCCCTGCTATAGCTATCGCAACCAGCTACCTTTCTAATATTCTCTATCTCCTTGTCTTCTTCAGAGTACTTGCTCTCATCTGAAATCATACCTTTGCTTACTTGTTGATATTTGTTGTCAGTTTCTCTCCATAGCATAAGTTCCACATCATACAATATATACATGTATTCAAACATCACTTTATCCTGTTAGTATGTACAACTTTTATGTTCCTGTTAAAATACATGCAATTAAAATTTAGACAATAGTGTAAGATCTATGAGAGCAGTAATCTGATTTATTCATTACTTATTTATTCCATAAATACTTCCTGAATGAAGGAACAGATACAATCTGTATTTTCACCAGCTGACACAGCAGAAACCAACGGGCAAAAAATCCCGACACTCTTGGAACTGTAAGTGGTGAGCAGCTGGCTGAACATACTGGTACCTTCTAGAGTTCAGGGCCCCTGCGGTAGAGCATGAGACAAAAAGGGTTGACAGGGATCACATTCTTCCTCTGACCTCTGAGCAAGAATACTGCTCAGAAATTTTTCCCCTTAGCCTACCAGATACACAGGCATCTGTATTTTTTTTTCTCATGAAGTCTGGGGGCAAACACACAGAAAAATAAGGTGAGAGAGACAAGATAGCAAAGAAAGTAAATCAAATTCCAAGAAAAGTGTCAAAGTCCTTTCCTTGCCTGGAACAAACCTACCAGCTCTGCACTTGATTCAGAGGAGGCTCTGAGACAGCTGCAGAGTGTTTCAATTCTTTGCAAGCATCAGGAAGCCAAAGTGGTAGTATCTGGGTTCTTGTGTAGCACAGCCTGAGGTCTACACATCTGGAGGGATGTAAGGCTTCATCACAGATTTCTACATTTCCAAGCTCCTAGTCCACCTTAAAATTCCAAATCAGGACAGCAGAGAAAGAGCTAGGCTTAAGGCACCCCGGTAATGCCAAGCGGTTTAATCAAGACCACTTGCCTCCTGCACAGGGACCTGGACAGCCTGAGCATGAAGTACAGTCTAGTGGCCTCAATTCTTTCCTGCCTTTAGGACCAGGTAGTTTTGTACTGATTTCTCAACCAAGAGAGATCATAAGCAGCCACTGAGATCACTCTTCTGCCTTACCTGTTTTATCACCTTCAAATGCCCTAATGACTGAAATGTTCTCTGGTCACAACAAATCCTGAAGCAGCAAAAGGCAGGGCTGAAATGGCATCCGGAATCAAAAGCCCTGGTATCACCACACACTGGCTGTGTGCTATGGACACGCTCTGCCTTTCAGATAACCCTCCCCACATTTATAAAAACTGAATAAGGTAATGCCTATCGAGGCATTCTAGGAACTCAAGAGAAATGGTACTGTGTCATGCTGTTATCTTCATAGGTTTTAGTTTGGGATAGCAATGACATTACTGACAGTAACCACAGCAGCAACATATAATGATTGCATAAAATCCTGGGCACCACTGAGAAAAGCATGTTCATCCTAATCTCATTTAATCTCTCCCACAAACCAAAGATATCCCCATTTTACACATAGAAAAACTGCAGCCTGGAAAAATACTTTTCCAGAGTCACACCTAATAAGCTGTGAGGCAAAAAAACCGAACCAAAACAAAACAAAAGAATCCCAAAAAAACTGTGAGGCTGAGGTTCCAACACATGTAATATTCCAGAGTTGACACTCCTACCCCTTGCTCAGCACTACCCCAACTGTAGGGAGCAGCACTTTCTTTCTATTATAGCCTCTGCTACAGCTTATGTGCAGAGTGGGTTGCACATCCTGAAAATTCTTATTGGGGTGGGAAAAGAATGCCTTTAAGTGACTACAGATTTGCACTTAGGTTCCACATTTGTAAATGGGGTAAAAAATCCAGAGGATCATCAATACCTACTTCAAGAACCCATACTCCAATAAAATGGAGAACACAGAAGAAATGGACAGATTTCTAGATACATATGAATTACCAAAGTGAACGAAGAAGATATAAACATTCTAAACTCCTCAATTACAATCAGTGAAACTGAAAATGTAATTAAAAATTTACCAACAGAAAATCCCGGGTCCTGATGGCTTCACTACTGAATTCTACAAGACATTTAGAGAAGAACTATTGCCAATATTCGTGAAACGTTTCAATGAAAATGAAAGAGAAGCAATACTTCCAAAAGCACTCCTGGAAGCAAGTGTTACTTTGATTTCAATATCAGGGAAAGACCCAATCAAAAAAGACAACTACAGGCCAATCTCCCTAAGAATGTAGATACACAAATCCTCAGTAAAATACTGGCAAACAGAATACAGAGGGTTGTCAAGAAGATCACACGGCCTGACCAACTTGGATTTATCCCAGGGATACAAGGATGATTCAACATACATGAATTAATAAATGTAATATACTATACTAATACAGTCAAGGACAAAAATTATATGATCATCCAATAGATGCAGAAAATGCATTAGACAAAATTCAACACCCTTTCATGATAAAAAAAAAACCCTACAGAAAATTGGAATAGATGGTCTTTATCTTAACTTGATGAAGGCTATCTAAGAAAAACCAACAGCCAGCATCATATTAAATGGTCAAAAACTGAAAACCTTCATGCTAAAATCAAGAACAAGACAAGGATGTCCACTATTACCACTCCTGTTCAATATAGTTTTGGATACATTAGCCACAGCAATCAGGCAAGAGAAAGAAATAAAAGCAATAAAGATAGGAAAGGAAGAAGTTAAACTGTCATTATTTGCTGACAATATGATACTTTATAGAGAAGACTCAAAAAACTCTGCCAAAAGACCTCTAGCATTAATTGACAGATTCAGTGGAGTAGCTGGATACAAGGTAAATACTGAAAAATCAATAGTCTTCTTGTACACAAATAACAGACTCACTGAAAGTGAAATTAGGGAAACAACCCCTTTCATAATAGTATCCTCCAAAAATGAAATATCTAGGAATTAATCTAACAAAGGAAGCAAAAGACCTCTACATTGAGAACTACAACACTTTAAAAAAAAGGGTTCAAAGAGGATAAAAGAAAATGGAAAGACATCCCTTGTTCCTGGGTAGGAAGAACCAATACAGTGAAAATGGCCATACTTCCAAAACAGCTATACAGATTCAATGCAATCCCTATTAAAATCCCAACAGTATATTTCACAGAACTAGTGAAAACAATCCAAAAATTCATTTGGAATCAGAACTAGAATAGCAAAAGCAATTCTAGGCAACAGAGTCATGGCAGCGGGTATCACAATCTCCAACTTGAAACTATACTACAAAGCCACTGTGATAAAAATAGCATGGTACTGGCAAAGAAACAGACCCAAGGATCAGTGGAATAGATTTGAAGATGCAGAAACAACTCCAGACATACTCAACTACCTCCTCTTGGACAAAGGAGCCAACCATCCTCAGTGGAGGAAAGATAGCCTTTTTAATAAACCGTGTTAGAAAAACTGGGTTTCAATTTGCCAGAGATTAAAACTAGACTTCCATCTTTCACCATGCACTAAACTATAATCCAGGTGGATTCACGATCTAAATATTAAAACAGAAACACTAAACCTGCTGGAAAATTAGTTAGATAGAACTCTTGAAGATATTGGCACAGGAAAAGACTTTATGAACAAATCCTCAATAGCACGGGAACTAGCACAAAGAATCAACAATTAGGATCTCATCTTTCTAAAAGGTTTTTTGCACTGCAAGATAAATTACCAACTGAGCTGAGACAACCTACTATGTGGGTAAAACATTTTACCAGCTGTTCCTCAGACAAAGATCTACTATTCAGAATATATAAAGAACTCAAAAAAATCAGACACCCCAAAAAGCCCCAATTCAAAAATGGGCATCTGAAATGAACAGACATCTCTCAAAGAAGTAAAAGCAGCAAATGAACATATAAAAATTGTTCAACATCACTGGTCATTCAAGAGATGCAAATGCAAACAACATGAGATTCAACCTCACTTCAGAAAGAATGGCTGCTACCAAGAAATCAACCAATAACAAATGCTGGTGGGCTGTGGGGAAAACAGAACCCTTCTCCATTGCTGGTGGGAGTGCAGACTGGTGTAACCACTGTGGAAATCAGTATGGAGATACTTCAAACAACTAGGATTAGAAGTCCCATTTGACCCAGCTATTCCTCTGCTGTGTATCTTCCCAAAAGAATCAAAAGAATCATACCACAGTGATATATGTGTACCCATGTTTATAGCAGCACAGTTTGTATTAGCTAAAACTTGGAAAAAGCCAAATTGCCCATCTAGTGGAGACTGGAAAAAGAAGATGTGGTACTTTTATGAAATGGAGTACTACTCGGCCATAAAGAATGAGAAACTAGCGATGCTTATAGCTAAGTGAATGCACACTAAGGCCACACTCTTTAAGTGAAATAAATAGGACACACACTGTAAATATCAAACTGTTTCTCTGGTGTAAGAAACTGAAAGTGTAAATGAGGACCAAAATGTATAATAGATAATGTGAAAAAGGAAGAAAAGGTACAAAGGGAAAGGGGAAGTGGGGGCATAGGGGAAAAGAGAGAAGGGAAAGAAAAAATGTGAGAAAAGGAAAAACATGGAAACAAAGTCTTTGTAAATAGGATAGAGGGAGTGGAGAAAGGACAGGGGAATGGGGAAAAATAAGAACCAAGATCCATTACGTAAAGGTACAAGACCCCAATGACTAATGCAACTGTACTGTACGCCTAAAATGTACCACTAAATTTAATGGGCAAAAAAAAACCCCAACCTACCTTTTGTGGTTCTCTTCTGAGAAGCAAATGATACACTGTACATAAAACAATTAGCATACTGCTCAATACGCAGTATTTGCTCAATAGATATTAACTATTAATAATCGAAAGCCTGCATTTGGTGGAAGTGGAGGAAATTTTTCAGGCCCTGTCTCAACAAACCCCGAAGCCGGTCATTAGCTGTTAGAGATGCAGACTGGGGCCTGCTTACTGTTGCCTGGCTGAGCCTCAGCGTGGGATGCCAAGAGGTGGGTCACACCTGTCCTGTCTGCATCTTGCTGTTAGTACAGAGCCCACGTCACGAGGGAAAGGGGGACATTTAGGCCACAGGGAAGTCACACACTGACTGCATCTGTCAATCTACAGAAGACTTGCTCTGTGTCTTCTGAGGACAGGCAGAAAGGCTTCTGATTGTCCATGGATGTCCAAGGGACACTACTGGTCACATCTTTAGGGGCAGAGTCTCACCAAACAAAACTGAGAACCCACATCATAAAATCTCTGAGCAGACAAGCCATTCCTGGTCCTTCTTCTCTCTCCCTCCCCCCGCAACCAGGCCACTCTAGAGCTGGGCTGTTACTGCCCAACTAAATATAATTTGAGCTCAGTGTGTGTGGCCACAGCTACTGTGCTGTATGTGACTCCTAATGAAAGGGAGACGCAGAGAATGAGCTCCTACAGCAAGCTGGAACTACACCCTCTTATCCAACTGTGGCTCAGAAGATAAAGTAGTGGCCATAGAAACCTACACAGCACAGAAGGGAGGGCAAAAGTGGAAGAAAAAGGCCCAAGAAGAATATAGGGAGCTAAAAGTCCGGCAGGCAAGTGTGTCTCCTATCAGGCCAGCCCTGGCAGTCAGCATGGAAAGCTGGAAGGAAAGGTACAGTCAGCTGACTGCCTCGTGGGCCAGTCAGTGCACAGGAGGCCAGGCCGCCGTGCCCATTAATGCCTTCCATCCTTCTCAGGTTTAAAAGGGGAAATGTTCTATTTATAAGCCACCCGCCGGGAGAGACCTGGCAGCCTCAGATGGCTTTGATCCCAAAGGGATCATGGTTACCAGTGACTGCCTCCTCCTGCCTCTCCTCTCTGGGTGTTCTAACAGTAAAAGGCCTAAGGTGACTGGAAGCCAAAGGAAAAAAAAATCATCTTTTCTGCCCTCTGCTGTTTTCATAAGACTGAGGACCTTTCGAAAGAAAAGATGAAGGCTTTAGAACTCTTTTAAAAACATCAGGCCATGCTATTCCATTAAGGCTTTCCCTGCAATCTGCAGGGAATAAATCTCTTCTGTTTGACAGATCAAGGGAAGAAGCTGAGGTAAACAGATGAAGGGAAAGTACACTCAGGGGCATGGCGATGGGCAAACAGGCATGGTGATGACGTCTCTGTCCATCCCCTCTCTGGGCCTTAGCTTTGTCCACATAAGACAAGACGAGCCCTAATAAAACCCCATCAGGGAGTGTGATCTGAATGAGTGTCCAAAGAAAGAGACCGGACATAACAGAAACAACATAGAAAGTGCGTCTTGAATGGCCCCTCACCAGCCAAGAACCAGATAGGTGAGGAGTTGGCAGCAATGGTGACATGGCTCCTGGCCCCACAGGGTTGGTCACATACGACGGGACAGCAGAGCAACAGTTCCGATTCTGTGGATCTCAAGAGCAGCGGGCCAGCACGGGGGGACCTTAGCTAATCAGGAGGGCTCGGGCTTGGCCGCCAGCGTCCCTCCCCTTTGACTCTACTACCTTGTCCCCTTTGGCCCATTTGCTCATTTGTACACTTACTTCAACAGCATTTCTGCAAGTTGCAGCTGTGTATGTACTGTGTTCGTGCTCCCTGACAAAACCCCATCCCATCTTAAACAGATGGATATTTTAAAAATGTGACCTTGTGTTGAGCAAAGGAGTAACAAACTCAAGTTCCTGGGACAAATTCTCCACCTTTTTGTACATAAATCTTTATTATAAAACACCCCCAAAACTTTCTTAGTGTGTATGGCTGCTTTCACAGGATGATAGAGGATGAACGGTCTTGCAAAAATGAAAAATTGTACTATCTGTCCCTTTAGTTCAAAAGCTGACCCCTGGGCTAAGCAGTAACATTTATAAAATCTTAAAGTTTATAAGTGATGCACTGTGCCTCCCATACATACTTTTAAAACCATAAAATATCTAAAGCTAAACGATAGTTTTCAATGTGTATGTGACACTGACATTGAGAAATGCAGTCACCAGAATTAAATGGACTTTCATCAGGCGCCACTGGAAATGGCAGGAGGGCTGGCAAGATACCTCCCCTCCCGCTCCCTCCTGCTTCTTTCAAGACCAGTTCTGCCAAACTAAAGGCTTCCACTTTCCAGGAGAATGTCCTCTCCCCGCCACCCAGAGGATTCAAGCATTACCTAACATGGCAGAAACGGTACTGAACTTTAATGCTCAGACCAAGTTTATAAGTTACCAATACCGTTAGTTTGCAAAAAGGTACACAGATGCCTAGAGTCTGAACACCTACCCAAGACAGACTAATCCACAGCCTTGCTACAGTAACCCCCATGGAAATGCCGCTCCCCTGTCTGGTGGCCACATCCACTGGAAGGAAAGCATGTGACATATATACAAAGACTGGCGGTGTACAAGGGTGCACAGGCTACACTGCACAAAACAGCAAAGATCTGGAAAGTGAGTAAAGCCCAATGATTAAAAAAAGCTTCAATAAATGAAGGTATAATTTTATGACAGAACATTAAACAACCATTACAAATGATGCTGATAAACAATTTTCATGACATGGGAAATAGCTTATAAATGTTTTGAAGCACAACAGAAACAAGTATATTACACTCAGTTAGTACAATGCCAATTAAATCAAGAGTTATATTGACTGGGAAAATACATGTAAGACATCGGAGGGAAAAGGAAACAAGGAAAAATGTCTGGAATTGCTATTACAGATTATTTTTATTGAGTTTTTAAAATTATTTTGCTGTACTCCCTTAATATTCTATAACAAGATCATACCATTTTTACAGCAAGAAAAAAAAGATTTTTAAACCTGCTTAAGAGTGAAGTTCAGAGATCCAATGTCTATGCCCTACAGGCAGCTAGATCCTAATTCCAACTCTGTACAGAACACTTTTTGTTCAATTATTCTCTTTCACCCACCTTGCAGTGTAAGTGACAAGCTGGCAAACTCCAGCAAGTTCTTTAGAATTATTCAAATACAAACGATTCCTATAAAAGCACTAGATTAAGAGTAAACTGGAAAGAATGAAAGGATTAAGACCTTATTCTCGGAAAGATGAGAAGTTTCTATTTTCCTACCCTAGATGGGATCCCAGTTTTAGCTCACCCTCAAATCCATCAGCTCTGGGCATTCTGTCTGAACATGGAGTACATCTATAGATGGCATGAATATCACACATATATACATGATGTGACTGAGTCAGCTGTCTATTGTCTAAACCTCCACAGCAGACCGGATACCCCTCAAAGGCAGAGGGACACCCATTTTAATTCTAAGTGTCCTGACCTTTCAGCACTCAAATGGATTCTGTGCCATATGCCCTTCAGAAACTCCAGAGGCACCTCACTGAATGAAGAGCTACAGGAAGCCTGGATTCCTACAGTTTTAACTTGTAAAGGGTTCAGATTAGGAACAAAGAGGAAAATGTTAAACAAAAGTGAGAAGCAGAGTGAACTACGGTAGTGCCATCTTGCAAAGCTAGAGTGGTTAGCATTTAGCTGCATCCCAGTGTGCATGCAGACGTGTTCCTACAGCAACAGGACGTGCTCCTGTGAATATAATCTCATTAGCCTATGGATCTGAATTAATTCCCACTTTGAAGAAGGTGGCACTAGGAGATAGATTAGGACACTGGGTATTCTCTGTCCCAACTGTTCAGAGTTTAGCCTTGAAACAGCTGGAGAAGCAGCTGGAGAGCAGCATTTCTATAAACAAGCTAATCTTTTTAGAAGTAAGTAGGCAGTGACATTTATTATTTAAGACCTCAAGGGCTGGGCATTTAGCTTAGTAGCACGGTCCTTCCTGGCAATTGCAAGGTCCTGAGTTCAATTCCCAGTACTGGAAAACAAACAAAATCCCTCAAATTTGGAAAAGACCAACTATAAAGTATATAAAGTCTGCCATTCCCTACATCCCTTGCACTGGACTGGATTGTCCTCTCCCACAACCTGTTGGCTACCTGTCCCTGGGCTAAGAATAGTTCCTGGCTTCTTGTGCTTGTGACCTGAGCTTATTTCAAAGGATAATGAACCAATTCTCATAGGGCCTTTGGGCAGTAAATCTCACAACTATGCCCAAATGTAAAGCATTAAGCAAGACACACTGCAGGTAATATGCATGAAGATCCCAAAGGAAGCCAGAGAGAGAGAGGGAGAGAGAGGGCGAGGGGAAGGGGGAGGGAGAGGGAGAGGGACAGTGGGAGAAGGAGAGGACAAGGAGGAGTGGGAGGGGAAAGAGTTCTTCCTACTGCAGATCCTGGCTAAGTACAAACCTGGATGACTGATTATTGGTAGTGATCATTTCCTCAGTGAAGCTTAAGGAGAAAAAAATACTTTCTTCCTCTTTACTATCTGCATTCCTATTTTCCTTTCATTTTTTTTTCTAGGCGAGCACTTGACCAATTACAGAACTCAGTGGTGTATATTTCCTGACAGTCTAGCAGCATAGCCAGGGAAGGTTCTCTGCTAGCAGTAGAATTCATGGAGAAAGAGCAATAGGGCTGGCAAAATAAAATACATTAGTTTTTTAATTTAATACATAGAGATTAACTTATCCAAGAACACACAACCTTTAGATATAAAACTAAGACTCAAATGATGTCAGGGGTCTGAATAAATGGAAAGAGATTCCAAGTTCTTGGAGAGGAGAAATTAATGTTATAAAAGGGTAATTTTCCCCTAAAATTAATCTATATAATTCAATGTAATCCCAAATGATAATTTAATTTCTTGAGGAATTTATTCTACAAGGATAAAGGTCCACAGATAGCTAAGTCAAGTCTTAAAAAGGAGAGCAAAAAGAGGGTCTTAAATTACCAGACACTAAGATTTGATTCAATGTCATCATAACAGTTAAACAGACCAAGAAAATAAAAAGCTCAAAGTGAGAACTCAGAATACAAATCTAACATAAAAGAGCTGGCCCCATCAATAATGTGGAAAGAATGGAGAGTTCAGTAGAAGTCAGTGGAAAATTGACTCTTTCTATGGATAAATGTAGGATTGGGTCTTCATGAAACATCACATACAGTACAATCAAAAACCTAAATATAAAGGATAAATGTAGATGCCCATCTTTGTGATTTGAGTCAAAAGGCCTTCTTTGAAAAACAACTTGAAAATTATAAACTGTAAAGCAAGCAAGAAAGAAGATGTAAATATACAAAAATGCAGTCTTATAGACAAACAAGGACACTACATATAATCTTAATAGATGAAAACGTGTGTGTGTGTATATATATACATACACATACATGCATACATACATACATACATACATGAAATCTCTAAAACAAAGAAGGGATTCATATTATGATAGAAAGAATTTTGCAATTCTACAAAAAAAGATGTCAACTGATGTGGAAAATGAGCAAGGGACCGGAATAGGCAATAAATGAAAGGACAAACCCAGGGAACAACCTCAAACTCATAATTTACCAGAGAAACACAAACTGAAACAAGGAGCTATCATTTTATATTTATCAGATTTATCATTTTGTAGTTATTCAAAAATTAGAAGGCTGACCAAAGGAGGGGTGGTAAGAAAGGAGGCACCGACCCGTGGGGTGCTGGGCCCGCGGACTGTCCACGCGGAAGAACAACATGACAGCGTTTAAATGAAGCCTAAAATCAGCGACTTAACCGGCAGTTCCCTGGTGAGTGCAACCCAATGAACTTCTCCTGCGGGAGGACATGCACAGAGACGTTCACTGTGGTGCTGACAGTGGTGATGAGGAACCGGAGTTCACCTCTGCAAAAACAGGTACACCGTGGACTAGACATCAGGCAGATGTCACAATCCGGAGCTATACAGAGCAACACGGACAGCTCCTAACATGACGCTGAGAGCACAAAGAAAGATCAGAACACACAGCCACGCATATAACCTAAAAACATAGGCAGGTAAAAGACACAAATTTTTCAAGGATGAATTTTAAAAGTACACTAGAATGGAGGCCTAAAGGAAGAAGAGTAATGCAAGTACGGAAATTATTACTATTTTTTTTTTTTTTTTTTTTTTGGTACCAGGGATCAAACTCCGGTCCTTGAGCTTTGGAAATTAATTTTTAAAGGAACAAATGAATAAAATGATATGACATGAAAGAATGAATGAATTAAGGGGCCTGGGATGACAATGTACCATCAACAGGGAAGCATGATTAATTCAACCCTCTATACCTGAGACCAAACAGAAAACAAAGAAAAAAAGTAGAGAGAAAGGCTCTGAAAAGAAATGTGCATGCATTTATCTGTGACAATCCTCTCCCTGACAACTAAAACTTTAAAAAAAATACTAGCAGCTGACAAACACTATTTATGACCCCGTCTTATACCCCACAGATGATGTGTACCCTGAACCTCCAAGATAAAAGCAACAAATGCAGGAGGAGTGTCTCCAAGGGAATTTCCTCTTGCTGTGTGCCCCTTCAAAACATCCTAGCTGTGTGACAAAATGTTTGCATTCAAACTCTCACCAAAATATTTTCCAAAAAAGCATTTTGTAGAAATACTAGATACCTGGGGTTTGGACCCTCGGTATGCGTAATTTTGCGAAAGCAGCAAATTCCTTACCCTTAAATTCATAATCAGATTGTTTTCTTACCTTTAAAAGAGTTCAGACTGTGGCATAAACAGAAAGAGGGTTACAGACAAGGAAGGCCGCGGGCAATAACCCACCTGTGGAAGATGAGTCCTGTGGGTGGGTGTGGGGTGAAGCTGCAAATCCCTACCAAGCAGAGATGCTACAAGTGCAGCTTGGGAGAGGGGAAAGGAAGGAACTGTATCATGCGGAAGAGGGGTCCTAATGCCAAAAAAGCAAGGCACACGAACCCACATCTCTACTATGGGTTTGCCAGTCTGGAAATCAATAACAGCCTACAAAAATAGGCCCCACCGAAACCCCTGTTGAGTAAGTGGCGAACTTCTATTCCTTCATCTTTTTCTCTCCCGCTCACTAGATGATTTGAATGATGATTAGACACACAAGTCAAGCAAATCCCACTCTGTACATAACAGGATGCCAGAAGAAAATTCTGTATTTCTCCAAAATGGAACCTTTGATATTACTCTTTTCTTAGGGAACATAGAGTATCCTTGTGTTCGACCGGACAGCCTTCAGGACCACACAAAGTTTAGACTGAATTGTGTCCCTTGAGTTTACGAGCCTCTACTTCCTCATCTACGACACAGGTCAAATACCCACCGCACAGAATGCTGCAAGCAGTAAATACACGAATGTATGTAATGCAGGCCTAGTGCCTTATACACAGCAAATGGTCATTTAATGCTCTTGATAGCTATAACTATAAAATGCATTAATGGTAGATAATGCATACTACACAGAAATATTTAAAGTAGAAGGTCAATGGCTTCCAATAAACCATCCTTCACTGATGATATAATCTTGACTGTTTCCCATCAAATACCTAAGAGGAATCAGAACATTGTTTACTGTAACACTGCTCTATTGCCTACTTTTTTAAAAACCCAATTAGCATACTGGAGTGCCATTTTTGAAATATATTAATATTTCCCTTGTTCTTTTTACAGGTTGCATACTATCCCATAATTTATCGAACCTGCTCCCTACTGGATATTTACATTATCTCTAGTTCTTTCCTATTTTTACCAATATCCCAATTAACTTCTCTATTGCACAAACACTTTGTACTTGGGACAAATTGTTGGGTCAGAAGATAATCCCTTTTTAAAGGTATCCAAAACGTATTCCAAAAAATTCCTTACAGAAATGACACAAGACTTTATTTCAATTTTCTGCTTTTCTCATACTAATTCCTTTCTTTCCTTTCCCCAACCCCTCTCACTTCCCCTTCCCCTTTGAACTTTTCCTTCTATTTCATATTACCTGTTATGCCTTTTGATCCTTATTTACACATTCAGTTTCTCACACCAGAGAACCCATTTGGTATTTACAGATGTGTCCTATTTATTTCACTTGGGCATTGCCTCAATGTGCATCCATTTAGTGGTAAACTCGTAAAACAAATCCTGCACAGTAATGAGATTAAAGAAACTACTTGCAGCATTGTGGATGAATCTCAAAAAGAAAAAGAAAAGAAGAAGCAATAGAACCAACCAAAAAAATCCTTTCAAACCTATGGGCACACAAGCAGGGAGAAGCAAAAGTTACAGCAGCAAAGTAAAAGCTTCCAGGTGAACGTCAGGCCCCTGGGGTCCATTCACATGGACACATCGTTCCCCATTGCTCCTGGACCCTGTGTTATAGGATGAGGCCTGGTGTGGGCATCTGTCTACCGTGCTTGGCATCCATTGCTCTCATCTTCATGACTTCCCAGGTTTCCCTCTAGAAAAAAACTCTGCTCCAGACTCTTGGAGCTGTCAATCGAGGGGAGTCATTTTCCCTGAGTGGGCCCAAGCTGTATCAACTTGATGGCAAGTTTCCTGGGGATAGAAATCCTCTGACAAGTAAGGGAAAGATCACCAATGCACCCTGCAAATATTACCCACAAGACCCTTTTCCTTGGGTCCTGGCTCCCGGGTCCTAGAGCTGGTCCACTTTTCTTCAGCTCCTCACCTTACTATGGGTATGCTGCAGCCTCCTCCGTTTCTTCACTATTGTACACTTCTTCTACCTAAGTTGGCCTGAGCTGAATGCAGATGCTCTAAGACAATCCTACCTGATTTGGGGTGGGGGGATTGCTTCTTTGTTAATATATGCTTAAAATTATTTTCCTCCTTCAATTTTTTTTTGGGGGGGTACCAGGGATGGAACTCGGGACCTTGCGCTTATGAGGCGGGTGGCAGCTCCACTGAGCTAAATCCTGCCCCCGCTTCAATTTTTGAGGAGACAAAAAGAATTGTTTCTAGTCACAAAAGCCTTCTATTCTTTCAACAGCAGCAATCCCAAACTATGTAACATTTTATACTCCGTGAAACACCTGGTAACATTTGTATTTTAGAGAAAATGAGAGGAAAAATTCTGCTCCATAATGGCTTTCAAAAAAGAAAGGGAGAGAGAGAGAGAGAGAGAGACGGAGGGAGGAAGGAAGGAGAAGGAGAGGGACAGGGACAGGGACAGGGACAGGGAGCTAGGTTATTATTTTGTTCATCTGGAGCGGCACTGTTCTACTGACTTTCCTGATATTGCTGAAATTCATCCTAGGGACACCTTTGGTTTTTTTTCCAAGTAGATTTTACAAAGCGAGTCTGAGGCCAGGGGACAGGATTTCCTTTGTACTTTAGTAGCAGCCTGGAAGGAATTTGTTTTTGTTTTGTTTTGTTTTGTTTTCCTCATATGCGCCAAGGAGATAATCAGTCCAAACACTTTACCACTAGCAGTTTGATTTTAATCCTGTCACCTTTACAAGGTCACGGGTGCCCTTGGATATTATGATTAACTGGAGGGCTCTGAGCCTGTGTCAGGGAAAATGTGCTATGTATTCTAAGAAGGCTACTCGGGGGCACTTTCACCAAGGAGGAATAGTGCTGTATTCACCATCTCTACTCTTTCTACTCCAAAAACAGTTAGTAAGCAGTCATCTAAGACACTTGCTGCCTCTCCAGTCCTAGCAGGAAGCCAGGGCAACTCTGGCTTTCCCACAGCTAAAGGGCAAGGTGTCCTTACAATCTTGCAGTCATGCTCGGTGACTGGCCCTCTGAAGTCTGTGACAGAAAGGGTGGAAGCAAGCGGCTCACGCTACACTTAGCAACATGCCCACAGCACCTCCTGGTGGTGAAACTCTGAAGTAGCAATTTCTCAAAGCCCACTCCCCACTCCGGCTGCAGAAAAGAACCCAAGCATCATACTTACTCCCTTCATTCTGATTGTCTTTGTTCGAGTTGTAGACCTGGAAAACAGAAATAAAATAACATTTGAATGCATTTTATACCACCCTACAGGTTAACTGTAGAAAACCATGACCTTCCCCCTTTCCTTAGTTTGTACCATGAGGTGGTAGTTAAAATTCTGTCGGTATGAACCATCTCATTAATTACCTACTTCCTAGTATGTCCTTCAGCTGTTCTTAAATGTGCTCCCATCACCTATGAAACTTTACTGCAAAAAAATTATATTCCATCTTTTTCCACGAACGCAAACTTGTGTGTATATGCAAATAAAACGGAGAGAATTTTGGAATTAGTTACAAACCATTAAGCATTAACTGTGCAAAAGCAAAGTGGCTAAGCAATTCACACAAATTCACATAATCTACACAACAATTCTTCTTGGTACGAGCTGTTATTATCACTGTTTTACAGCTGGAGAATCTGAGGCTTAGAGAAGTTAACTGAGGTCTCACAGCTACACAGTCAGGGCAAGGGTACATTGTAAACTGTTGAGTCTTAACAGCAGGGAATGACACCAGCCACTTTTTACTCTAGATACCTTAGTAAATTTGAATGTTATGAGTAGAATATATTATATTTACAATAAAAAAAACCTTAAGTGATTTATGGAAATCATAAAAAGATAAAGTGGCCAAATACAGTAAAAGGAAAAGCACATAAATATAAAATAGAGACTGATACGCTCGCTGCAAGGGCCAGCAAGCTTTCCTGTTACGGGCCAGAGAGTAAATATTTTAGGCTTTGAGGGCCAAGAGGCAAAACAATATTGCACAAGTTGTTATATAATATGAGAAAATAAATTTGCACAGGATTTTTGACAAATTCTAAATACAATAACTGAGTGTAACTCTTTGAAATACAAGTCTACGAATGAGATGAATACTTTGCTGTTTGTTTAGAGGGAGGTTAGTATTTAGCTCAAATGAGGCTCAGAGTATTCCCTATAATCAGTCAATTGCAGATGCTCATCCTTAAGTACCACACATGGCTCATGAACAACACGGATGCAAGCGGGGGCTGGACTTGTTCTGCGGGCCACACTTTGCCTGTCCCTGATATTCAATGATACAAACAGCCCAGGGAGGCATGCACTTAAGTTTCAGCTTCTATCTACCCCAAGGTGATTCTGATGGCCGCTCTCAGTTAAAAGCCACTTAACCTCTGAAGGAAACAAACAAAGCACCTCTGAAAAGAGTCGATAAGCCCAAAATGACATTTTCCCTACCAAGACACATGGATGGAAATGACTGGGCAGGAGCCAGGCAACGGTCCAACTCTGCCTGCAGCTGCCTCGTGTCACTGGCTAAGTCTCCTGCACTCCCTCAGCCTTTACTGCCTACTCTCTCTATAAACTGAAGTAGTTTCCAAGGACGTCTTTGAAATCTCAAACTTTAAATACAGAAAATAACTGTTTATTAATATATTCTTCTCTTCCTAAAGAATACTGAAGCTGCACTCACTGAAGGTCAGAAAGATGAGGATTAAAGAAATGGGTGTTTAATCTTAACAAGGATATTCTGAAGAATAAATAGGCATTAGGGCATGCACTTAAAGTTCTAAAGACTTTGATTCTGGCCCCTGCAATAGGACTGTCAAAGAGGCTGGGAGAAGGTCCTCTTCCTTTACTTCTATGGGTTTTACTCGTGTGGTTATCAAACAAAGGGATACTGCCTTGAAAAAGTTTGAAGACGGCTGGGCGTGGTGGTGCACATGGGTAATCCCAGCACTCCGGAGGCTGAGGCAGGAGGATCGCTGTGAGTTCGAGACCAGCCTGGCCTACATAATGAGTTCCAGGTCAGCCTTAACTACATAGTGATCCCCTGTTTCAAAAAAAACAAAAACAAAACAAAAAATTTGAAGACCTCTTGAATGGGTCACTCCTAATGTTACTTGAAATGTATTTGTTTATTTGTGCATATATTTTAAAATATTTACTGAGTGCCTGTAATAACTAGGCAGGTACTGAAGATATGGGTTCATAAAACAGCTACGATCTCTACCTCAAGAAACGTTCCCATTAGTGAAGAAAACAGAAATAAACTGTACAAATATGATACCTTCAAATACTGATAAGTACAACAGAAACAAAAAAAAAGCGGGCACTGTGTGTGTGACGTGGGAGAAAGCTTCTCTGAAGAGATGAAGTTTGCAGGAGACGGGAGTGATAAGAGACTCCCTCGGGCTAGTGCCAGCAGGTCCTTGAGACGGAAAAAGCAGGGCCTTTCGGAGGGAGGAAGGTCAATGTGACTGGCAATCAGGGCAAGGCAGAGAACAAACGGTAAGAGAGCAGGACAAGGCAAGGGAGCAGTGGCCTATCCTACAGTGTCTTGTGCCTTGTGGGACCAACAATCCACAAGGACTGGCACTGAATGACACTGGAAAGTTGGGTGAAAATGTACAAGGGAAAACATCCTATTTGGGCAAGAATTTTTTTTCAGCCATCCTTAATCAGTTCAATTCTCCCATTAAATTCAAACATTTTATCCAACAGATACTTGTTCCTATTTATAATGGCAGCAATCTAGAAAGACTAGTAAAACACAAAGCTCTGAACCCTTTTTACTTAGGAGGTTTGTTCATGCCCAATTACTTTCTTTCAAGGTTTCCTGGGTCTCAGGAGGCCCCTGCCCAGAACACCCAAGCATTCCCTGAATTCAATTCCCATAATCAATGAACCAAAGGTGCCAGAAATGTGTACTGCCCAATCCTTGAGGGCTGGGCCACTAATCTCTGTCTGGTTTGAGTAAATGAGTCAAAGAGAGTGACTCCTGAAGTGAGGCTAATAAGCCATGCTTGGCAGGATGACATGACCCAACGTGGAAGGCCTTGCCATCAGAGGCCAGAGGGTGGCGTGGCAACAGCACTAAGTGTGATTGCCTTTGTTTGCTGAGCACTTACCAAGTGCCACACAGGACAGTAGCTAACACTGGTAACGCCACATGGTCTAAATCTAGTGTTATTCCTACTTTACAGATACGGAACCTGAAGCCTACAGTTCGGCCAAGAACACAGAATAGTAAGTGACATACTATTCTAGCCACCACAGGGATATTCTAATCTCCTTGTACGAACTACCCAGGTGGTAGCAAGTGCACACAATTATCAAGCGTGCCAGTGGTTGGCGTCAGGGTTTATAAACACCTTCCACACCGGCAGAAGCAAAGTCTCCCTCCAGACACGGTTAGTCTGCTGCAGGCAATGTCTCTTACATAGATCACATTTTCCACAAGGCTGAGGTTCAGAGGTCAGAGCACTGTCCTGAAAGTAAAGGTCTCTGTGATGGCGGCTTTGTCTTACGATGAGCAGTGACCACACATGCTTTGAGGCATGTCTCTCAAGAGCGCCATCTCCGCAGGACAAAACCCAACTCCCGAGGATCAACTCAAAGGGAAAAAGTCATGAAGTCATGTCTGCAGGATGGCTCCCAGGAAGACTAAAGTATTCCATGCACTTTCTCAGCAGCACATGTATCTTAAGCTAAGATTAGCTGTCCTGCTTAGCTAGAATATTCTAAGATTTGACCACTTTAAAGTGTTTTAGCCCTTTGGCTTTGTGTTCTTTGATGTAGCTACACTCCAGTTTCTGGAGAATAATGAACATGAAATCTGCTAAATATCCATGCCAATGCATATCTATTCTCTTATATGTTTCTAGAGATAGAATTTACGTGTATTTATCTTATTAGGGTCTATCTCAGAGTCATTAAGAAACAATTTCAGCTGGGCGTGGTCAGGCACGCCTGTAATCCCAGTACTCAGGAGGCTGAGGCAGGAGGATCGCTTCGAGTTCAAGACCAACCTGGGCTACACAGTGAGTTCCAGGTCAGTCTCAACTACATAGTGAGACGCTGTCTCAAAACACCAGAAAAAAAAAAAAAAGAAAAGAAAAAGAAAAAAACACAATTTCAACAGATACAGTAACTGAATAACAATGGTGATGACAAAATCACTGCTCTGTATCTGACAGCAGGCCAGGCGTCCTACAGCAATGCAGTGTTCACACAATCTGATTGTTCCCGTCCCAGAAAGGAGAAAACTAAGAGTTTAGGAAGCGTGGTCATTTGATCACAGTGAGGCAGCTGGAAACGGGCAAAGTGCAGACAGGAACTCCCATAGTCTGTCTCCAGGCCCCAGGCACTTAACTACTAACCACGTGATATATAACACGTGGTGGTGGCAGTGACGATGATGATGACAAAGGTAAAATGGAACCATGGGCAGCTACAGCAAGTGAGTCACTGGAAGAAACAATCTGCCCTGAGTCAGAAAAAATGAAAACTGGGAATGGCCTTCACATTCCAGCCTGAAGTATCCACCACTAACCCATGGAACCAGCTGGCAGCCGCCAGAGAAGCAGTAACACTCTGTTCTCTCCAAACCAACCTGAAGTTCAACACCAGGGCAGGAGAGAAGGCCTTCGATACAAACCACAGGCTACTGCAGTTCTAACAGCCCATACCTACACGCTACCACAAGAGCGCAATTTAGTAAGTCAAAGGAGGGTACAGAAAGGCTCCCTATGCTTCCTCTGCGTAACATGTGAGTTTACAACACATTCTGTTCCCTGCTCAGCCAATTCAATTTACACGTCCCTAGAGAATTCACAGGGACTGCACAGAGTCATCTGGATTCCCAGAATTTCTCTGCATAACCTTTATCACCATTATCCCAGCCATACTGAAAAAACACAGAGGCACTTTTTAAGCATATAAATTAAAGGCATACGTAAAACAATAATTAGATAGAAACAATCTAACTTTTCCCGTCAACACACAGCTGAATTAGTGCTTGGCTACATTACGCTTTGCGCCAAGATCGGCCCAATGAACCTACTTTACTGTACTGTTTTACTTGAACACAGCCCCAGACTCTATCGCTCCCCAAGGTCTCTTCCAGGTAGCCTGGTGTATCTCTGCACCTCTTCTCTCCAAGAGTGTTCCGTAGGTACAGCAACATGGAGAAACAACGAACAGAGTAACAGAGCCAGAATCTTACAACACTGCAGAGGCTGGCTCTCCTGCACTGGACATGGCCTCGGCCCTCTCCCCATGACACATCCCTGCAGCTTGTATCTGTGATTTCCTATCAGCGGTGACAGATTCACAGCAATCAGCTACTTAGGTTCAAAGTTCAGCTTTACCTTTTACTGACAACGCAAATACATCATTTAGCATCTGCAGACCCCTATCTTGCCATCTACAAAAGGGGACACAGTACTAAGAGTCCTCACCTCTTAGAGTTGTTGAGAGAATTAAATGGGAAAATGGATACCAAATATTTTACACGGGGCATGAAGTGCACATTTCATGGCTCACAAGGCGTTCTATGATTAACTTTTATTATCAATGTCGCCATCATTTGTCTCTTTCCATCTCTTCACATTTTTTTAAACAAACAAATGAAAATTTCCTAGTGAAGGAAAGTTATTCCCAACCGGATAAATGGCCAAGGAAAGAAACGCCTTTTGAGGCCCTGGTGGCTGGCCTCATTAGCAATATAAATATACTCAGTTGACACCAAGAAACAAGGGAAGGGAAAGGAGACGATCTAAGGCCAAGTTTTGGAGAAATGGTTCTCAGTTTTTAAAAAAGATAGCAATCAAAAAAATAAAATAACCTCCCACTATCAACTACTTTTTCAGTACCCATTATGTGCCAGGCAGCACATCACCTATACTAAGCATTTGCATCAATTGTTTTACTTCATCCCCAGGCCTACAGGACACCACCTCTGCTTCTCTTTCCTAGTGTTCTATGGGTTAATTCATCTTCCGAAGATTACACAGCCAGCAAATGACAAAACCAGCGCTTGAAGTAGGCAGGCAGCGTCCTTTAGACTGCAGTCTCTACTCAACCACAACTTGGTACAACTTCCCCACCCAGCTCTGCTTCCCAGCGGAAAAACAGGTTGGCTATTAACAAGGCACTCAAAAGAAGCTGAGCAGTAATTAAAATGGCAACAATGCAGCTATTATGTAAGAAGAAAATTTCCACTCAATTTAAACAATAGTGATTCCACAAACTTCCAATTAACACAAGTATGGCAATAACCAAAAAGCACAAGTAGTTTGAGACACCTTAGGATGCCCAAAAATATCCCTTCCTACAATGAGCAAACACACAGAGACATGGCCAGTATTACCAAGGACTGGGTGGCAGGCAGACTTCTCAACCGAGTAGCACAGCCGAATACTCAGCAAACTCCAGTAACAGCTAAATTTAGGAACCGTTAATAACACCTCTGAGAAGTGACTAGAGACACCCTGGGTCTGTGGAATGCTATCCATAAAACCCAAGCATGGACATCAATTTTTGGATCAGGAAGACCTCTCTTTTCATAAATGTCCACAGGCCGCACTTAGAAAAGCTTTCAGGAAGGAACCGAGTCTGAAGTATGGTGGAATAAAACCAGTTTGAATAGTTTGGAGGACATAAAAATATACTTCAATAAAACAGGACAGAGCTCTGGGAGGCAGGTGCCAGTCCACCATCCCCTTCTCTCCTCACAAATGTGCCCCTCATCACCGTGGTCCTAGGGGCAAAATGTGATCAAAAGAATAGAACTAAACAGAAACAGTAGTAATAAGCATACTACATTTGCTGTCTTAAGGAGGCTCTTTCAGAATTAAAACCAATAAAAACATATTTGATGGCATTTTCTAATAATCTAATCCCACCCAAATGTCAAGACCTTACTCTTGCCCAGCTGAATTACATATAAAGAAGGTTCAGTAACTGCCATATTAACAGGCCACTCAAAAAGTACTGACTGAATGAATGGGAATTGCGTAAGAAGGAATAAGACAGAAATTGAAACAAAAACCCCACGTCGGAGTCGACGAGAACAAGGCATTGACCAGACAGAAAAGGCCAGTCATATCTATCACTTGCGGTGACTGGGTCTCCTTCTTCCCAACATCTGGCAAATTCTCTAGGAATTTTTACCGTCTAAGAGAAATGGAAAGATAGAATGCAGGCTTTTTTATGAGAACGTACACAACAGATTTATCTTATTTGGCTTAACTCAAAGCTATCAAAGTCCCTCACATTGCTATTTATTTTCTATGGTCCACTGCTGCACGTCAGCCCCATACCCAGCAGGTGACAACAAACTGCTAATAGTATCCGAGCCTCTGGTGCCACTGGGGGTTCTAAAATGAGGGCTAAGGAAGGGGCTCCATGTAACCAGAGGCACCTGAGGCCTCAGGCCCTTGGAAAAGAGCCCCCCAAACTGTGACCAAATGACAATGCTCCTAAAGCCATTTGGACAAAAGTCTTCCAACAGCCCCAAGCCTTCTTCCATGCATGACAACGGTATGCAAATGAACAAAATCACTCCTTGCTGTTCAGTGTGGTTATGACAGTGATGATGAAAGAAAAACAAACGTCTTCCATTAGTTCAAGTATTGCCTGCTGCTTTATGCCTTATGGATGCAAAAAGGTTATTTTTGTTTTTCATTTTTTTCTTATTCCATAATACTGGAGGAAAACAAAGTGCTCTGGGCTCCTGCAACTAATACTACTGCCATTATGTCCCTCTTTTTCTAGGGAATTCACCCCCTACTTCGTAGAGGAGCTACATACCCCCAAGTCCAAGTCCACAAGGTTTGGGTGGGGCCAATGCGAATTCCCCCTTCAGGTTTGGCTCTGTGATCCTCACCCTGCACCCTTGCTTGCGTATGACTGCCTCAGGCCTAATGTAGCAAACAGTACTTGCTGTTCAACATTTTTTAAATCACAATTGTTAGAAAAGAAGCTATGTTGCTAGGAGCACAGATATATGTCTTCAGCTTTCGTGGACAACTCCACCTCCACCCAGGCAAAGTCTGAGTCAAAAAAGTCAAAGCAAATAGAGCCGTGATATGAAGGGAGACTGGATTCCAATGACACATCATTTAAGCCTGTTTGTCTAAATGTATCCAAAGTTCATTCTGCTCTTCCCATTGTGAACCAGTAACTGTTTTCCCCTTATTTTAAAATTCTGCTTCTGTGGCTTGCAGCCAAGAGCTGAGGCACATATTTTTAAAAGTACATCACAGAAAAGCCTACTTGAACTTTATAGGGTGCTCAAGGATGAAGGAGAAAAATGTACATCAAAGTAGAAAGGAAGCCAGGCACAGTGGCTGATGCCTGTATTGTAGCACTCTGGGAGGCCAAGGCAGGAGAATCCTGGAGACTCTGTCTCAAACTAAAAATGTTTCTCAAAAGGGTTGGGGAAGTAGGAAAAAAAAAAAGTAGAATGGGAAAGAAACTTCATTCATGCCATCCTTGAGCCTTCCCTTCCTTCTACCTCACATACCCAGTTCCAAGTTTGATCAATTCTATCACTAACATGTATCTAGACCCGACTTCTCACACCATTTCTTTTTCTATTGCCCTAGGACAAATTTCCTTTACCTTCTCGTTTAGACCTTGACCCTGGGCTTCTCCTAATCTTGCTGACTCCTCTCTTTCTTCTCTGTTTTAATCATGACATTGCTCCTGCAAAAAGTTTCCCTAAACCACAGCTTCGGAGAAGCACTCCAGACGTCATGATCCTAGTCCTGCAATTCTCAAAGGGCCACTGTGTGAAAGCAGGGTAATACTCACATTCCATGGCCGAGGAGAGGGTCAGCAGAGAGCCCCAGGAAGGCAGATTCCATACACAGCTGACAGTGAGGAGCTCTTTGTGGTCCACTGCCCCACAGAGAGACTGGCCCAGTGTCACCCTACACCCAGGACCAAACTCCCTTTCACTGAGAAAGCACTCCGGGGTTGGTGAACTTAGCTACATTTGGGATTAATCATTGCTTGCCTGTCTTTTCATCTGTGCGGGTCTCCTGGGTAAACTTCAGAACAAGGGAAGATGAATTTTGATGAAGGAGAGGGGCCAGTGCATGCTGTGGGGCTTGTGGATTTATCATCAAGGCCCAGTTCCAGCACTTTTGCTCTCTGTGCTCTTAGTCATTTAATATTTCTGAGTCTATTTTCTCATTGTACAACAGAGCTAAGCAATAGTACTAACTTCACTAGAGTACTGGGAGAATTAAAATAGTTCTCACAGTGCCCAGAGGAGCTTCACTGCCCTTTTCCTTACTCCACAAGATTTCCTAACTGTATGGCTGCAGATCACCACGGTGGTGCCGAATCTTGCAGAGCTTTCAATGACACGAATGGCCGCTGCGGCCCATGTGCCACAGGTTGGCCGCCACTCCCCGAATGTCTCCCTTCTTGGAGGTCTCACCACTCCTAAACCTGTTCTTTAGAACTTAATGCTTGTGAATACAATTTTTCATTCTTCATTTCTAATCTCCAACCCAATGAGTCCACGGATGACGAAGGAGGAGGAAGAGTCTTTCTGGCAATGAATAAAGCACTGAGCACATGCTTGGTGCCCAAGAAATCACTCCTGATTAAAGGACAGGGGGCTTAAGGCAGAGGATATGCGTTCTTTTGTCTGACTCCTCCTCTGTGGGGTCAGAAGCAGCTCAGATGGCTTTGCTGAACAAACTATCCATACAGGAACGCTTTCATATTTTGAGTGCTGCTGGTACTTACTACCCTTCTCCATGAGAAATCTCAAAGCTAATAAGACTTCCAAGGGAGGGAAGCAACTCCTCCTAGAGCATCATGCGGTAACAGATACCCCTAGACATCCAGTGAAGGGGAGGCCATTTACTGTCACTTGGTTTTGGTCCTGTGAATTAAGCATGAACAAAATGTCTCTGAGGTTATTGACACTGACTCTTGTGCATGCTCCTCCCCCTCCCAGACTTTGATTTGTCTGTTACATAAACACGGTTGCTATGGTTATAATTCAGGAAGCTTTGTGACTTGACCTCAAGAAAAATTCAACCTCAAATCAGGATAACATTGACTCTCTGGACCACAATAGACCATCAGAGTGCAGGATCTGCCAAATTCCTTCAAGCTTCAAGCTTCTAGAAGGAACCACTGTATTTTGGGTAACAGGCGAGCAACAAGAAGAGGAAACGCTGCAATGTTATGTAATTTCCTTCCATTTCATATTCAGAAATCCTAAAAACTCTTATAAACAACTTCTCTAGCTTTCCACTGAAGATTGGAATCACGGCCAATGTAAACAAAAACTGAATGCAAAAGAGAAAGAAAAAAAAGAATCCAGATCAAAAAAGTACTTCAGGAAAAATTTGAAGGCAGCAGAAAGGGAGCAAAGTCACTCAGTACTGAATATACAACGGGTAAGCAGAGGGCGGGCAAGTTGATGTGTACGGAGGATGTGGCCAGGTCACAGTACGAGGAGTCTTCTGGCCCTAACATTTCCTGGCTTCGAGCTGATGCAACATTAAAAAGTAGGTGTGAACCCACTCGTCCATCAGCACACCATTTCCATGGGTAGAGGAAGAACCACCACCTGTCCCTCAGAAAAAACTAAAATCTTCAACAGAGAACGTCTTTATGTGTTCCCCTCTCTCTCCTCCCATGAACTTGGAAAAGTTACACAGCTCTGTTAGCAGAAGAGGCAGCCTTGTTTTGCTGTGCTCTGGAAAAGGGCAAATGAGGAATTCCTCAGTACAGTATGCAGGGTCCCAGAGTGGAAGTTCATCGGGTTCCACTGCTGCCCAAGCAGGGCCCTGCCCAGGAGAAACCACAGCCAGAGCGTGACTCATGCACCACGCTGCTCTCTACTTGCCAGCCCTCCTTCCTCCAGAGGACTTTAGGCAACGGCATGGAGACCATCTCCACTCTAACCTGAGGCTGACTAACGCCAAAGGAATGCAAAGTAATTCTGTGATCTCATTTCCCCCAGGGTGCCCTGAGCGGCACTGACTTTGGGAAAGGAGACTTCTTGCCCTGCCATGGACAGCTGCAAGTTCAAAGCCAGCATTTCTAGATACATGACTCAAAGCTCAGTGTCCTACTCCAAATCTAGAAATCATCCCGATGCCAAGCCATGTGTTACACCACGCAAGTTCTGAGACTATCTACTCTCTTATGCCACTGCTCTGAGCTGATGGGGAAAGAGGGCTCTCGTCCTGACCTCACAGGGAGACTTGGTGTTTTTCCTGGGAAATAAAAATTGCTCTTTGGCCATGCAGCACTCAGTCACTTGTCCTCAGACAAATGTAGTCTGCTGTCTCATCACAGATCTACCCTTTTCCATCACTGACAAACTTCACCCAACTTCTGATTCTAAATCGTGACAAAGGATGACTCAGGTATTGCCATTCCCAAGACCAGATTCATTTTCATCCCCAAGCACTTAGGGAAATTCTCAACTCTCCAAAAAAAGACGGCAGAAGGGACAGGGAACACTCACATGCCCAACAGCCCCATTCTACAGTTGTTCATATTTTGTTGTATTTGCCTTATTCGATCACACAGCACTGCATAGGGGCAGGGATGTACACAGCTGTCCCTCTATCAGCATCCATCCACCCATCTCATTATTTGATACAATTCAAAATCAGATGCAGACATCGGCATTCTCCATACAAACATTTCAGTGTGCCTATCACCCTCTGAATCTCAACATGTGCTTGCCAGCTTTTAATGTTAAATTTACATGCAGTGAGGTGCACGCTTCTCAAGTGTACCAATCATGAACGATGACAGCTTCATATACCCACGTGAGCGACACGTCTATCACGGCTGCTGTGTGCTTCCTGCCCACCCCTTGGGCAGCGTCTTCAGGCCTCTTCCCACCTTGCCCCCACCGCTCTCCCAGACTACTGCTGTGCTCTGTTTTGCTGCCCACTATTACTGTGTCATATTTTAGATCGACATAAAAATGAAATCCTACAGCATGTATTCTTTTATAGATACCTTGTTTCAAGTGGCATAAAATTTTTGAGATTTCTTTACGTCCTAGTGTGAATCAATGCTTTTGGTGCTTTTTTTACTTCTGACCGCTGTTACGTTATTTCAGCGCATCACAGTTTTATGTATCAATTCTCCTGATCGTGGATGCTTATGCGATTCCCTGATTTTAGCTCTCACAAATAAAGCTGCCCCCACTATTTTGTACAAGCACTTTGAAGGGCATATGCTTCCATATCTCTTGGGTTAGTACTTAGAAACAGAAGAGATGAATTATATTTTTGTTGTTATTGTTTGTTAGTAAAAAAAGAAACCACTCTCCCCTATTCCAAAGTGATCGGACCATACTCCATTTCATACTCCCACCGAGAAAGAACAAGAGTCCGGGTTTCTCCACACATTCACCAGTGTTGCCAGGGATTTAGCTCAGGGGTTCCACCACCTGCCTCGCAAGCACAAGGTCCCAAGTTTGATCCCCGGTACCAACAACAACAAAGATCAGTGTTTAGTGTTGTTGCCAACTCCGTGACGTTAGCCTTTCTGCTGGTGTGTAGTGAAGCATCTCACTGTGGTTTTAGTTTGCATTTCCCTGATGGTTTATGATGGGAAGCAGTTTTCATGTGCTTATCAGGCATTCTTAACTTTCCTTTATACGGTGTCACTTCAAGTCTTTCCTCCAACTTTTAATTACAGTCTTTTTATTACTGAGTTTTATGGGTTCTCCACATATCCTAGATACGTTCTTTGTCAAATGTATGTTTTGAAGATTATTTTCTGCCATTCTGGGATCTGCCAACTGATTTTCTTACAGATATCTTTGATAGGGACAAGTTTTTCACTTTAAAAATAAAGCCAGTCCTGGGGGGGGGGGACTACTGTTTTCTGTGTCCTATGAAAAAACATTCACCAAACTCCAGATTGCACAGACTGCATCCTGTTTTCTTCTGGAGGCTTTATAGTTTGAGCTTCTATGTTTATGATCCATCTTGAATTAATTCTCCTTTTTTCTTCTAGTTTGTAAACATACTATACAGTTGCTTCTGAGATGCAGCTCAGATTTGAAACCTGCTGGTTTAAAATAGAAATTTAGGAACAAGTAGTATTAACCCATCTCATTCCCCTCCATACCCAGTGGAATCTATTCACAAAATCCTTGTGATGCTTCACAATATTAACTAAACCAGTACTTGCTTACTGCCCTTCAGCTCACAGGACAAGTGCACTCAGCATCATAAACACCCTACACATAAATGCTCAAAGCTCATTTTCAGGATACTCAGCTGACTACGTGGCTACTTATGAGATATATCTGCATAGGCAGTCCAGAAAAGTACAGAGGACTTTGTTCTTGTTTGAACATATTTCTGTGTCCTATGTTGATACTGGGGATTAAACCAATGACCTTCAACTGAAATAAACCTCCACTTCTTTCATATTTTGAAACGGTGTCTTACTAAATTGCACAAGGTGGGTTCAAACTTGGCAAATCCTCCTGCCTCAGCCTCCCAGAGAGAGTATAGAAGTCCTGACCAGTGAGTTACTCACTTATTGTACTGATCAATCCCCTCCTCTCTGGATCTTATTTTCCTAACCAATCAAAAGGAGGACCTGAAACAGAAGAGCCCATTATCTTTAATAACCCATCAAGAAAAATGCATGACTTTAGGTTCTGCAGGGCTCCTCACATACATTACGAGTTTCACGTTCCACTGAGAGACAACACCTCAGTCTCATCAGCAAACGGCTAAACTGGGACGTGCTGGCAACTGGTTAGGAAAAGAAGCCCTGCATACTTCAGAGTATAGGGAGGGGGACTGCAAAGAAAGGGGGGAGACAGGGGCAAGCAATCCAAGGTCATTCAGCTCCCTGGGCAACATGGTTTACAGCCGACCCATACGGAAGGGGTCGACACCAAAAGCACCAACTGTCTAATCTAAGCCTCTTCTGCTTCTCCTCTAAAGAGAGCCAAAGCATGCTGTACACAGAGCCACTGGTTAGAAGCTCCAGCAAGGCACACAGCCAGCTTCCAAAGGCCACTGGAAAGACCTAACCCCAGAAGTGAGAGTAGGAGAGGTCAGGAGATGTCTCTTTTCCGATCTGAATTCGACAGCTCGAAGAATAAACACGGAAGTCCAAAGGCTGTGTCTGGGAGCTCTCCTACCAGGCTTCATACAGCGGACCCCACGTCCTTTACGAGTCCACCCGTCCTGAGCCCTTCTACCCAGCCCGGCCCCCATGGCACATCTGCAGGTTGCTCATCCCTGTACAATCTTTTAAAACTCAAAAGAACAGTTACGTTCTACAAAGTCAGCACAAACACTGAATTAACAAATACAAGCATCACCCCTAGGGGAAACACAGGGTTAGTTTCCTGTGAGCCTCTGGTTAAGTATTTTCAGCAACTGATCAATACATAACTTTGTTTATATGGTTTTCTTTTTAGAGACCCCGTAGTTAATGTATTTTGCTGATTTGCCAATTTTAAACTCACAGCCAACAGTACAGCGCATGCGAGATAAGCTTAAACAAAGCTCAGCTAGTACGCATTTTCCCATGATGTCAAAAGGCACACCACAGCCTTCTTCCACTGAACAACACCAGGAATGATTTCAGCGCTACACTTGGGGGCCACTGTAAACAACAAACACATAAACTACTGACAGGGGAAAAAGTGCAAAACGCAAAGAAAGTACCACTAAATAGACCATGAGAAAGACATTTGTTTGCAGAAGGAGAGCTGAAAGAGCACAGCAAAGCATCTTCTTATGCAATTATCACTTGGGAACGTGCACACTGGATGGCCTCAATTTTCCACCACTCTACACATCCACAAATAATCACAAGGACAAGTTTAAATTGTGAATAATAAAGATCAGACATATATAGATATAGGTTTAGATATACAGAGTCCACCAAAAGAATGTATACATACTTCAACAGTTTGCTGTACTAACAAATGTCTGGAAGCTAATGGCCACCACTTTGAGCACCTAGTGTAACTGTAGAGGCCAAAGGCAACACAGTCATTTCATGATGTCTCAATAAATTTAGTATGAAAATATTTATACAAGTTTTTCTTTTCCTGGTATAACTGTAGCGGCCAAAGGTAACTTGTATTAATCTCACAATGTCTCAATAAATTTAGTACGAAAATATTTGTACAAGTTTTTCTTTTCCGGATGTATTCATTTTTCTCATGCTAAATTTACTGAGATAGCATGAGATTAATACACATTATCTTTGTCCTTTACAGTCACTAGAGGTGCTCAAAGTGGCAGCTATTAGCTTACAATTTATTAACACAGCAAACTTCTGAAGTGTGTATACATTTTTGGCGGACTCTGAACACGACAGACAGACAGATGTATCTAGAGGTATCTAGATACACTTTATCTACATAAAGATGTGTTCATGCACTTCCACACTGTCCATGGCTGGACAACGACAGCAGAGATGAGTCATTCCAACCGAGTGCTTCAACTTTACGAGGTACTGGAAGGTTGTACCAATTTATACTTCCACCAACAGCATGTTATGGGAGCTCCACAGAGTATGTTTTCAATTTCTACAAGCTTCTTCCTTGGAGTTTGTTGCTTAGCTCTCTCCTTTTCTACATACAACACGCAGAAATCTCACCCATTCTCACACCTTCCATAGGTGCCCCTGTGCAGACATCACACCTGCAACTCTCAACTCCCTCCCACTCTTAGGACAGACCTTCCCTGAACTTCTAAGCCTGCTTCTATTTCTCCGACCAACTCCACGAAAGGTTTCTTGAGACCATGTGTCACGCCTTCCAACTTGTCATTGACCAGAAATATTAGTAGTTATTCTTAGGTCCTGATAACAAGGCTGCTGACAGAAGATGTGTAATAAATACACAAGCTTATTTTTACATAGCAACTGCTACTTTCTTCCAGACCATACTCCGTACTCACTGCCTCCGTCTATGAAATGGAAAGTGTATCGTCTAAACTAAAGGGCCAGATAGCCGAGGAGGCAGCTGGCACTATGTCTGGGACATAGCAACAGCTAGCAACCGCATTACTTTTTATCTCAGCAACTGGGACGTAAGATCTTCACATCCTATCTTTTTGCTCCTACATCTGATCAGGTGACAATAACTGGATTCTGCCTCCTTCAGCGTGATGTTCATATCCGCGCCTTGCTCTGCAGTCCTGGCACTCCCTCAGTGGAATGCAGCACCTCTTGCTTAGAATGTTTTCACCCTGGTTTCACTTCTGCTCTCCCCTGGCCAGCACATTTTTCATACGGCCACAGTGCTGACTGCACTTCTGCTCATACACTGTCCTCGTCACCTCCTTCCTTCTAACACGTCCAGATGTCCATGCGAAGCTTCCAACTAGCAGGCCTCAACGTTTCCTACCTTATTTCTCAGGCTCCCCCTCGCACTCAGCACCACGTAGCTACTGGCGACTTCCTAGGCTTGCCCCATGCTCTCCTATGTAAGAATTCTCATTTTCTTGCTAAGAAAGCTCTGCTGTCCATTTCTATGCTGCATACCCTTTAATGCCCTGGGTATATGGGCCTCCCTCAGTCTGAAGTCTCCTCTTTTATGTCACTAGCACCGTTAACACCTCACACTGATCTCTCCTACTCCAAAATAATAGGAGGCCCCAGAGTGTCCTTCACAGAGTAGGCAGTAAACATTAGACAAATGACGTGATAAACCCAAGGATACTGAAAATGCTAAGATGCACATCCCAGAATTAGTTCGCATTAACTCTAAAAGGTGCCAGTCCAATCATTCGAAGTGCCTATATAATTAAAAGTGAGCCTAGGCCTGAAAGAGCTCTTCCAATCAGGGAAGGGCAAACTGCCATCTGTTTCCCAGCTTTGTAAGTATTAAAGTGCTTGCTCACAGTTGTGTTTACATCTAGAAAGTTAAGCAGGCAGCATCAGGGCCAGCCAGGCAGAGAACTCAAACTTTCTCGCTGCGAGGAGTGTGTCCACCAAGAAAACGCACAGCAGCTCAGTCCCACACGCGGCTGACCTCTGTGCACTCCACATGCTGAGAAAGTCACCACTTACGGCACTTCTGAAAGCTTCTTGGAGCATTTAAAATCAGTTGTGAAGTCATGAATTACTCTGTAAACAGTGCTGAGATAACCACAATCTTTTAGAGGGAAAAATCAAGATAGATCTCTACCTCCTATCACATTCTGATGCCAAAGTAAACCTCAGATAAATATCTATCTTAGAATGGGGATGAATTCAAGCAAAGATAGAAAATTTAAAGTAGTTCATAGCCTTAATATTAAGCGCTCCTACAATCAATACAAGAAATGCAAATATACCCCAAAAACGATAAACTACATGCAAAAGAAGGGTAAGCATTCAGTAAATATAGAGTATTCAAATTCAACAGAAGACAGACATTGAAATTGTAACAATGAGAATTTTTTAAACTTTTTTGGTGGTACAAAGGATTGAACCCAGGGCCTTCACACCGAGCTACACTCCCAACACTTTCAAAAAATATTTGTATTTTGAGACAGAGTCTTGCTTAATCACCCAAGCTAGGCTTGAACTTGTGATCCTCCTGTTTGAGCCTCCAAGAATACTGGAATTATAGGAACAGGTCACTACGCCTGGAGACTTTTAACCTTTAAAAAAAGATGTAGTTTTTCTATATAATGGAGTACTACTCAGCCATAAAGAATGTGAAACTAGAAACATTTACAGTTAAATGGATGCACATTGAGGCCATACTCTTAAGTGAAATAAATAGGACACGAGTGAATACTGATGAGTTTCTCTGGTGTGGAAAAAAAAAAGTGTAAATAAGGTTCAAATGGTATAACTGAGAGGGTGAAATAGGAAGAAAATGGCTAAAGGGGAAGTGGGGAGGGGAGGGGAAAGGAAATAAGGGGAAAGAAAAATGTGAAAAAAGGGGAAAAAGGAAACAAAGTCTTTGTAAATAGGGAAGGGTGAAGGGGGTGAAGGGAGGGCAGGGGTATGGGGAAAAAAACAAGAACCAAGATGCATCATGTAAAGGTACAATTTCCCAATGAGAAATGTAACTGTATTGATTGTTTTAAATTTACCAATAATCTTAATGGAGAAAAAAAATTAAGGACTTTTAAAAAATCGGTGACAGTACAGATATGAGCTCAGTGGCGTGGATGGTCCCACATGAGGCTCACAGAAGTACTCACTGGGGCAAGCTTCAACCGGATATGTCTGTTCACCAAGCAAATACATCTTCACGGATTTCTGCTAAGGAAAGATTCCTGGGTAGCAGGCCAGGAAAGCTTTCAGTGAAGGCAAAGGCCTCCTGTGCGTTACACAGGAAATGTTATGTACTGATACCCTTCTGTGAGGACAGCGTCCACGGTTTCCTCTTAATATGAACATAGGCATAACTAAGTCACTGGAGAACTCCGACTGCGGCGTAATACGAAGAAGCAAGGAACGGTAGGCATTGCTGATTGTCAACGCAATGTCCCTCTTCCCTGTCTTCCTTAGTTAACCAACATGTGAACCAAAATATCACCCTGATAAAAACACTACATTCCTTATAGGTAGAAATACGACAAAGGGCTGGGCAAAGACACATAAGTGGATGTTTACTAAGGATTTCTGGGAAACCTGTTTCTCTGACACACACCACTCCTTTCTCTTCTTCCTGACTGAAGCACAGATGTGAATCCAGGAGGTATGGCAGCCATCTTGCAATCATGAGTACATGAGAAAGACCAAATCCTGTACTGTAAAGATGCAGGAGCAGAAAGATGAAAAGAACATCTTTACAATATTGGAAAGTATAATAAATTAAATGAAATTCATACTCATAGCATGAAAAGTGAAATTTTTCCTTTAATTTTTGTTAATATGTATGCTTATCTAGATATACATACAAAGTGAAAGTCGAAACATGAACATCAAAAATTAATCACTTGGAGCCAGGGGTTTAGCTCAGTGGTGCTGCTGCCTGCCTTGCAAGCACAAGGTCCTGAGTTTGATCTCCAGTACCAAAAAAACAAAAAAACACCAAACCAAAAAAAAAATATTAATCACTATTTTCTGAGTGGGATTGAAACCCTTTCCTCTTGTGCCTTTAATTATTACCACATTTCCTACAATGCTGCTCTTTCAATCAAAGAAACATTTTTCAAGGTAATTCTATTTTTATATGACTGTTCATTTTATTTTTTGACACAATCTTTCTATGTACTTTAGACTGACCTTGAGCTCACTATATAGCCCAGGTCGGCCACAAACTTATGGTGATCCTCCTGCCTCAGCCTCCTGAACACTGGGATTACAGGTGTGCACTACCACACCTGGCTTTATAGGACTTTTAAAAAAAAAACAGAAACAAAGGATTAGTATCTCAGAGTGTGACAATGGGAGCACATGGGAAATCAGCCTCTGATGTAAGTGCATCCAAGAGCTGCAAGGCAGTGAGATGACCTCTCCTCAGCTCTGTCCCACCAGCCATCAAGGCCCATGAGACGAGCAGAAGTTCTCAGGGGCACAGCAGTCATACACACCTCTGGGAGGCCTGGTGAAAAGCATCACCAATCCCGAATGCAAGGCTGTCCGAACGTGTGCCACCCACAAGAGAGTGACACCCTGTGTCCCGATCACACTGAGGCCACACGGGGGAGAATCATAGACCTAAGATGGCCACCCTGGGAGCCACACCCCTGGCCTTCCAGACAGAGAATCCTGGGCCTCCCTCACCAACGTTTCAGGTCCATCTCTTGGAGCTAACTATGGCCATGTGGGGCCTCAACGCAGAGGAAATAATGCCATTCCAAAGTCTGGAGAACAGGGTGCAGCAGAACGGGAAGACCAGATGTGGGGCAGGCAGAGCGGCAAGGCGGGAGCGCATGCTCGCTGCTGCTCAGACCCTTCCTTCCTCGCAGGCTCCTCCCCCACAGGGCGGCCAGGCCGGACAATGGGCTCACTCCCGTTCTGCGCCCCCACCTATGTATGCTTCGCTGTTTACTGAAATTCCCACAGGAGGGACAGACAGCCTCCTGAGCTGCCTCCGAGGGAAGACAACAGCCATGTTAGGATCACAGCCCTGATCTCACGCCACGACTCCAATCCACATAACTGACTAAAATGATTGTTCTCATTAAAAATGAGCCCACACTTTATTTCCAGCGCAGGCATTCCCAAGTGCTCTGAAGCTTGAGTTTGCCTGGGCCAGCAGCCAGCCATCTGGATGGCTCCAGCAACTTATGTAACTTTCTGGGTTTTCCACCTTGGCCTTGAGGCATGGGGAGGTGTGTGCAAGGCAGGAAACAGATTAAATCAAGGCATCAGTGCACCATGTCTGAACGGCCTGCTAAACATTTGGTCACAGGGCTTTTTCAGCCTTCAAAAGCAGCTTAAAAGGGCAGGAACATGATGGCTTACATGCAGCAGCAGGGAAAAGAAACCACCTTGAGGTCAAATGGATTGGAGAAAAG
This sequence comes from Fukomys damarensis, assembly GCF_012274545.1. Taxonomy (NCBI): domain Eukaryota; kingdom Metazoa; phylum Chordata; class Mammalia; order Rodentia; family Bathyergidae; genus Fukomys; species Fukomys damarensis. The sequence continues at coordinate 14,594,752 of NW_022900915.1, forward strand.
ACTCCTGCAAGGGTAAATGCAAAGAAAGTCTGTGACCAGAGTCCTTTTTGGAGTTACAGAATAAAACAGAGCCAGATGCATAACTATAGCAGAGGAAAGGAAAAGGGAGCCGCCTTCTGCTCACCAGGAGCTTCTAAGGTTTAAAAGGAAAGGGGGGCAGGTACCTGGTCCTCCTGACCCAGGTTGCAGTGTGACGGTGCTGTGGGTGAGTGAAGTGCCTTCTCCCCACCTAGGGACAAATGCAACTGCTTGGTTTTGCCTGGCAGTTCTGGAGGCCTAAAGGAGAGGCAAGAAGAGCAAGCAATGATCCTTTTAGCTTGAAAGTCTACTAAAAGATCACTTGACCAAAGTTAATTGTGCCCTTAGGAAAGTAGCTAATCTGCTGTTGGTGATAATGATGATTAGAGGCACACTCCGGCCTTCAAAGAACTTTCCAAACACTGATTTGTACTCCCAGCTAAAATAGCAGACTTTATACAGTTAGGAGACCTAGTCCCCGAAACAGCTCATGTTCTCACCATTTTGGAAAGCAGAGGGCAGGGAAAGGTATGTGAGGAGAGAGACCTCTAGGACACGTAGACTTTCCGTGCTCATATGTTGTTAAAGCTTTGTTAATATGGCCCAAAGTGCTTTGGGAGAGATGTTGTAGGAAAGGCAGAATGGCAATGAGAAAATGGGTTTGAATCTAAGTTCAAACGATGGCTCTAACCCTTCCCAGCTGTGTGACCTAGAGCGCTATTTCCCAGTATGGGCAGCAGAGATAACAACAGAACACACCTCTGAAGAACAGTGTTACGATCCGATGTGCTAAATCAGAAACACACACAGAACTACATCTGGCATGCATATATATAGTGAAGATTGAAATGAAACCACTGCTACTTATTAGTACCTCACTGGAAGGCAGGCTCCTAGGAGCTGGAATGAGGACTCTCAGATCCACAAAGGTTCCCTAGAGATATCCTAGTGTAGAGTGCTACAAGTAGATGCTTCCTAAATGTACACAGGTGGGGGCAGAATTGGGATGAGAACGTCAGCAGCTGGACCATCCAATGCAGCAGGGAGAGCCAAGACCTCACAAGGTGCACGCCTGGTATAAAGCGGGACAATTAGGTACTAGCCAGACAGGACAGGAGAAAGGGGAGATTCTATTATCTGGTGCTAAAAATGAATGATCACACATATTTCTAACCCCCATATTCCAAGGAGAGTCTCCCCTTGCTTCTCCTGAGCACCCCCACACACACCAGCACAGGTGAGTTACTGAGCGCCTACTACAGGTCTGGCACGTATCTCACTGATCCCTCCCAGATACTGTCTGGTGCCACCCTCCCCATTGTATAACTGAGGAAATAGGGTCAGGAAGTGAATCGACACTGTCCCGGTGGGGGGCAGGCTGTCAGACACCGGCGTCCTTCCTCCGCGTCACTAACCAAAGCGGCGCTGCAGTTCTATCCATCTGCGTGTCTTCCTTCACGATGGCTTTTAATGGTCATATTCATCCTTACTTTTAAAAAAAAAGGTAAATTTCTAATGAAAAGATAGCCAGAAGGCGGTACAGGCCTTTTATAAAATAATCAAATGACTGAAAGGACATGCAAATTCATCCCCAGTGAGATGCTACTGCATACACACCAGGAGATTTACAACTAAAAAGATGGACAAATGCAAGCACATGTGGTGCGGAACACCGGGAACCCTTGCACCTTGCTGGTGGAAATGGAAATAGGTATGCATAATCACTTTGCAAGGTTATCTGGCACTATCTACAAGGTAACGTATCTTCCCTACAATCCAGCAGCCCCACTGCTAAGAACACACATTAAGAGAGAGGAATACGAGCTCAAAACACATGTACAGAAATGTTCCCGGAGGCCATGTTCATAATATCTCAAATTTAGAAACAACACCATGCTCACCAATAAAAGAATGAAAAATTAATTCCCTACGAGGAAATGCTTTGTATCGAGTATATAACAGAACTACTTCTACGTATAAGCATAGAGACCCTCACAGATATGACACTGATGGAAAGAGGCCCAGTGAAAGAATACACGCCACACGATTCCACCCTAATCAGTGATGACAGAGGCGGAGCTACCTAGAGTGGTCAAGGATGGGAGAAAGGTGACGACAACACACTGAGGAGCATTCTGTGATACGGAAATGCCCAATCTATCTTGATCCGGGTGGGAGTTACATGTTTGTAGATTTGGCTTGAGAATGGTAACAGCACAGCCCACCGAGTGCCACTCTTCTCCCAAGCCTTCATTCTGGAGTTTCCAGCTGCTAGTCCGGGATTTACAGCAGACAAGGAATATTTCTGCTACCTCCGTTACCCTTTGGCCTGGTGTACACACAGGTGGCGACTATATGGAATTATCTCCTGGGGTTGGGCTCACAGTGGGCCAGTTCCCCTTAATTCCCACACCGCACCCCGACCTCTCACCCAGGAGACAAACAGTGAAGGCAGAATCCCAAGCTGGGTGCTCTGCCTCTGGATGTTCTTTCTGTTTTGATTGCATACAGAAGAAAACTTAAAATATTCCAAAAGCTATCAGTTCGTACTTGCGGATTTCTTCTGTAGGGCTTGATAATGTGGCCCCATCTGAGGCATTGCTAGTCTTCAAGAGATACATCTATGCTTGTCAAATCCTGAGTGAAAACTCTGGGTAAAGAGGAACACGCCTGGCACACTCTGTGTGCCCTACAGTTCACTGTGGAGAGCATGTCTGCCTAGTTTGCTGAGTTAGTGCCCAATTAGTGCTTTAGGCTGATATAGTTATTTTATCTTGCTAGATAAAGGAGTTTGCCTGCTTTGCTATAATTATAATGATTTATATATGAATATGAGATGTAAGACATGTAATGGAGGATCGCGAGATGGTGATTTCTCCACACTGGCTATAGTCTGTTACACTAGGAAAAATCCTCATTGGAGGAATAATTGTTGCCATGGGGCGTTGCCTAATGTGGAAGAACTCTAGTCTATATAAGGAAGTGTATTCCTTTGTTTGAGTGCCTTCTCCACACAATTAATAAAGCCTCAGAAGGATCCTAACTATTGCGTGCTTTCTTGCTGGCGAGCGGCACGCGACAGTTCACATCAGAGAAGAATCCACTTTCTGAACAGATTCATGCTAGCCAAACAGACTCGGCCAAAATGGAATCAAAATGACACCAAATGGGACTTTAGAACTTAGCCGACCTGAGGAGTCAAATGGAGAGAAGAGAGAAACAACACCTAGTTGACAGTGTCAAAGTAACGTTATTTCTTGAGGTGGGAAAAAAGGAAACATTAAAAAGGAAAGCTTCTTTCTTACAAATCTCCATCTTCTTTAAACTAATAACATTTTTTTAATAAAAAAAATCATCAGGCTTCTATTGTATGCAACAAAGTTAATGATAGTGATTCCCTAATATCATCTAATACAGACTCCTCCACAACGGCCTCAAAAGGGTCTTTTTGTAATTGGTTTATTCAATTCCAAGTCCAACTGAGGTCCACACATTGCAGTCACTTAGGAGTCTTAAGTCACTTTTATTTTAAACAGTCTCCTTCCCCTCTCCTTTATACAGCATTGCTTTATGAGAAGTTATCAATCTATGACGCTTTAACTCCTTTACAAAATCTGAAATAAGTGTGACACAGTGTTGAGATTTTATAGACTTGATTGGTGAAACATGGTTGGTCATTTTATTGTTCATTAGTCTTCTTTGTATTCCTCCCACCCCAGGTTTGCTTTGAAAAATTTCACCCTTTACAAAAAAAGACATTCCTATCTTGACATAAAGCTGTAGAATTAAGATGATAATGGTAACATCCACTGGCTGTTCATTACATGGTAAATATTGTGCCAGGTGATTTCAATGCATCATTTCATTTAATCATACTGAGAACTCAATAAAGTAAATGTCAAAATCATCTCTATGTAAGAAATAAGAATCTGGGGCACAAGGGTTCCACTAGTGAGGGATGAGGCCTGAACTTAAATCAGGTTGTCCACACCTGGCCATCATTCTACACGAGTGTTTGCATTTCCCATTTTGAATGGTTTAAATGAACGACAGGAGGGGCCGCTGGCTATATTTTCGAGATGAGAATACAAGAGGTAAATGAACAGTGTGAATCTCCAAAAGGAACTGAGGACATCTCAGACATAATTTCATAACCCCTCATCACCGGAGGAAAGGAGAGGTGCAACCACAGAAAAACAAATTTGGAAAGGTGTTGCTATCAAGGAATGAGAGCATCCTTTACCAGGACCTACCACAAACAGGCCCTGTCATCCCTACTGAATACAACTAAACCCAAGGAGACAAAATCTGACCCTATCCCAATTAATGTATATAGAAAAAATTCTAATATTTACTCTGCTCATTTATAGGAAACTCTGCAAGAGTCCAGGGATGAAACAAAATATTTTCAATATGTCATGATCACTAAAAATAAGTCAGGCTGGTCAAGAGGAAGGATGCCTCCTTCTCCTGGCTCTGTGTTTATCCATCCTCCCACACACCCAGTGATGGGCTGATGAGACTTTTCAAGGTCCTCCTTGATTCTTTCTGCTGGTGGGCAAGGCCTAGAAAGAAAGCCACCACGGCCAGAACAGAAAGATACAAGCCACAGGAGGCCCACTGAGCCGTGCTGATGACTTATACTCTGGTTCATCTCTGACTCACTGACTTCCTTGGTGAATTTTTGTGGTCAAGGGAGGATAACAGATCTCTCTTTGAGGAGACAAAGTGTGAAATGCTTTTGCCTCTTCTCCCTACAACCCTTCCTTTTCTGTCCAAGCAGGAAGATGGCTACTGGCTCCTGGAGACAGATGCTTTAGAGGGAGCCATGCGAAAAAGGTTGCCTCCTCATCCAGGAAACTGCTGCTGTCAGCATGATGTCCTGCAGCAAATGTCTAAAGATCCATATCCCACCGGGGACCCCACCTGATTGACCCCTGGGCAGCCCCAGGACTTCCAATCTGTCCAATCCAGCAAAGACTTATTGACCTTCTACATGTTTCTGAAGCAAATCAAGATATGAAAACAGGTCAGTTCTTCTGTGTTCTCTCTTTGCAAAATAAGGTTAAACAATGATTCTGTGTGGTAATAAAACAAAATGCTCAATATCTGTTTGCAATTCTCCTTACTGGGCTAGCAATATCATACAACAAAAGATATAAATCATAAAATGAGAAAGTCCAAAATCTCCAAGAAGAACAAGGGTTGAGCTATTATTTTCATTTACCTTTCTTTCTTTACCCGTCACCACTAACAGCCCTCTGTGAAACTTGACTATATGAACCCTTACCACTGCTCGTTAGGAAGCACATCTGTCATTTCTGCCTGCCCAGAATCCCACTCCCTTTCTACTAGGAACAATTCCTCAATTTTGATTTAGGTACCGCCCCCCCTACTCTTCCTGTGGGGCTGGGCGCAGCTAACCCCAGGGACTGACCTCTCCACCGTGCCAGATGAACGAAACACCTGATGCAGGATAATGAGAGAGGCCCCAGGACTGTCAGCCAAGAGCTTCTTCCCCGTGAAGCGGGTGGGGCATAACCAGGGCTGCTGCCTTGACAAGGCCTATCTCTGACACCAGGAGAAGAGTCTGCCTGAGCATGATGCCACGCAAAGAAAAGCTGAAGCCAGCAGCTTCAGAATCTAAATTCTCCGCTTCACACACCACTGAAGCTGGTATGCTTGCTTCTGAAGGGGTGAAATTCCACCTACAGAGAACCAGATGTCTCCACAGAACTGTCTTTCCAATATAGTTCAGTAAGGTCTCAATTTATATTTTTGGCATATAAAAAATACCTTTTCCCAGCAGGAAATCTTAAGAATCCTGCATTTTTCAATGCGCAGTTTTGTTTAGGTGTGCTTTGACTCCTTGAATTGATATTGAACGGCTGTATTTATTATGCATGGATGCTACTTAGGACTGGGTCGGATATCCTGGCATTACGGAGCTCCTATGCTTGGGCTACTTTCAGAACCAATGGCAAAAGAACCAAGTGGAGATGAAGGCCTCCTTCCTCAGGCCACAGCCCCTGCCTTGCAGAGGCAGAGCCGCTCCGTGCAGCTAGTCTGACGTCAGCACATTCATTTACTTCATAAACTAACCATTTCCTTAAAGGAGGTGCTTTCAAAATGGTTTCATACTCCTCTTTCAAAAGGACTTTTTAAATGTTTTTAAAGGAGTAAGAGGTCGTATGGAATCATCACGTAATAAACATCTGCAGAATCCTTCATCAGAAAGAACTTCCAAGAAAGTGAAATGGAATACGGTGACACTGCCTTTTATTTACTTAAATGTGAGCTTCTAAAACTAACATTCAAGGACAAGTCCGGAGTGAGAATTTCTCTTGAAAAGCACTTACGCAGTGCGCACAGCACAATACCCTTTGCTCTGTTCGACCTGTGCGTGGCTCCGCAGCCTCCGCCTGCTTGGGGTGGTGCCCTTGGTTGAGCGCCAGACAAAGCAGTCACTTGTGCTTGGGGGCCACATCACACGTGGATTTTTTTTATATGCATAACACTAATGGTTCAGTTCATTTAAATGTAATACATGTATAATATACCTTGACCACTTTTAATAGGCTTTCTTAACCCTAACCAGGTGACCCATGAAACACAGGCTGCAGTTTTCTTTACCCTATATAATCTGATTGAGCAACCTTAGGTACCTAAGGTAGTGAAGTTAATGTACTGTAGCTGGGGAGACTATGCACATAGAAAGTCAAGTCAAACTCAGCCTATTTATTAGTTGCTAATTGTATGCAACAGACAGTGGCCATCTAATCCAATGGTTTAAAAATAGTTTACAGAAAATCTTTTATCAAAAATAGAAATATGTGGGGGGGGGTAGTATAGAATGTGAAATCCCAGAATATCAAAGACAAAAGCAAGGGAGCTCCAGGAAAAGCTTGGAAAAGACGTTCCTTTCACCTCAACCACCACAGAGTCCCAGAGATTCCTCACACTATCTGAAAACTAATCTAGAGGCAAATCCCTAGTCCCATTCAGTTCATTTTATAGCTACAGAAGCAGGCCGACAGCAGGGACGCAACTTTCCTGAGGCCGTGTAGTTCACTGGCATTGCTGGAGACATCAAATTTCCCAACTGAGGAAGCCCCGGCTACATAAGAGGTGATCTTTCAGAAACATAAAGAGCTAAAGAAGATTTGAAATGATCACACTTGGATCTACTAGACTTCTGGGAAGAGGGGCAGTTAGTGGTGAATCTTATAGGAAAGCAAGTGAGGAACAGATTAATAGAAAAATTCATTTTGCACTCTTCACATTACTGAATAGCATGAGAAAGGAGACTTCGGGGGAGAAGGGTTACAAGCAGAACTCAGTGGATGGGGGGAGACAGAGAAGAGAACAAAGGGCAAAATGTCAGGGATGCGAAAGAGCTGAGGGAAAGCTATGTTCCACCCGATGCGAAAATCCCAAGCTTTGCGTAGTGTGAACATGCAGACAGAGGGAGATGGATGAAGAGGCAGAGGAAGGGAGCCCTGCAGAGGGCCTGAATCTGGAGAAAGCTCATCTTCCTTGTCAACTCAAATAAAGAGAGCAAGCATGACTAACATATTGGGAGATGATGTTTAGAAAAAGAAAAAAATTGTAAGTATTAATCAGTTTGTGAAGTTACTGCCCTCTAAAAATACATCATTAAGCAACTGACGTAGAATTCATCTATTTCCATGAAAAGGCCACGTGAGAGGGTCTGCTGCCTGTAAGTTCCAAATGCTGTATATCGAGAAGTTTATAGGTATCCTGCCAAGATTTAGCTCTTGGACAATGCTGAGAACCACAGTCCACCCTGTTTCATGGTTGTTGGTTGTATGTATTTTAGATACTCTAAGAAACCCAAGCAAAGTTCCGCTCACTATGTGGGTCACAGGCACTGAATTATTCAGATATTTTAAAAACCACCATTAAAGTACAGAGATACGAGGGTATGAATACCACAGGATAGAAAGGGCATGACCACAATCACACACGCACACAAAACTCCACCTGAAGCAGCCGGAATGAGGAGCAATAAAACAGTAGATATGAAATATAATGGAACCAATCAAATAAAAAGAAAATAAGCCGACTCTAAAAATATACTGTAGGGCTGGGGATTTAGCTCAGTGGTGCCGCCGCCTGCCTCACGAGCACAAGGACCCAAGTTCAATCCCCAGAACCAAAAATAAATAGAATAAAAATAAATTAAAACATACTGTAAAAATACAAAAGGCAAAAGATAAAAACTGTCAGGGCGCTGCCTAGTTTAAAAGAATGTCTACAAACTGTACACAGAAAGCAGAGGAAAATGATTAGAAACCACAAACAAAAAGGCAAAAGGAGATCAAGGGAGCAAAATTGAGGTCCTCTGCAAGCACCCTCCCTTCCACGGCTACCCCAAAACCAACAGAGGGGCTTCTCTGGTTGCGTTGCTGACCTAATTTTGAATAACCATGGAATAAATGATAACTTCAGCTCCATAAAGCCTGGATGGACGGAGGGGAAAGGAGGGATATACCTTATGTCTGAGGGTACTTGGCTCTTTGAAACACGATCATGGTTTTATTTTCATTAAGGACTTTAAAGGACTCCTTTTGTTCAATGTTATTTTTATTCATTCCTTTTCCATAGGTGTCATTTTCAGTACTGTACTACGGTTTCTTATATCACAGTAATGTATGTACATGAGGCAAAAATCAAACTATACAGAAAAAAAAATGAAAAGTTAAACTCTTCTATTCTCCTTCCCCAAAGATTTCAACTGTTAAATCTGAATCATCCCTAGAAATTATTTATATACTAGGAAGAGCCTGAACACAGATTTCATAAACATCCTTTTATTTACTCCAATGAGATCATATTACTCAAAAGTTCTGGATGCCTCAACTGTACCTGTGCTTTTCCTAATGCGACATGAGGTCTTACATAAAAGACAGTGGCACACTACCCACACGCAGGCACCAACAGATGAGCCAGTCTCGTGCCAGTGCGGCATTCTGAGCGATGCCTCTTTCTCTATCTATCTATACTCCGTCACCAACCCTGCCTTAGCTGTGTGCCTGCGTTCCCAGTCTCAGCTGTCAGGGTCTGGCTGACTCCACGGTTAACTCTCAATGACCCAAACTAAAGGGCTTGAGAAGTACTAGTCTAAAACAATGCCAAACAAATCTTCAGCAGTAGTCAAAACCTTAACAGATATAAAATCAAATAAAAACTTACTTGGAAAACCTTGTATCTAATACATAGAAATAATTGCCTTTTTAATAATATCATAGGAAAAACTGAACAGAAAAAATTGAGATCAATCATGCCCTCATCAAAAAACAAGGAAGTTTCGAAGTGGTATCAACCTTGTGAAGCCATCCTTATCCTCTCCAAGGCCTCCCTCCCTCAGAGCAGCTCTGACGCCTCCAACCTGAGAAAGGACCCAATGGATGGCAGCTGCTTTTGAGCACGCTGCTGATGTGAGTTGCTGCCAACTTCTATTTATTGTGTCCCATTCTTTCTGCCAAAGACGTCACGTGTATACCTCATGTTCAGTGAGGTAGGTGCAGTTCCTGTTCCTGTTTGGTATTTGAGGAAACTGAAAGCTTAGAAAGACAATATCCTGAACCAGGCATCACACAGGCATGGAAATGAAATTAAGTTCCTCCTCAGCAACCCTCAAATTTGCCCAGATTATCTTATGCTCAAATGAAACCATTTACATAAGCATTGGCCTCAGTTTTAAAATGAGCAGGCTCAGAAAAGGATGCTCCACTTCTGAAACAGATTTCTTGCTTAGACATCACATTAAATCTACTGGAGCTTCCCACAATACAGCTAATCAGCTGCACCCTGAGGCCTCCCCACCCGTGACAGAGCAGATAAATCAGAGCTACAATAAACCATGGGAGCTTGCGGGGGCAGTGCCGGGGATTTTGTCTATCCCGGTACCAAAAAAAAAAAACCAAACCATGGGCACACCTGACTAGGAAATGAGAGACATGCAAGGCGTGGTGTGGCATGCCTATGATCCCAGCACTGGGGAGACTGAGGCAGGAGGATTGCCATGAATTTGAGGTCAGCCTGGGCTACCTAGTGAGTTCAAAGTTAGGCTGAACTACATAGCTAGACCCTGTCTCAAAAACAAAATAAACAAATAAACAAACAAATAAATAAATAAGGGATGGAGACCTTTTCCTTCTGGTTATTATCAATTTTCAGAAAATTAGAATGTTCTAAAATAGAGATACTTTCCTTTCTCTGAAATTTAATTTTTATTATTTTTAACTATCTATTCTACCCTACTCAACTACACAACAGTTTAGATTACTATACTCAAAACAATCTTTTGCAAATGATGCTGCTAAGGAGAAACCATTACATCTTAGGGTTTTGGTTTTGTTTTCATTACTAGGAATTGACCCCAATGCCTCTGCACTGAGGTACATACCCACCCCCTCCCCCTTTTTGGAGACAAAGTCTCACTGAGTCACTAAATTGCTCAGACTAGGTTTGAATTTGTGATCCTCCTGCCTCCGCCTCCCAAAGTGCTGGGATTACAGGTGTGCCCAACCCATGCCCTGCCACTTAGGCTATTTTTCTTCCTCTGGGCAACCATTTCTCTCCTGCATCAGTCCAACTGGCTCCTCCCTTCTCCTGCCTCTGTGACCCAGATCTGGCCAGTCAGTGTGTGTTTTGTCCTCTTCCTTCCTGCCATGTGATTAGCTCTAGGATGGGCACTGACCCAACTTCAAGACCAACTGGAATGGGGGCAGGGGTGGGAAAGTCTTTTTGCTGGGACTGCGGGCATAAGGCTGACATCAGCGTAGAACCATCAGAGGTAGACGGCTGGTGGGCCACATAAACAAAGGCCCAAGGATGAAGTAAGCCACTGTGAGGAAAGCAGAGCCAGTCTATCACTGCAAGTTGTAGACACACAAGCTAAAAACTTTTCTTTTTCTTTTGAGCCAGTTTCTGGCATTTGGAAGCAAATCATGCCCACTAACAAAGCTGCTTCATTTCTGCCTATCTCCATGTCCTTCTAGCAGATTTGCCTATAATGGGCAGAAACTAGGTTTTACACTCTTTGTATCCCCACAACCTAGCAGAAGGCCTATTTCAAGAGTGCTTGAGTATGTGTACAGCACTGGGCTCAATGGGACTTTCCCACAACTGATTCTCCTCTTCAACACATGCTTATGTGCAACCTCTTCAGCAGCTTAGATGTTACTAACAGTAACTACAAAAGGTACCTGGTTGTGGGCTGTTTAACACACTGGTGGAAAACAAAGTGCTGCATTCTTCCTTTCTGCCTACCGAAAAGCAGGCCCTCCTTCATTCTTAGACACACCCCCAACTTCACACATTTCAAGAACAAGAAGAAGCCACCAAAGTTTCCAGAGCACAGTCAACAGAAAGGCATCACATGGAAAGAGTAGAGCGCTCGGGACAAGAAGGTTAGTCAAGCAGAGGCGAAGGCTCCACTCACAGCAGAGGCTCTCAGAGAGCCAGCACTCTCCGCCTTCTCCAAAGGCACAAGTCCATTTGCCCAGTAGGGGACCCAAGACTCAGTCAGCTGCACCCTCAAAGGGACCCGAGAGCCCAGAGATGTGAAGAAGCCCAACTCTGGGTACGATAAGCAGTTCATTTCTCTTCCCCTGCTAATTTGGTTAAATGAACATTACTCAAGGAAAAGACAAGAAATAATCCACCGGGACCTGTTTTCCTCACAACAGACCAACATTAAATCAAGCCTTATCTAACTGCTTGCTTGCTTGTTTGTTTAAACCTTATGGTGGAGGGAATAATTTCTCAGAGCTACTGTTTCTCCTGTGAATGAGTAGTGGCAGTCAGCAAACCCTGGGCTAGAGGAAGGAAAAGTGTTTCATCTTCAAGCTGGCAAGAGCCTGCCAAGTTGCAAAGCTTTCACCACAGAAGGGTCAGCCTATTCGAACACACACACACACATATATACATACATATATATATACATATATATATATGCACCATTCCTTCATATATATATATATACACACACACACATATACAATACATATATATACATATATATATACATACATATATATACAGATATATATACAGATATACAGATATATACATATGTACATATATACACATACATGTATATACATATATATACATACATATATACATATATACACATATCAATATCAACATGGCATATTCAAACCTGAACCTCTATTATGTGCCAGCAATACGACAGGAAATGGAAACACAGCGGCAAATCAAAGAGATCTAGTGATATACATCTATGCTTACTAATATGGTGAAAGCTCTGTGATGGGACAAAGAGTAAAAACAAAAACAAAACAAAAGAAAGCAAAAGAGCATGCGAAGCACAATTTCATTAACATACACAAGCACACGTATGCACAGTGCTTCTGCAGGAATATGCTGTAAAGTGAAGGCAGAAGATACAGGCACAAACCAACGAAGGAGGCACAACCCTGCTAACGCTAATACACGTGCACTCAGAGAGCACTGAACGTACATTTGCTAAAGTATTACCTGTGGTCATCCCTAGAAAAGCAAGAATTTGGGCATCTCCTATCTTTGTCATGCTACTTCTATATCATTTGGCTTCTGAGAGTGAGCATGTGTAATACTTGTATGTTAAACACGTTTTGAAATATATCACACAAAACACAACCTGGTGACCCTGAGGTGGTTTTCTGAAACAAAAGGGGCTAAGAAGAAGGTGTATACCTTTATTTTTAATAATGGAATTTCAAATGCCTATCCAGAGGCTACTGTGCAATATAATAACGGATAAGAGCGATGGCTCTCACTCCTGATGGCCTGCTTTCAAATTTTACCTCGATTTATTACTGGTATGACTTCAGGTAAATCAGTTACTCTCTCTCTCTCTCTGTGCATCAGTTCCCAAAACAATACTGAGGAAAATGAAAGCCCTGCCTCACAGATCTGTTATGAAGAATAAATAAAGCTAATAAAGGGGACGGTGACAAAGAACAAGGAGGAGGAAGAGAAGCTGCTTCAGATATACCACACAAGAGAGACTCGTATGAAAATACCTCTGAGCACAGACCTGATCCAAGCATTTCTAACCCTTCCTGGAATCCTTTCCTCTAATAATAGCAAGGTCCACCTCTCCAGAGGCATCAGAAGCCTTTAGCAAGCTCTTGCTCATCCCTGCTCCCCACAGTTTATCCACTTCCTGGCCACTATAATCCATACCCACAATGCCTTCCATTCTCCAACACACAGGGTTCTTTCCTCCCCTTTATATCGTTCTGACCCTGATTCTATTCTACTCCACTCTGCTCTCTTCTCTTCTATTTATCTCTGTGCCTGGATTGGTGTTGGAGGCTTACTCTTCCTCCCTACAACTTCTACCTTAAACTCTGATCTGGATTTGCGCTCTCAGAAGCCATCCACCCACCCAGCCATCTAGCCACCCACTCACCCGTCACCAGGAATTCATCATCTGCTCTTCAGCAAATGATAATAACAAGACAAGCGTTCTGCCAGGAAACAGACCAGGAGAGGTATCTGAGACTGAGAGGGACAACTGCAACATCAAAAATTCAAATGATCTACACACACTCCCTCTACAGCCATCTGGTCTAATGGTGCTGTTAAGATTCTTATCTACTTGACTTCTCTGTACAGAGTTTGGTTTGTTTTATTGGCACCTGTTTTTAATGCAGTGTGGCTAGTTTGTAATCTTTCCTATTTTCCTTCCACTGACATTCTTTATAAAATACTTTCTAAATATTTAGTAATTAAAAGATCATTAAGAATTTTTCAGGAGTTTGTTTGTTTGTTTGTTTGTTTTTGAGACAGGGTCTCACTACGTTGTTGAGACTGACCTGGAACTCATCATGTAGCCCAGGCTGGTCTCAAACTCACAGTGATCCTCCTGCCTCAGCCTCCTGAGTGCTGGGATTACAGGTGTGTGCCACCATGCCCAGCTAAATTTTTCAGTTTATTAATCCCAGTACCTGTCTTATTTTCCTGTGTCTCCTCTAATTTGTCCATGTGCATGTCCATGACATACAACATATGCAGTATACATTGCACTATGCACACACATCCAAGATTGTGACTATAATATGCATAACTTATTTTTTATTTACTGCATAAGCATTTCTCTAAATTCAATACTTATGTTGTAATAGTACTATAAACATTCAGAGGGTTGTCATGCCCTTGTTTACTTACTTATTGCCCTATTGGTGAAAATGCAGACTTCCATTTTGAAATATAACTCATTAATAAATTATCTTCCTATGTAGGTATTTCTTCTTTTCTTTTCTCAGTTTTGTGAGATGGAATCTTACTCCATAATCCAGGTTGGCCTCAAACTTGAAGTGGTCCTCCTGCCTCAACCTCTCCAGTGCTGGGATTATAGGGGTGTGCCACAAGGCTGGGCTCTTCTTTTCAATTAGAGACTTGGAATAAATTTTTTCAGCAATGAAATTGTCAGACCAAACACTATGAAAAAAACTTAAAGTTCTTAATGACCAAATGGATATTCTAAAGGGTTTGATTGAGTAAATACAACTAAAATCAACACTTCATTATCACACTACTAGAGAAAAGCAGTATCAAGACTAACCCAAGCTACTTCTGTTTGCAACTGGGAGGCCAAATATATACACATACTGTTATAAAATATTTTTCTTCTTGATTATGCTTCACGTGCCAACAAAGTAAGCAGATAAAATGAAATCAAGCATGAGTACAGCATTCTGAAAAAGTAAAAGGCCAAAACAAAATTAAATCCTACTAGGCAACAAAGGGAAAGCCAGTCATGGAATTCTAAATAAGTCAGAACTCAGCTACACTTCCGCAACTGAGAGGCACAACTCCTCTGCTTTACAAATGCAACGAGAACAGTCTTCCAATTTGTGATTCCATTTGGAGCTGAGTCCTTGCAAAGAGGAAGGGGACTGTGTATCAATATGTGGCTTTCTCCTAACCTCTTTCCTCTACCACGTCAATCTTACAGAACAATTGCTATTCTGGAAATCACTAACAGCAGAGCAAAGCTGGGCTGGGGGTTTAGCTCAGTGGTTCCACCGCCTGCCTTGCAAACACAAGGACCTGAGTTTGATCCCCCGTACCAAAAAAAAAAAAAAACAAAAACAAAAAAAAACAGCAAAAAATAACAGAACAAAGCTGTCCAAAATGAGGGGAGAAAGGAACAGAACAGAGAAAATAAAAGCCTTGTACTGTATTAGAAAGGTCTGCTAAAGATTAAACAAAATTTTACAAGCCCTCTAGACATTGTGTCCTACCTGTTTCCATTGGACAGTTTTTAAGACCTCGCCTCTGTTCCTAGCATCCTGAAGACCAACAAAATCTCTCTGGATCTCAGCACCATCCTCCTAAGCCTGCGTTCTTCAAGTGTAAGACCTAGGCGACTGTGCCAGAGATGACTCTATGTGACTCAAGAATGCATCCTAGATTGTAGAGATATTCCCTAGCATCTTTTACACTTTGTGATATCACCTAAAAGAAGTCTCCATTTGACATTAGCAGGCCTATAACATTTAACAGTTGCTAATGTCGGGGAAGCTCAGAAAAGGACGCCCCCAGAATATGCCACTTTGTACTTTGCACTGAGAGAAACTGAGAAGCAGCAACTGCAAAGATGGCAATTCTCTGAAGTTCTCTTTTCTCCATAAAAGCCAAGTCTGCAAGGCGAGGAACACAACTGCCTTCAACTCCTTTTACTGAAATGTCATTAACCAAGAAAGATTAAACTCATGTCACAGACTGAAAACCAGACATCACACCTGGAGCCCACAGGAACTGTGTCTTAGCCTACTCTCCATTCTGTGAGTTTGTTCTCTCCCTAAAAATAACTTCTGACCCCTCTAAAAGTGTCTACAGCCCCTATTTGCCTCCCTCCTGTGAAGACAGTATGTAAGCCTCAATCATCTGCCCTCTGACTTTCCTGTCTTGTGAGGTCCCACATATGCACAGTAATAAATTTATACGCCTTGCTTTCCTATTAATCTGCCTATTCTCCAGCTGTTTCAGAAAACTCAACTACCAAACCTTCAGAGGGAAAGTTTAAACTCTGCACTAATATCCTTTTATTTGTTTTTAATAGAAAAGCAGGACACAAGCTCAAAGGCTTTGCCATATAGAGTTAGACGTTAATGATATAGCTTTGTTTCTACTTTATTTATTTTTATGGTTTCCTTGTATAGGAAGTGCTACTGATTCATGTTAAGATGTGGGCTTGTTTTTTGGGTTTTTTTTGTAAGTCTGTAAGTAAAGTAAGTAAATTAAGTAGAAGAAAAGTTTTAAGCAAAGAGAAGAAGTGTTAATGGGCATACAAAAAATATTTTTAAAAAAGCTGGTAGGGGAAAAACTGAAGTTTGGGAAACTGCATTAAGCCTATTTATATTTCACACTTATTATCATTTTTTATGTCCTGATTTTCTCTATTTAACTCTTCTATTCCTAAAGGAAAAGGACTGTATTATATTACTATGTTTTATTTCAGTTGTCAGGTATCTCATATAAAAGTAAACAGTCTAGACAAAGAAAATGTGGTTTTCCTATAAAATGGAATACTACTCAGCCATAAAGAATGAGAAATTAGAGTCATTCAAAGGAAAATGGATACATATTGAGGACATATTCCTAAGTGAAATAAATAAGTCACACATGTATAAATACCGAATAATTTCTCTAGTGTAAAAAAACTATAATGGTACACAAGATCCTAATGGTATACATGACAATGCGAAATAGGAAGAAAAGGGCTAAAGGTGTAGGGGAATTGGGAAAGGTAGAGGAAAGGAGATAGGGAAAAGAAAAAAAACATGAGAAAATGAAAAAATGGAAATAAAGTATTTGCTAAATAGGGAAGGGAGGAGGGGGTGAAGGGAGGGCAGGGGTAAGGGGAAAAAATGAGAGCCAAGGCCTGTCATGAAAAGTTACAAGATCCCAAGGATGAATGTAACTGTACTGTATACCTAAAATGTACCAATAAACTCAATGAGAAAATAAATAAATAAATAAATAAATAAATAAAAGCAAACAGTCTAACTTTTTATTTTTATCCATTTAACAAAACATTCAGATACATTAAATCCATGAAAACATTATAATTCTGGGTTTACTTTATCTTGATTCCTCATTGATCCTTAAGTCCATTTTAAAAGATCATTATAATTTAACCTTGTTTTATCTTGACTTCTGAGTGCTTTTTAATCATTTATGACTTGGAATATTTTAGCTTTCAGTTTTACTCTGTTAAGCTTTTGATGATCTGTAAAGAAAATGGCAGATATTTTAATAAAAGAAGCACAGCAATGCCATTATTACATGGAAATACATGTGACATACAAATTATTGCACCCCTAACCGTATGTCTGTGAGGGATTCAGGTATTCCAAGTCAAGCACTCTCTGTAATTACAAGGAGGACTGTGCCAACCCCTTGTTCTCCTCTGGTTCATCTGTCTCATCTTACCTGTCTTGGGGCACCTGTTCCTTCTCTGGTCACTGAAATAGAAGCAATGCTTTCCACATATAGCTTTATCAAGCACAGATTTGAAAAACAAACAACAAAAATAAGCAGTCACCATTCCAGCTTTTAGTCAAACAAAGTAAACTTGTGGACTTCTGGCTGGTGACTCACAAGCTGCAAAAAATTGAGACTACAAGATGCCCAAGATCAGGAATTTAGTCATTATACTGTGACCCAATAACACAGATCTAAAAGCCTGACAAAAAGGGTCTGACTTTTCCTATTCATTTTCTTTTGGGTTAACTTTTTTCCTGTATTCTTTCTTAAACTAAGAATGCTACTTCTTGTAATACCATGACTTTCTTTTGCTTACAGTGCCACAAGGTAACATTTTAACCTCTCTGGACCTCTTCTTTTAATGTCCAACAAACAGTGACTGAGTGTCCACTGTATACTATGCCCTGATCTAGAATCTAGAAGCCAAAGGTGAGTTAGAGAAGGAATCTTTCAAGCAGTGCCATTCTAAAAGATGGAGGAAACTGTGAACAAGAAAATAAGGTAGGTTGTCCAGAAGGCCAGTAGGTGATCTGACAGAAAGTACTAGAGGTTAGACTAGGCAAGAAATAGGAAAATTAAGAAAGGCCTCTGAGTATGTGATAAATAGGCTGAGATCTGATGAAAGAGTGAACTGTGTTTTTAAAAATTATGTAATCCAATAGAATACTGTCTATATAGAATGACAAATCTGAGACATTTTTAGGAAAATAGATGCAACTGCAAAATACAATGTTGAGTGAAATAAATCAGACACACAGCTTAAATCTGTGAGACAAAATACAAAGAATATGATAAAGGATGGACAGAAAGAGACAAGGGCCTAAATCTCTTGGAATAAGGAAGAGATTCAAGGGAACAAGGGGGAGGGGGAAGAAGGGAAGGGGAAATAAGAATAAAGATAGGCCATGTACAAGAACCTAATAACCCTAATTTATGTAAACATTATATGCCATAACATGAGCTAAGACAAATAGTATCAACAGGAATGAAAAATGACATAGGGGCACTGGAGGAAAAGAAAGGGGAGGGGAGAAAAAGGAAAAGAGAATGAAAAGAAAAAAGAAAAATGCTGTAATATGTACATGTACCCACTCCCCAAGATGACTGTAAAATTCATGAACTGCAAACACGTACAAGTAAAATAAATTTTTTCTACAGTAGCCTGGCAGAATGACATATGCAAAGATCCTAAGGGGAGAAATACTTTGACATGCTGGGAGTAAGAAGATAGCCAATAAGGCTACCCTTTGAAACCACACCAGGGTACTGGCCTTCATTCTAGAGAACAGGAATATAATGGGGAGTTCCACTTAAGTAGGCTACTTTTCTCACTAAGTCAGGCTTACCATTTTAGGTATCAAAACTTTGAAGTGCTTAATAGGAATCTCTTTCCCATTGTTTCATAGATTTGCTCTTTTTAAAACAAGTATATGAACTTTTTTATTGACGAGCTCATTAGTATTGTGTGGTGCTATTGTCAGGAGGACAGAGATATGCTTTTATAATATAATTTCTTTCTGCTTCTACCAGAAATCACTTCCTACATCAGGTTCTCTGAACTACTTTATCTGGAAAGACTTTTAGCTGTGGTTATTAGGCTATTACTCTGCATTTTCTACACAATCAGGTGCATGAGTTTTGTAATAAATGTTGCTACACAGAAGCCATTCCCATTGCTGGACCCTTGGAATACAGAAAAAAAACAGAACTATTCTCCATAGTTGTCTTTCCCTCTCTTTATTTCCAGGTTCACAACAGTATCACAAATGAAAAGGTCTATCCAAAGTCTGGTGACAAGATAAAGTGGATGCAGTAGCAAAATTCTAAAGATGGCTTGCCAATGATTTCCATCCTGTGGTTCTTCAGTCAAACATTAGTCTAAGTACTACTGTATGATTAAATTCCCAGATCAACTGACCTTAAAATGTAGATTATTGAGATAACCTAATCACACGACTTCTTAAAAGCAGAAAAGTTTTCTTTGTCTGATAGTAAAAGAAGTGAGAAAGACAGAAGAATTAGGAAGATTCAATATGCTGTTGTTGGCTTGACCGTGGAGGACATATGATCAAGAATTAGAGAGACCGGGGATATAGCTCAGTGGCACCATACTTGCCTGGTAAGTGCAAGTTCCTGGGTTTGATCCTAGGTACCAGTTTAAAAAAAAAAAAAGGAAAGAAATTAAACCTGGCATGCACTACCTCATGTTAAAACATTTCCATGTCCTTCTGCAGAAGTAAAACAACTCTGCCTTCTTGTCAAGATTTCTTGGTGTCTGAGTGCTTTAGCATCTACACCAACAAAATGAGTTGAGGGAGATATTCTCAACAATTCTGGCACCCAACTGTGGAGCTCAAGCCCATTAGGGCACAAGGACTCCCGCCAGGAGGAGACACATCCCACAGCCTCACTGCAGTGGCGTCTGGGACAAGAACCCCTGCCTATAGGCAGAGAACCCAATAAAGACTTCCTGAAAACACGGAAAGGGTCTGGAGGCAAAGAGTGCAGTGACCAGGCAACTTGGTGCACAGATCAAGGTAAGAAAAGTCACAAGTGGAACTAAGTACAGCTTTGGTGGTTGAGTTATTCTGTCCTTGTCCCAGCACAACCTTGGGTGAGACTGATGATTTAGTGAAATCAAAAGTAACTGAGGGCAAGATATCTCAGTGCATGCCAGAGACTGAGCCTCAGAACAAACAAAAGGGGAAATAAATGTTTCTCCTAGTCAGAACAAATGAGGGAATTAAGTGGCTCAAGGAACAAAATACCCCCTGATAGTTCCTTTGGACTTATGTTAAGGACTTGGGGTGACAATCTATGGATGAAAAACAAAAAAATCCATCATATTTCCCCAGTCACCTTTAGAATGTCTTCTTAAACACTGGCTGATCTCAATGGATATTTCTGCATACTTGATATGCTTAAAACATTCCTTGTGCTTTGTAAATTAGTAGACTACAATTACAGGGTTAACTTTCTCTTCTCCTTTCTGCTCATGTTAAGAGTAATGGATCAAGGTTACTTGAAAGTCTGTTGGCAGCCAGTCAAATTTTAAAAAGTAACAATTTAAGACAAAAAAGAAAAAGAAAGGAGGACTGGAGACCCACCCTGGGAAAACTCTTCATCTTGTCTGCCTTTTTGCTCGTGAGATAATTAGGATTTAATTCTGCCATTCTTCTGATGCTCTTCTGTCCCTTCTCAAATAATGTAATTTATAATAATGAGAAATAATGTAATTTACAATAGTGTTTTGTCCAAGGAAACTCTTCTCTGTAACAGCTAAATTCCAGGACCAGGTTTCCTTCCATGGAACCCTTGCAGAATAAAGCTGACCTTTATGTATCTCTGCACCATATTTTAAAAAAATATATGGCCTATATTTAAGCCTTAAACTCTCAAAGAATAAATGTAAAAGTTGTAGTCAAAATTCATCAGCCTTTTTGCCATTAGGCAGAACTGGAAACTAACTCCTTTCACTTTCCCCTCCCTTAAATAATGCTGTACTACACAGCAGACTCACTGGTTTTTATACCAGAGATAAATTCCCTGATAGAACAAAAAGCATTCCTAGGGACACTTATGAGTTTAGTAACAGTTTTAAAAAGAAACAGGAATTAAGGGTACCCATAACCCTAATCCCCAGAGGACTGCCTGTCTCTTGCCATGGTTACTTTCCATAGCATCTTGGCAGGCCAGACCTCATTCTCAGAGATATGTTAACTGAAGTTCTGAAAGAGGAAAGCCTGCAGCTAAGTATGGTCCAAGGGGCATGGCCCATGACGAAGGTGCCCAGGTGTACCATAAGAGCAGCTAATCCAGCTCTAGCCATTCCTTGGTACTGGGAATCAAACTCAAAACCTTGTGCTTGCAAGTTTTTTCCCTTTAAAATACATACTTAGCTCCAAAGAGTACCACCTCAACTCCTTCTACACCCAAATTTGACCTGAGCACCCCCTGAAAATAGGTAAAATTGCCTTTAACAGTCTGTGCCTTTAGAGGGAACAGTTACATGTGGTTATCAAAACTGAAGTTTTGGCTATCAGCTGTGGCTATCAAAGCAACCATGAGAAGCCTGGATAGCTGGCTATTTTAGTAAGATAAACAATCAGCCTAGGGCCTATCTTAAAAAATTATCTTTGCTTTCACAGGTATAAAGTGTTTTTGTTTTTCTCTTCTGATTCTTACTACAAGAGATCTCAGTTAACTGACCTACAGAAGTTCTGACTAGTTTATTCATAATTATAAACTAAAACTGTAAAGGGGTTATTGTAATTCAACTTGGCCAAATACATCTGAGAGTATACTGCAATTTAAATGTAATCATTTTGTGTATGTTTTTCTGTCCAACATATGTTAATAATGACCAGTTAAAGCACCTTCAATGGCTTCATAGAAGAAAACTTTTTTTTTAGCTAAACAATTTTTTTTAATTTTTTGGTCCTTTTTGATATTTCAATAGAAAAATTATGTGTATAGGTAAAACATTGACAGATGAGGACTGATAGTCTCAAGGTTTACAAAGGACTTAAAAATAAAACACTTAAAGTTTGATATCATAAGGGTTGTATATGATTGGGTTGCTGTGTATGTCTTTGTGTGTCAATTTTCAGGTATATGTTCCATTTTAGTTCAGATATAGATAAACGGATACTCATGATATAGCCCAAATACCTTTCCTCACTGAGTTAACAGGTAACACGATGTCCTTAAAGCTGGTACCATATTTCTAACCAGATTGTGAGCTAATTGAGATAATATCAAAGGATTAGTTTTATAAATGCAAGGTCTATTGTTGTGTGTCTACAATAATCTAAGATTAGGTAAGGGTAATATGTACTACTTAAAGGTAATATGTACCCTTAGATAAGGGTAATATGTACAGCTTAAAGTGTTTAAATATTATGATTTGGTTCTCATGAGTCATCTAAAACAATTGCCTACAATTAAAAGGTTAAGCTTTCTGCGTCTAAAGCAATAAGTTTCTTAACATTGAAATCCTCTTGGTTAAACTTACACAATTAGATTGAAAAGCAAAAATTTCTGTATTTTACTAAACTAGGTTTCTTGTGTTCTCATCATTAGGCTTTTGATTTCTGAAAAGTGGACTTAAAGAGCTAAACAGTATTTGAATGTTAACCTATGAAATGTTTTCAATAATCAGTTCATGACTGGTTAGATAAATTTAGATTAGTTTATAACATAACATATATTTGGACATATATGTATGTATACATCTAAATACAAGCTACGTTATTAGTTTAAGCTTTAAAGTTAAGTTTAACACATACAAAGTAACTAATAAGTGCTTTCTTTTACAATATATATTTAGAACTAAAGCATAAAATGATCAAACTGTGACATCTCTTTACATTTCGTCCTGTGTTTAAAGCTTGAAATACATCTACTGGCTTTGAATTAGTAAGAACTTTGATACTATATAAATGTGATACACTTTTGTATTGAGTAATAAGTCTTTATGTGGTCATTAACACTGTTTCCTAAATTTGTAAGAGTTCTAAAGATGTCCTTTAATTCTTATCAATACAGACTTGTTAAAAATTCTGCACAAAGCTGTTTTAAAAATCTAAATTTTGCCTTAAGAGTAAAAACTAAGTAAATATACATAAAGATTTCTACATAGCTATGATGGTAATTTTTGCTAACCTCATAGTAAATGAAATATATTTGTGCTTGTACAGGTCCTTTTAAGATACAGGACTGGAAAAAGATACTGATGACCTCCAAACTACAGTTTGTGATGATGGACTTTCCAGGTTTATGTGACTGTTACATAATTGTGTTATGACTGTCTGATGTACCTTCACCTTATACAGTTAAGGCAGTGCCATAATTATTAGATATTAGACATTGATAACCTGTAAAGTATACACTCTATTAAAAGGTAATTTAGGTAAAATTGTCTGTATATCATTTAATATCTTGTAATAAGACAAAGATGACTAACTAAAAAGTTATTTTATACTAAGACAAAAATTTAAATGTTTCAGAGATAACAAAACCTAATGGTTCTAATGTAAGGATGTCATCGTATTGTTATGCTAAAGTGTTATCTCAAGTTTTCTCAATGAAGCTTTATAATTGTTATCTGTTAACGTTCTACAGCGATTCAACTTCTAAAACAACCATGACTGGTAAGGAAATAACAGTTCCCTGGTCATACTATATATTTCAAGATACTTGATATCTAGACAAAATCTTAAGATTAAACCTACTGCTCCCCACTAGTACTGGTTCAACTGATCTAGGTGTTCAACAACTAAAGTTTAGAGACCAAAGCTAAAGAATTAATTGGGCTAAAAGGATAGCTAATAATTTGGCCCTGACCCTCTATAGTCAACAAGGACCAGGACATGAAGGAACCTTTCCTACAGGATTCTACAACTTTGATGAGTCACCCAACTTATTGGACTCCAGAGAATAGGAGTCAACCAATACACAGTGTGCCAAAAGGGAAGGTCACCAAAAAGAGAAATTTCTTTTATGCTTCCACAAGAAACTACATGGTCAAGCAAAACCATGACCCATCCTGGCAGCTGGCTCTAACAGAGGGGCTAAGAGGCTCTACACATAGTTCCAAAACCAACCCTTGGAGAGCCTTAACTGACCCTGATATTTAGCAAAAAGCCAATTTTGATTAATACTGGTCACACTTTAATTTGGTCTTAAAACCCAATGGGAAAGTATAACTAAAAATGATTGATGATGATGATGATGATGATATAGACTAGACATAAACAGGGGACTGTAATCATTGAGCCCAGATGACAGTTTCCAGCTACAAAGCCAGCTGGTTATAGCTGCTATTCCAATCTCTTAAGAATTATGTCTAGATGTGTCTCCTTCCCCAATCTGCCTTTCCACTCTAGTGTTCATACTTTGGTCATATGTGCTTTAAAGTTTATTTATTCTTGCTTACTGTAACAACAAGTAATCCAGTAAAAACTCTTACAACAGACAGTCTCAAGATTTGGAATAAATAAAACCACAAGACTCAGATAACAGAAGCTACTTCACAGATTAAATAGGAGGCTCTTTAGGGAGCTGGCTATAAACTGGGAATACCGCTCTCCTTAGCACTCACCTTCCTCTGGTCAAACTACTTTTAAAACTCACCTAACCAAAGAGGACTAACTACTCTTAAAGCCTACCTAACCAAACATATATTGGAAACTCACTTACCATGGAACAAGTGCCTTCTCTTTTCTTTGCTTAAGGTTAGAACAGCTCCCTGGAAAGACACTAGGTTATCTCCATACAAAATGTAGGGCAGGGGGTTTGGCTCAGTGGTTCCAAAACCTGCCTTGCAAGCACAAGGGCCCAAGTTTGATCCCCAGTACCATAAAACAAAACAAAACAAAAAAAACAAAATTTGTATAGACTTCCCTACTTCACTAGGTCTTCAGACCTGCCTATCTTTAAAACCAAAGATCAATTCTTAGGAAACTATGTGCTTGGATTGTCTTTCACCCTTCATTTCCTCAGACAAAAAGGCCTTCTAGCTCAAACCATCCACAACAGCCTAGTGACTATGTGTTGATCAAGTCATAAAAAGAGGACAAAATCAGACCAGCCTGTCAGGGACCCTTCTTCACGAACCTGACTACTGAAACTACAGTCCAAATGGCCAAGTGGGGATGGACTCCCCACACTTGGCTAACCTGCTCCTGATAGAGAAACATAGCAGAGAGTGAACTGCTCACAGAGTATGAAAAAGTGAGGATTTTTAAAAGGAAGAGAGCTGTGAGAAACCACAGCCCTGACTTTTCTATCAAAGGATATAAACAAGAGTGCCTCCATCTTAAACTCTAGTTCACCCTAGGCTGCCCACCCCTACCTACCCTTACACCAGAGTTACAGAAAATGTCTGCTCAGTTTAGATTCCTGGAACATGGCTGACCACCACAGACAACTTATCAATAGCCCAGGACTTTCAGTCCCCATATAGCCACACTCTCCTCCCTTAGCAACTCTACTCAGCAATCCTTCAGGCCCTCCCCTCATGTCACTTAAACTAGCCAATGGGGATGGAACATAAACCTTCAAACCAGCCACTGGGGAGCTCAGCTGCTTCTCACACGTGAGGAAATAAAAGGAGCCCACTGCTATGTCTTTGTACACTTGCTACTTCATGCTAATATGTGCTCACACCCTTCTAAAGAAGTAAAATAACCTTGCCTTGTTGAGAAAAACAAAGAATTTGAACCTATTTCTAGAAACTGAGAACAGGTCCTGGCTCATGGCCAGCCAGCACTCATGAATTCAAATCCTACAACTGTAACAAACTGTAAGAAATGATTTGTCAAACGTCATAGGAACCAGTATGGAAAAGGACCTGGAGTCCAGATGAGAGCACAGCCAACCCACACCTTGATTTCCCTTGACTTTTGAGCTTCAGAAGTAAAAGTCAATAAATGGAAGCTGTTTTATGTAACTCGGTTTGTGATCATTTGTTATACAGCTAAATAATACAGTAAGTGAAATGGGCATCTAGTGAGTTTGCTACAGGGCAATGAATGCATAAATGAGATTTTTGGTTTGGTCTGGTCTGGTCTGGTCTGGTTTGGTTTGGGGTTTGTTTTTGTTTGGTTTTTTTGGTGGTAATGGAGATTGAACCCAGGGCCTTCACACTGAGCTACATCTCTAGCCATTTTTATTTTTAAGACAGGTTCTCACTAACTTACTCAGGCAGGACCCAAACTTGCAATCCTCCTGCCTCAACCCTTCAACCTGCTAGGATTATAGACTGTACCACTGTGCCCAACTCATAAATATCACTCTCCCCATTGTGCACAAAATACCTATCTTAATAAAAACAGCATAAAGTTGGGAGACAGTAACCCTGGATTCTGGTCCCAATCCTGTCACTAGCTCCCTCTGTGATTCAGGAAATTCATTTTCCTTCTCTGGCCTTTTCTTTGTAAATCACAGAAATGTTCTGATGTTAATGTCTCTTCTAGCTCCCCTGGTCTACTAATTTAATCATTCCTATCAAATTAGAAAACTGTACTAAAACCAAATATGCATAATTTGCTCCATATACTTAATTTTCCAGTGCTAATCATGTTTCCCTACATATCAGTGCCCTATATCTTAAGTTCATAATATTTACAAAAAGTTGCCGAAAAAAGAATCTGCTAATACTGTTTATTTTAAATCTTTTCAATATATGATTGGTGCATTTACTTTTAGCTCTAGTTTAACAGTACCTCAACAGCACTGCAATCTTGCAGTTAACTAATTATTTAGGCACTGCACAGAGTTTATGTTTGCATAAAAGCCAAGTAAACATGATCCCAAAACTTGCATAAAACGTAATCTGGGTGCCAAACGGGGGGTGGGGGTGGGGGATAGTAGTGTATCTAAACACAACTGTTTTAAAAAATGACCATACATATTTGGGGTCTTCTGTTCAAATTTTCACATCTGACCTGTGAATTTTTCACTGTTAGTTTTTATTTAAAGCAAACAGAAAGAAAGGTCCTTACACACATTGCCCTCGATTATTTCAAATATGTTCCAGATATGTTAAAGTTGCAAGTCATTCTTAGCTGAGACAGTGTGGAATAAAAATCTCGCTAAAAAACCACCTGGCATATTTTAAATGTCTACACCCCAGTTCAAGTACTTGTCCAGACTGAGAGCCTGAGCCTATACAAAAGGCAATGTGTGGAAGCTGGAGGACTGGCACGGGGTGTGTGTGTGTGTGTGTGTGTGTGTGTGTGTGTGTGTGTGTGTGTGTGTGCAGTGTTTTGATAGACACAAATCACACTGGCAGTTCAACTACTCAGTTCCCTGTACTTAAACTGAACTCTGAGTCATGGCATAGAGTGCTGGAGCACTTTCTATAAAAAGCATGTGCACTGCAGGGCAAGAAGAGGCTTCCCAATGCAGAGCAGCAGAAAAGTGTGGCACGGAGATCTAGAACAAGATCAGAGACTGTCCACCAGAAGAAAGGCCGAGAAATCTGTGTCAAAGCCCACTGCTTATTATGCATCATTTAGTGCAGGAGAAACAGGGCCTGCTGCCACAGGTGAATTAGTACAAAGAGAAGCCACAAAGTCAATCCATTTAGCTTGAGGATATACATTTTTTGGTCATGTGAATCTTGGAGTGGAGGTGGAGGACTTTATTTTGAAAGATACAAATAATAAAAAATGATTAATCAAAATAAAGTCACCTTATATTTGAGTAAGATTTTATTTCAACTACGTACAAGACCTTAAAAGACTAAATTGGGTGTTGATAAGGGATATAACTTTCCTTTAAGATTTTATAATAATGCTGTAAGATAATTAAACTTGATTGATGGATTGATTGATTGATTTGTACCAAGGATCAAACTCAGGTCCTTGTGCTTGTGAGGCAGGAGGCGGAACCACTGAGCTAAATCCCCAGCCCTAAACATGATTTTTAACACCACCATAAAAAGATGATGATTTTTTACAACACCGTGGAGATACTCACCCTTTTCCCAACATCCAGCTGTAAGCCACAGATCCAAATCCTGCTCCCAGCAGTGCCTATGAAGGCCTTATCCCCTGCTCTCTCCCGGTCAATCGTGAACTACGAGTACGCTAGACCTCCTCTGTTCAAAACTACAAGTCAAAATCTCCAATATTAATTCTACAGATTTTATAAAATCCAGTGTCTCCTGTGAAATTTAAAACTGCTCACTACCCTGAATCTGATTGTCTGTTATTCAGGGACAGCCCCAAGACACAGGCAAAGTGTCATAAAATAAATGAAAGGATTAAACAGGGAGGACTATTTGAGGAGTGATTAATCTTAGTCATCATTTAATGTTTTCAATATAATTACAAGTTCTGTTTCCTTAGGTAAACTCATACCTTCAGGAGCTCAGAGAATGAAAACAGAGATAAACGAAGACCCTCACCCCCATAATTATGCTTAATGCCATGAATGGCTTCACTGTATAGTGGGATTGAAGCCTTCTCAAGTAATCTTCTGCCATCTTCAAAATTCCTGAGTAAAACAAGCCCTCTAGAGATCATTCTAAAGAAGACCCCAGGCTGCTGGATTATACACACAGCTGCAGTTAAGACTGTGGCGCTGCAGGCAGGCAAAGCCAAGCAAGCAGCAAGCTTTACTAGGACTCATTCTGAGAGCGCTGCACGGTACAAAGGAACAACATGAGATGTGCCCTGGCCAGGGGCAAGCTACAAGGGGACTCAAATCTCGCACTCGTCGTTGTTTACTTCCATTTTCCCTATTGGAGGCCTAACAAGTCCTTTGGTGTTAATAATATGAACAAAGTTCCTGATATAAAACATTACAACCTTCTATCTTCAGTCATTCTCTGGAGAGCTTCCCCAAAAGGGTCAAGCAAGGACATGCTGCTCTACAATGCTGAC
Source organism: Fukomys damarensis (assembly GCF_012274545.1). Lineage (NCBI taxonomy): Eukaryota > Metazoa > Chordata > Mammalia > Rodentia > Bathyergidae > Fukomys > Fukomys damarensis. Next base: position 14,623,698 of record NW_022900915.1, read on the forward strand.
GCCTGATATTTGTAACCTGGGTAGATTTAAAGGAACCATAAATCTCGAAAAACATGATGCCAAATTTGTTTTGTGGCGCATACAATTCTAGGAGGCCACAGTATATTTGTTGAATTTTTAAAGGAGCCTCTGTTTTGCGGTACCATTTTCACTAAAGAACCTACTGTCCAGATAATTTTCCTCTATAGTCTTCTAAATCAATGACAACCAATCACTAGGAATTTATAGGTACCATATTTCCTTGATTCTAAAACATTCTTTTTTCCCTTGAAGTTGAAGGCATCTTATACTCCTTATATCTATTTAACAAAATGTTTTCTTCTTGCTTCCTAAAAGTAATTATTAAATTGATGGTGTGCCTCTGAACTGGTGTCATTTAAGCAATACAGACATTAACCCTAAAATAAATGTTTCAGTAGAAAAAGTTTTGCATATGTTCCTAAACAAACACAAAAACCTAAGACAGACACATTAATGTCCCCATGAGAACACAGGGCTAGGTCTAGTCTGATGGGCATCAAAATACCTGAAAAACGTTTGAATTCAAGTCATACATATTACCACTGAACACTAGCAAAGTTTCATAAATTTATTTACTCTCTACAAAATGCAACTATGTGTCAGAAAATGTACTGTTTTTAAAATCACTGATCTAGGCAGAAGAAATTGGCAAGTTCCCCAGAGGGTGTAGCAAATGCAGATGGGAAGCTGGATTCGGGACTAACAAAAGTGTTTTTAGAAAGAGAAAAAAGAACTGGAGAGAAAACAGAACAAACCAAATGACTACAGAACAGTTGGGCTTCAGAGGGAAGAGTAATCCATCAACTTGTTAGAAGCCATATTTGTAATACAGAGGAGAGCTAACCTAAGAATTTCCAACTACAAGAACAAAGTGACCATACCAGAAGCCAAGGGGGGTAGACATAAGCTCAGCCAAACCTCTGACCACAAGTGCAGAAAAAGAAATCATAGCCTGCATGGGCTCTACATTGGATAAATACTGTAATAAATCCTCAGAAAAATCCCATATATGGGTCCTGTCTTCTACTTTACAGAAAAAGTGAAATAAACTTGCTAGTTGTCTAAATCTTTAACCCTTCAAAGTCTGAACACCTATTCTCGAAGATGGGATGAGGGGTTAGAAAGTACAGTATTTTCAAATCTCTTGCCAAAAAAATTCCTTTTGTTTAGTCAGCATACTTATTGGTCTCACCTCATCTGTAAAAAGAAGGAGGAAGTTGTCCCTCTGATCCAAAACAGGCAAGACACTTACGATCCAATACCGACAGAGACACAGGTCTGAAGAACAGGATTTTTGGCATGGGTATGCCCTACCCCAAACGCACCAGACCAGTGGAAACCCTGCAGGAAAGCACCTCTGGTGTCAAACTGAGGCAGCAGGCAAAGAAGCCTACCTACCTTTAGGCAGAGCTAATACCTAGTCACTACATCATACGAGGGAAACAGGCTGCTAAAACTCTTGGTAACTCTCTCTCTCTCTCTCTCTCTCTCTCTCTCTCAAAATGAAGCATTTGTTTAATTTAAAACAACTAACTCCTACAGTACACAAGAAAAAGTGAAAAAGGTTCGCTAAGAGAAGGAAAAGGGGAACTAGTCATGGCACAACTGCAAGTGCCTATTCTATTTGCCTGTAAACTCTCCTAGCACCTACACAGGGGCTGGTGCATGGTTTACACTTGATAAATATTCCCTGCATTGAATTCCAGAAGCTCCACATGTTTAAGAGCAGCTCAGATCTTCTTCCATGTCAGTGAATGAAAGTGGCAGTGGGAAACAACTGAAGAAAATCCTAGTTCGCGCTGGAGGTTCATGCTGTCAAGATAGAACACAGCACGACTTAAATCCACTTGCTGAGTCAAGGTATTACAAATTATATCCTATCCACAACATTGTGGCTACTGATGCATCTTCATAAAAATATATAGATATAGCTGAAATGTTAAAAAATATAGTCACTGACAGTCACCGGTGGTAATGAGGGTCCAGCAAATGCCTGCTTCTGACTTTGAATAACAGAGAAACGTCCTCAGAACAGGGTCCATTTTTTAAAAGCAACTTATTATCAGTAGTCTCCCATCACTTCCAATCTATGCTACCCTCTGATTATAATCATACTACAATGTCTACATAGAATGCTAAACTCAAGCAAGTACCCAAACAGAATAAATACATCTGAGGTAGCAAGAGAAAGAGACACGGACAGAAGAAACTCACAGGAGAGAAACTTCGCCACTCAATGGATCTCTCACAGCCAAATACTGGCAGCAAAGATGGTGCTGGACACCTTTAAGGCAGACCAAGACGCTGAAGACTTCACTCTAGTGAGTTGAATGATTGTTCAACAGTATATTTCCAGGTCCTAACTCTCAGAAACTGTGAATGTGGCTTCATTTGGAAAAAAGTAAAATTAACATTTAAGGATATCAGCTGGGCATGGTGGCACATGCCTGTAACCACACCTGTAATCCCGGCACTCGGGAGGCTGAGGCAGGAGGATCGCTGTGAGTTCAAAACCAGCTTGGGCTACATAATGGGTTCCCGTTCAGTCTTGACTACAAAGTGAGACCCTGTCTCAAAAACCAAAATAAATAAATAAATAAATAAATAATAAATAAATAAATGATTTAAGGGTCTCAAAACCGCCCCGGATTATCAGCTCTCAATCCAATAGCAAGTGTCCTTATTAGAGACCGAAGCGGAAGAGGAGGCCACATGAAAACAGAGACAGAGTTTGAAGCGATGCAGCCAAGCCAAGCAGCACCAGTGAGGCTGATGGAAAGGCCCATGGCTTGCCCCTTTCTCCCATGACACCAGCAGTGTGTGGCTGGCCTCACTCCTTTCCTTCCCCTCATTCTTCCTCAGTCCTCCACCACCACTAGGTTTACCTCGTGGCTGCTCACTGGGCCACCACAACAGGAGGCGCAGTGTGGCTGTCAGCCATGGTGCCCCTCCCCCAACTCCTGCTACCACACTAACAAGGTCAAGATCAGGGATGGAAGGACCTGGGACCATTATTAACATCCCCAACCCCAATCCCAACAAGCTCTGAAGATTCTACGCTTTGGGCCCTCAACTTTTCAAAGAAATGAGACAGCTTATCCATGAAACAGCTGGCTCCTGACATCCCGCTCCCCACGCCATGACAACTGTGGCTGTTCTGCACACCCTACTCTTTCTCCAGAAATGTCTGCCCTGCCTGAATTTGAAAGAAGAAGCCGAACTGGATTTGGACCGATCAGTAGACTCAGATCTGAAAGTGTGAATTTAGACCAATTTGTACTAAGCTGCAGGCTCAGACTTAGATCAATCTGTAGGTCTGAATTGGGACCAATCACAGGTCAGCAGCTGCTATATAAGTAACACTCCTCTCACATTTTCCCCCATTGGTCTAGGGGGGCCCCCTCTGACGTGTTGACACCCGTGTGCTATATAGCACAGGCCCTATTCAAATAAAGCTTCGCTCCAAATCTAAATGTATCTGCTCCTGATTTTTCAGGTAGTATAGCCTTACAGGGTCCTGTAAATCTAAGAATCCTGAGTTGTCACTTTAAAACAAAGAGCTATAAACAACAGGGGGCAAAAGCCCTGAAAAACTCCAGAGAACAGCAGCTGATGAACATCAGTAACAGGGAGCAGCAACACACAGAGTCAATGGACCACATCCAGGACAATCCAGCACTGAAAGGTGGGGGCCAGCAGCGGCAAAGACCAGCATCCAGCAGAGTTGAATGACAGTGTTTGGCAAAAGCCAGCAAATGATAGTGGAAAGCAGCAGCAGAGACCAGTAACCGGCAGTGTCATCAACAGACAACATTCAACATTAACTCATGTTGCTTATAGAATCAGGGCCACAACGGAGCTGCACTTTGCCAATTCATAATTTTTATCTGAATTGAACAAAAGAGCTCTCAACTGATTGTGACACCAGAAGCCAAAAGAAGCTGGAAGTGGCAAAAAAGGATTCTTCCCTGAAGTCTTCAGAGGGAACATCTGCATATACTTTGATTTAGAACGTCTGGCTTCCAGTACCACGACAGAACATATTGCTCTTAATGTTTGCAGTAATTTATTGTGGTAATTCTAAGAAACTAATACACACACTATACTTCAAACACATGTATTTGTTTCTTTGTTCGTTCATCTCCAGTCCAACAGATGTGGCAAAACTTTCTAAATGAACCGTCAAAGCAACATGGAAACTCCCTGAGGCAGGAGCATCAACTACTGAGTAGTCAGATCTTGACTGGTTATTTAGTCAGGAGATTTGGATGCCTGTCACAGAGCACCATCCATAAAGACTGATAAGATCCTAAGGAATGACACCCTTAGCTCTGGCAGTAATCAAATCATGAAAGCCAGCTGATTAGATCAAATCCCAGATCAGAACCCAAAGTAGTCTTGCTACGTCCACTTCCAGTGGTGCCCAGAGGGCTAGGGTCCACATGAACAACAGAAGTCGATACTTCACTTCTCGTTTTACATATCCAGCCTTCCTCAATGGTCACTCAAACACAATAGATGTTTTAGGGGGGAAAAAAAAAAACAGTTGTTTTTCTGCTTCCCAAATTTTTGTACCATAAAAACGACTTTACAAGAAATCTGCTACATGAGTAACTGGCACAACAAGGGCTCTCCCACACAGCTGCTGCCCTTCTACAGGATCCATCCTGAATCCCCAAGCACCTTCCTCTTCTTCCAGTAACTCAGCTAGCCATCTCTGTGGTCTACATTTATTTAAGAGATCGACTCCAATCTCAATACCTTTCTATCATAATTCAGCTGAAATCAGTTTAACTAAGACAAAGGCAGATTCACCGACCTTTTACAACCATGAGACTGACTTTGTTGGTCCATGACTGAGATGGGGCATTATTGCTGGAAATGGGGTGGTTGTTGTTGTTGTTGTTTAGTACCGGGGATTGAACTCAGGACCTTGCACTTGCAGAGGCAGGCACAGTGCCACTGAGCGAAATCCCCAGCCCAGGAAATAGGTTGTTTTGATAATAGAAAATAACATGCAGGCAGGAAAAGATTACCTTAAGGATTTCTTGTTTAAACTGAGAATAGAAACTGAAAGGATTAGTGTTGTTCAGAAAAAAAGCAAATGCAATGTACATCCTACTTCTTTCTTACAAGCAAAATTTTCAAAAGATTTCCTAAAGAGTTTTAAAAATTATTTTTAAAAATAACTAGTGTAAGTGTTATTTGTGGTAGCCACAAAAAGGAAAGCACTAATTAAAGAAAGTAAGTATCATTAGCATCAATCCAATAGGAAAACCCCGGGGTGAGATGGAAAACACCCCTTAAAATACATAGAGCTTCCTTTTCCCTGACTCCAGTTCCTTGCCTGTCACAACCTTTCTCCCCCAGATCCGCCCCAGCATACACCCCTACCTCCAAGCGTGCCTTCTCTACAACTCATCTGAAACTGAAATAAGGCTGCATCTTATCTCTGGGCAAGCTCAAAATGCAGCTAGGCAGCAAACAAACCCGCTGCACAGTGAAGCATTCCGAAGCCCTCTTCGACCCACAAGTGGGCCCAGGAGAAACATGCCGTTACTTTATTGGGTATGAAGGACAGAGAGCTCCCTCTAAATATTTACTCTCATGAAATGGCAGGCAATGTATTGGCAAACAAGCAGGCAATTTATAGGCAATAGACCACAGGGCTCTTTGACAAACCAATAAATGTTATGGACTTTTCTCCTGCATACCTATGTACACACATCTTACATCAGAGGGTTTGCAGACATCACCACTAAACCTCTTCCTATAGCTGTGCAGATACCAGAGATAAAAGCCCCAGTTCTCCAGATCAGTGGAATTCATTCACTGTCAGCTATCTCCCCTTCTCTCTCCACCTCTCACACTTGCCCTTTGTGACTCCTTCCTCTGCTTACACTAATTCTACTTACGTTCAAAAGAAAACAGACAAAGCCAGGTAAATACGAATATTGACTGATATACCTATCCGCCCCAAAAAATGCCCACACTGCTTTTAGCCTCCCAAAAATGGACCCTACTGGGACAATTCTTGCATAAATCACAGAATAGCAAAAGAGCATAACTCAATATGTTTAGGGCTCAAAAAGATAGCATTAGCAAAAATGAAGCTTATTGGGACAGGTAAGAATGGCAAAGCTAGGGGCCAGGGATTTAGCTCAGCGGCTCAGTGGCCTGCCTTGCAAGCGCAAGGACCAGAGTTCGATCCCCAGTACCAAAAAAAAAAAAAA
>NW_022900915.1:14630023-14687170 GCF_012274545.1 Fukomys damarensis
ACAAAAAAAAAAAAAAAAAAGAATGGCAAAGCTCTAGTCCTGAGAATGGTTCATAAAGAGAAATCACTTACTCATCATCTGGCTTCTGAGCCCTCTTTAATAGAAACTGGACAGCAGTACAGCCTGCATACCTGCCAAACATTTCAATTCTAGAAATCAAACTGTAAAAGCATGATAGGATATTTCTACCCTTGCTTAGTGTATGGTCACCATATAGACACAAAATTAACAGACTGTTCTGACATACCAAAGCTGGCCTAACAACTTCAAAATCAGATTTCTATCCAAGTTTTAATCCTAATATTCGTTAAGTATTATTATTATGAGTTTATATCCCCTTCTACATTATGTTACAAAGAAAAAGGCTACATCATATTTAGGTTTTTCTGAATCTTCATCATTCAACAAACTAAAACTAGCCCCAGAGGCAGTCAGGCAGTCAGCATAAAGTCAGGATAGACCTTATTACTCTCTCTAAATAATGATGTGTCACACATACACACACACACACACACACACACACACACGCACATCCATCAAGAATAGACTATATGCAGCACACGTAAAATATAAAAAGTCTCTAGAATTTATTGTCAATTGGGCAACTAATCTTTACTGAATTCAGATGAAGCAATGTGTTACCTCCTCAAATCTCAGAAATGCTATCAGTCTCCCCTTGTTACATCTGAGTAAACTCTTCAGCATGGCCACAAGGATGCTGGTGGTCACACTTCCTTTCACAACATGGCAACATGACCACCAAAAGCCAGAGCTCTGAGCACAATCATGTATTTTTCATAAATTTCAGGAAGACCAACAAATGGGCAGAAATCTAAAAAACATGCATTACGTTCAACACAGGTGCATGAGAATATTTACATTACATACGCATATGTGTACACAAACACACACCCTAATTTTACTCTTGGCACTGGAAATGTCATTATGTACTTCTCACAGTCCCTGATCTTGGCTCTGCTTAGCCTTCTGACCTGAGAACTCCTCTGGAATGTCACACTGGTACCTGTGACACACCAACCGTCACTAAGAACTGGGGAAGGAACCAATCTTGACTAAAAAGACAAACACGTCTTTGCTCTTCCTCCTTCTCCATCCAGTCATTCTCTCACAATCATATATCGAGCATGGATTCTCAATCCATATGCTTAATGATCCCGTATCCCAGACTGTATGTTAGGTACTGGTATATAGTGAAGAATCTTGCCTTTACAGTTTCTATTTATAGTAACTAAATTATAACTAGAACCTAAGACATTCGACATATGAACTCAGCAGGAGACTAGACAAGAATCCCCACTTGACTTATGCCTCCAAGTTAATTCAATAAGGGATGAGTCCTTACTATACTTCACAAATCTTCATATACAGACAACATTAACTACTGTGTATGAAGGACACAACCATGGCCTGTCTCAGTAAGTCAGCACCTTCTGGGATGACAACAAACAGAGATATGCACTAGGCGAACAAATAGTCAAACAGGGTATTATTATCCCCGCAAAAGCCTGGCTGTCACTCCCATCAACGACCATAGGAGAATGACAGTCATCTCAGCACAGTGGTTCCAAGAGGAAAAGTTAAAAAGTACTCCGATATATTTCAATGGTAGGTACCACCATCACCACTACCACCCTCCCCGAAAAACTGCATATAAGTTTACCCCAAGAGTGTTGATGATAGTCTTAGCTTGAATGAAATAAAGCTTTTTGGATTTATGGTGAAAACAAAACTAGTACTAATTGCAAAATGGCACATTTCCACCTGAGGAGATGCTACTCAGGTTTGTAGTTCCCCTATTCCCTTCTCTCTTTTTCTTTTAAAAGTAAGGAGGTAATGAGTGGGGGAACCTTAATTTTCTGAGCACTGGGACACAACCACACATTGTGTGGAGCCGTGGCGGCTGGCTGGGCTCTCCTCCTGCTTCGCCTTTGGCTGTGGCCACTGGACTGCACATCCGCACTGTGTCCTGGATACCCAAAGGGGAAGGTTTCTTAAACCATACCAGAACATGACTTTGCTTTTAGGTGGATGTGTTTATTTTGCCTGTTTTTTTCTTCCAGGGTCACGGGGCAGGATTTTTTGGAACACAACTAAAAAGACTGCGGTAAAACTGGAGTCCTGAGCCCCTCTGACTTAAACCATGTTGGAGCCAATTCAACAAACCCAAACATAATTCTTCAAAAATGCTTGTCTTGTTCCACACCTCACCACAAATCAAACAACCTAATTCACAGACTTCATAATACTCAAAATGCCTCCAGGTCTTTCTGTCAACATATTTTTAAATACTGTTTTTTGTTGTTTTGTTTTGGGGAGATCACTAATGAATTTTACCACCTTTTGGCTTTTAGAGTATAAGAGAAAGCTGTACAAATGGACCTAAGACCCAGCTCATTTTTCACATGAACAAAGTCACTCTAAAAAGATTTTTTTATCAACTGCCTTTCCCACAAGAATGAAAAAAAAATCTAATCCAACCACAATCTCCACTTCCACACATCACTGTTATCATGCCTGAGAGAGCTCCTTCAACAGTGATTGGTACTGATGCTAGAGATGAGAGGCTGCTCTAGGGAATGTCTATGAAGGTCATATTATGGCCTCAAGTATAACAGTATAGATAATAAATAACTAATAAGAGTATAGATAATAAATACAGAAAACAACAAGGAAAAATATATGATGTAAGTAGAGAGGATAGAAGACAAAATATTCATAGGAAATAGATGTATTCAGGAGTGCAGGTGGAGAGAAGAAATAACTTCAAACATTCTATAAGATGGGGGTAACTAATGGTTGGCAATAACTACTTGAATATTGCAAAACAAATGCTGCATATATATATTTACCCCATATTAGGGGTAACTGGCAAAATGTGAAATATATAATATTTTACCAGTGTTAAATTCCTTGTTTCATAATTGCACTGTGGTTGTATAAGATACTAACATTAGGGTAGTTAGTGTGTCTGGGTAAAGGGTGTTTGAGAATTCCGGGTAATACTTTTGAAGCATTTCTATAAGACTGAAATGATTTCAAAATGAAAAGTAACATTTTTTTTCAATGAGCTTTTGCAAAGACATACACAGAGATTCTGATAAATTCCCAACTTGCCAAGATGTCATCTACCAGATGGAGGAAACAGAATAGGGAACTCTTCATTTGGTCTTAATTCGGACTCAAGTGAGCAACTGAAAGCTTCAGAGTGACAGCTTGTGCCACCCTCCTCAGAGAAGGCTGGGTGCTAGTTAACCTAGGACACAAAACGGAGAAAGGAACGTCCAGAAAAAAGCAAAGCTAGGTGTAGAGTTACTGAAATAGAGAGCGGGGCAAACAATGACTGTCTTCTAGAGTAGGCAGAAAGTAGCAGGCATCTTCCACTGCTTCTCTGAGATGGAACTGGTAACAGGTGGGAGGCTCCTGGGGCTCCCTGATCAGGGCCAGTTATTTCTTACTGGGGAGACAGGTGGAAGGACCTTAGCAGCACCTGGAGACATCCAACACTGCTGACAGCTGTCGAGTTGAGAGCTGCAGGAGAGTCACAGGCTCCCTTCTAGATGGAGTAGCCTGGTGAGCCAGAACAACAGCTCAAGTCAGAGATGAAAAGGGTGCAGCTGGAACATCCTCCATCATCCACCACCCAAACCTGATCCATGGGCTGGGCTGCTAGAAAACAAGAGAGCCCGGCAAGAACAACCTGGAAATTGCTACCAGTTAAGAAAAAAAAAAACAAAAAAAACACACACACACTAGAAAAAGTTAGGATAGGACCTCCAGCTTTTGAAAGCAGAGCTGAGAGAAACGATGAGTATAACCTGAAGATGAAAAAACTGAAAAAGGAATGAATCTTATTCCATATGGTATGAATCATATGCCAGGAACTGTTCTAAGCCTCTCAACATACATGTGTATGTGAAAAAAGAATATGAAGGACCAATAAACACGAGGAAGATTTTCAATCTCATTAGTAACTTGAGAAATGCAAATGAGAGCACAATACAATTTCTATCAGACTGACACACACATGTACACGAAAACTCAAAACATGCAATGTTAAAGTCATACAGGAAATGGCACCTTCATAAGTGTCTGGATGCTTTGGTGGGAAGAATTATCTGGTGACGTCTATTAAAATATTAAGTACCAAAAAAAATTACGTACATACCATACAACTTAGCAATTTACCTGAGTATGTACCCCAGGGGGAAAAACGCTCAAATAGGTAAATAATGAAGTATATAAAGAGATTTTTCATGCCATCATTGGTTGTAGTGAAGGATTAACAAGCTGAAAACAACCTAATGTCAAAGTCCTGAAGTTTAATAATTTTATAGGTTTAATAATAAAGCTATGCCAAAAATTCTACACAACAATTCATTTCTCTATTTCATAAATATATGACCAGTGCATAGAAGAAACTGCGGAAGGATATATTCTACATGTTTAAGTGTGGGGGTTCTCGCCTAAACTTCATAGCTAGGGTAGAGATGTGAGACTCTCCAAATCTAAGTGTGACAATATAATTACAGCCAATGACAATCACACAGGAGAAATCAGAGACATCGAAATGTCTCACAGAGACATCTTCATTGTGTTTGTTATCTGATAACAAAATTAACACATGCTGACTGTGAAAAATTCCAACTCCAAAATGAAGGCTCAAAGTTCCCCTCACAACTAATCCTACTCTCTGAAAGTTAAACTGAAATAATAAAGACAAAAATAATGTTCAAAGATTAAAAGAGGACATGCAATCCAACTTTACCTAAGCGGGGTCCAAGCCTACAAAGCCAGTGGTATGAAGATACAGTCAGTAATGACCTGAGGTTTGCAGAAAATGCCAAAGTCTATCAAAAGACCTTCTGTGCTGTACTCACTTGATCTTAGCCAAAAGGCTGAGAAGAGATCTTCTGTGATATATTTGGATCCCCAAAATGAGTAAGGTAATGAAAATATGAAACAATATGGATGTACGAATACCCACAAAGGCAGGTAGACATTTTGATCAGAATGTCTGCGCTTCCCGAAAATTTACTGTAATCACCAATGTGATGTATCAGGAGGCATGACCTTTGGCTGTGATGAGATCACTAGTGTTTACATGTACTCATTGGTGTGTGTGTAGAAATGTACGAAGCTCTGCATGAACTCTGATCTGGTTTCATAGTCTCCACACCATGACACAAAACTGTGCCATCACAAGGGAAACTCCTGGTGCTCCCCACTGCTACCGTCCCTGTACCCTGGAGGAGACTGTGACTTCATTCTCCATTTTCATAACTGTCATCTCAAGAGTATCATAAAATGGAAACATATATTATATACCCTTTTCAGATTGGTTTTTATCTTGGCATAACATCCTTGATATTCACCCAGTTGGTTACAAACAGCTTCTTTCTTTCTATTGCCAGTGTATGGGTGCATCAGTTTATTTAACCACACTAACCACTCGTCCACAGAAGCGCATGTGGAGTGTTTCCAGTTTGGGGTATCGCGGATAAAGCTGCTACAAAAATATGTTCATAGGTTTCTGTATGCGCACAACTCTTTCACTTCTCTGGGGGAAAACGCCTCAGAGCAACTGCTGGGCCATAGACTCGGCGCACTGAACTTCATCAGAACCTGCCGAGTGCCTTCCCAAAGGGGCGGCATCATTTCACATCCCCACCAGCAGGGTTACAGTGGACCCAGGGTCTCCGCATCCTCCCATCACTTTACATTGTCACTAGTTTTACTTGTAGCCAATCGGATACGTTTGTAGAGACAGCACATGCGGCTTCAGTCTTCACTTCCTAATGATTAATGCTATTGCACATTTTTTCTCATGCTTTCTTCTCAGCTGCATATCCTTGCTGGAAAGTGTTTCAGGCCTTCTGTCCATTTCATATTTAGATGTTTGTCTTTAACTGTTTAAGACTCTGTTATCAGATACATGCTTTGCAACTATTTTCTTCCACTATGTAGATTCTTTTTGCATCCTTTTAACAAATGGTTCACACCCAGAACAAAAGTTTCTAATTTTTATGAAGAAAAACGTCTCCAGTTTTAAATTTTATAGGCCATGCTCATGGTGGTGTATCTACAAATTCTTCACACAGCCCCACAGCCCGACAATTTTCTCTTGTATGTTTTTCTGAAACATAGCTTCATAGTTTACACTTAAAGCTATGACACATTTTCAATTAATTTTTATGATATGAGCTTCAGTCAAGGTTCTTGGGGGGAGCAGTTATGAAGATCCATTATTTTTAAAAGTACCATTTGTTCAAAAAACACTTTCCTTCACTGATTTGCTTTTGCTCTCTGCCTAAAATCAATTGGGCATATCTGTGTGAGTCTGTTTCAGGCTCCTTATTCTATTCCATTGATCTATACATCTGTCCTTCTGTCAACACCAGAGTCTTGATTACTGTAGCTACAAAGGAAGCCTCAAAATAGGACAGAATGATTACTATCACTTCATTCTTTTTTTCAAAAGTGTTTTTGTTATTCTAGCTTCTGTACCTTTATATAAAAATTTTAGAATACGCTTGTCTATGTCTACAAAAAATCTTGCTGAGAATTTGATAGGAATTGCATTAAACCTACAAATAATTTGGAGAAAACCGACATCTTTACAACTCACAGATTCTTCCAATTCATGAATAAAATACGTCTATTTAGATCTTTCACTAGCAAGCTGTAATTTTCAGCATATAATTAATTTATACCCTAAGCGTTTCATTTTGGGGATTAGTGACTATAAACAGTGTTATGTTTTCAACTTTGTTAACCATGCGTTTATGGTGAAGTTACAGAAATGTGACTGATGGGGGTGAGCATCATATCCTGTTACCATGATGACCTCCTCTGCTAATTCCAAGAGGATTTTTATCTGGGGGGGGCTCCTCACAATTTTCTTTCTTTTTTTTTTTTTTCCTTCTCTTTTTTGGTACTGGGCATCAAACTCAGATCCATCCTTGCATTTGCGAGGCAGGCAGTGGAACCACTGAGCTAAATCCCCGCCTCCTCAGAATTTTCTACATAGACAATCTTGTGAATAAGGCAGTTTTATTTCTTTCCAATCAGTACGTATTTAAACTATTTTCTTGGACTACAATACGAGCTAGGACTTCCAGTACCATACTGAAAAAGAGTGGTAAGTCTGAAAGCCCCTTGCTTGTCCCCAGTCTTAGGGAAAAAGCATTTATAGTCTTTCATGCTAAGTATCATGTTTGCAGTAAACATGTGATTTTCACTCTTGGCTAAATATCAAAGAAAAAGCTCTCTGAACACAAAAATTAATGTAATATAGGTCTTAGAGAAAGAAGAAACTATGCTTTTTTTTTAGACAGCATCTTACTATGTAGTTGAGACTGACCTAGAACGCACTATGTAGCCCAGGCTGGTCTCGAACTCACAGCAATCCTCCTGCCTCAGCCTCCTAAGTGCTGGGATTACAGGCGTGCACCACCACGTCCAGCTAACAATGCTTTTTATCTCAGAGAAAGTCAGTCTTCCCAATGGAGAACACAAGGGCATCTGTTTCCCATTCTCTGGGCCAAGTATTTAGTTCAATAAGATTCAAATACAGAACTTCTTTGGAATTATTCTGCAAAAGCTCTCTTTCTACTGCACTTAAAGTAGGAATCAACAAACAATAGCCTATGACGCAAAACCGGCCTGCCATCTGTTTTGGTTTTTTGTTTTATTTTTTGGTTCTGGGGATCAAACTCAGGTCCCTGTACCTGCAAGGCAGGCAGCAGCACCACTGAGTTAAATCCCCCACCCCTGCCATCTGTTTTTATAAGTAAAGTTTTATTGAAAAACAGCCATATTCATTTGTTCATGGCTTCTGAGCTGCCACCACAAAGTTAAATAGCTATACCAGCCACCATATGGCCACAAGGACTAGAATACTATCCAGCCAATTTCAGAAAAAGTTTGTTGACCCCAGTTCTTAATAACAAGATGTAAGCCTGGAAGAGTTAGGAAGCATCTCACCACTACATGGAAAGAACACATTGGAAAGTGAAGCCAGCACAAAAGAAGAAACCAACTCCAACTATTATGTAAGTTACCAGATTCAGACTGGCCAAAAACTATTATACCCTAGAATTTTTCAGTTACGTAACCCAATAAACCCTGCTTTTTCTTAAGTTTGAACTGGATTTCCTTCATTTCAACAAAAATAACTCAGATTTACTACATAACCAAAACCCATAATGGTCAATGTAACAGTATGATTCTAATATCTTCCTCTCATATGTCTATCATATCATATAAGGCATTCAATATTTCTTTAGACTAGAATGTGACTGTGTGCTAAAAAAAAATGATTTACGTAACAGTTAAGTAAAATGATTTGGAGATCGTTTAGGGTTTTGTTTCCCTTAAACAACCATCCACAGGTGTCACAGAACAAGGAAAAAGCAAAAAGAATGAAAACCAAAATTGATTTTTAAATAATCAATAATTTGTCACGGGACAACTGAGATAAAAGTATAAAAAATAGAAAGGAGGGGCACCCATTAACATCTCCCTGAAATAAGAAAACTGCTCTAAGACTGGCTAGAGAAAGAACTAAATAAAGCAAGCCAAAACTCCCAAGGGAACAGATCTGACTAATTAGGAAGACAGTGATTAACAGTGGCATTGCTAACTGTTTACTGGGCATAGATCTCTAGCAATGTTCCCTAGCGGCTGTCAACAATGAGAGAGAAAAATTACACCAAGTGTTACCACCAATTACGCAGTCATCATTTAGTTGTGTTTATCTGTATCTTTAAGAAACTAAAAACCACTCGGCAGTATGGCTTTCAATGCAAGCTGTATATTCCTCTGAGGAAATCATTTTATAACCTGGTTAGACACAGAACTGTTTTGTGTTTAAACCTGTCTTAATATGTACAGTCCAGAGCGAGGAGAGTTTTTTCAATAGCGCACTTTCCATCTGCAGAGGCCAGATGTTAATGCACGGGAAAACTGAAGTGGTTAGTGAGAGCCCAGTCAGACACAGAGAACTAACATCAAGTGGTACTGAGGGGTGGAGGAGGAAGCTCCAAATGGGGTTGATGAAGCAGTTTTAGCTCAAGCAGATTTGGAGGAAATGGTAATGGGACTTTTTGACCCACACCAAGAAAAGAATGTCATGACGAGGTTTTTCATACTGGGTATTTCCTCCCTTATGGGTTTGAAAGATCATTCTAAAGAGTCAGAGGAAGTATATAAAAATAATGGAGTAAGAATTCTTAAATGTCAAGTTGATGATGTATTTCTGCTAAAGGTGAATAACAAATACATCTAGGGGCAGAGCTCAAATTCTACCTGTGCCACAATAGCGAAGACTGCCAACCATCTATCTACAGCACCTTCTCTTTCTTCCTTGAAGTGTGCTGGGTACTGGCAGGGCCCATGCTGCCCAAGGGCCACCTAGATTTCCCATTCTCCTCTGCAGACAGATATGGCCACATAATTATTTGAGCCAGTACCAGGGCAGTACCTACAGCAACCGTGGAAGTCTGGGGTTGAGGATGCCAGCACAAACCTGCCAGGCATGGCTCATTCTGCCCAGAGACAACAATTCTATCTTTCTTAAGTTACTATAGAGTTTCTTTGTTATATAGCAACCTAGCTTGTTCCTACTACTCAGCCACTTACTATTTATGCAACTTGGGGCAAGAAGTTTAACCTCTCTAAACCTCAGTTTCAACGCACACACACACGTACGCACACGCATGCATGCACAAGCACATGCTCACAAACATGCACACGCACGTATGCATGTGCATGCTCAAACTAACAGTAGACAATGCCAGCAGAGCAGAAGGCTTTCCAGAAGCTGCTTTCGAAGGACCGTAGTACCAAGTGGCAAATGTGCCTCCAAAGCACTAAAAGAAGAAATGTGTACCTGCTTCTGAGAACATCACAGAATACTCACAACATACAGAAGATCGGGATGTCTTACATTTTAGTCCAGAAGAATTAAGGTTAAACAACAATTCATTACAGTTTAGCCAACTATATTTAAGTCTGAATAATTCTCTAAAACTTGCTCTATATTAAATGTTGTGCGAACAGTACTTATTTGTCTATGCTTAGTAGATTGAATCAAGTCCTTCATTTATGTAGAATGTAGCTTAGGCGAAAAGTACATTGATCTGTGTGGCTACATCACCTCACCACAGTGGGCTGAGAAAGAGGTGCACACACAAACCCAGATCGTCTACACTGGATGTACAGAGACCTACAGTTAGTGGAAGCCAGAGCCTGCTTCTCCTCGGTGTATACATCCCCAATTTGATAGTGCTTTGGTTAGCATCAATTATTGGCCTCCCAGCCCTCTGAATTCTTTCTATTTTGTATTGGTGACACCTCTAGATTGTAAAGTACTCTTAGAATTTTTGTAACCTTGAGATTTGTTGAGCACTGGGCTCGAGATCCTAAACACAAAGATAAGACTGTTCTGGGACTTTCCCCAGGGCTCTCACATGGGTTTTACATGTCACAAGATGCAGAAAAACCACAAGGTTACATCACTCAGCTGAGGCCAGCAACTCTGAAATGGGAACACAGATCGTATCACCAGGCTTAACTCCTTCCATTGACCTTGACAATGTCCTACTTCTTATAATGAGATATAAGTCACCATGGAAAGAGGAGACTGAACCAGAAGGCAATAATAAGAGTTGTTACACAACCTAATATGCTTTACAATTCTTTATCCCATTAAAATGGGCTTGAAATAACACTCTATACCCTACTATATGAAGGCACCATATGGCCAATAAACAACTCTCAGTAAGCTAGACTGGATTTTGCCTCCTTTAAGAAACCTAGGGACATTACATTGCCTTTTCAAATGGCAAGCTTGGTGTATCACACAGAACTTCTGCCTTAGGACTGAGAGGTAAAAGTTCAGGAACTACATACATACAGGAACTATAGCAATAACCACAAAGATCAACCTAGGAATAGAAAAATACCTCTGGTTCTGCTTCCAAAGACTAAGGCTTTAGAGCAGAAGCAAAATATATTGCACTAGGGAATCAACAAACAGCTCAGGATTTTTATTCTTGCTCTACTTCCCTGAATTGTTACTTACAGGTTCCCGGCCATCCATGGCTTCCATCCAGAGCCTCCGGTCCTCTTCTGACAAGGCCTGCATAGTGATAACCCCTGGCCTGTGGAGAAAGGAAGGACATGGATGTGAACCTAGTGCCACAGGGAGAGAGACTGACAAAGGTAAACCGTGAAGAAATACCCAATCAACAGTGCGAGAGGTCACTGAAGTCAATGACACGAAGAAAGACGCATTACTTGGCTTTTCTAAGGCAAGCTTCCTGTTTCAGAAATCAAAGGTACGTCCCCAAATCCCACTGACTAAGTGAAGCTCCCGTAGAGGCAAGAAGAAACACAGGAGACACAGGTAAGGAACACAGATGAGTAATGTGACTCCTTTAGAATGTTGTTCATTCCTTGAAATCTCATTTATCTCTGTTCTCTAGAATACTTAACAGAGTGCTCTACTCACT
Organism: Fukomys damarensis; assembly: GCF_012274545.1. NCBI lineage: Eukaryota > Metazoa > Chordata > Mammalia > Rodentia > Bathyergidae > Fukomys > Fukomys damarensis. The sequence goes on from NW_022900915.1 coordinate 14,641,558, forward strand.
AGAGGAATGTAATAAATATTATTGTGGTGGATTGAGTTACTGGACTCAAGAAAAAAGAAACAGTGATGCTAGAGGCCTCTGGGTTCCTAATATCTAGTTCATTGCTTCTAAACTGTAACAGGATGAAGTTTTATAGAGTTCATCAGCTTTGTGATTATGATTATATTGAGCATATGTAGTTTTATTTTTTAAACGAATACCTACCATATTAGGGGGTAAGCACTTTATGGATACTCGGTCTTTTCATTCTAACCGAAAGCTACCTGCGTTTTATAACTGAACATAAACCCTCCAGAAAGCAAACACATAATAGCAAGTGGTATTTGTGGAGTTCCCATTACAAATTTTACTTCACAAGAAAAAAAGGCCAAGCCATAAAAAGGACCTCAGGAGAAGGTCACATGCCAATTAAAGTGGAGTTCTTTATTTAGGGTTCACATATGGATCCCAGATTGTTCATAAACCACTTCCTCTTCAAATACATGTGTGGTTTTCTGATAGAACAATTCAAACTGTCCATCATATTCTCAAAGAGGACTGCAACCCTTAAAAAGTTAAGAATTGTTGATTTTAACTGTCATAGTTCAAGTTTTTTAAAGCCTAAAAGGTAGGAAGAGATCTACCAAGGGAGAGTGATCGCCATGAAGTCCACAAGACCTGCCAAGGTTGCTGAACAACACTAGCACTACACAAGCCAGTTCATTCCCGCCCATCTACAATCCCTGTTCCTGGTTGGTTGTAGGAAAGGCCTGTTTATGTTTAACCTATTTTAAATATCACATCTGCATCTTCTCATTGATCATCTCTCAACAACACCTAAGGAAAACGTTTTCAAAGATGTGAGCATGTCAAGAGCAGAGGGCTGGGGATAGAAGGGACATCAGGTGGGGGTTCAGGTGAAGCAGTGTATGAGGGGTGCACACGTAGTGTGTGAAGGTGGGAGGGACCCTGTGGAGGCCGCTTGGCACCGAGGTCGTAACACTCCAAAGACTCCAAAGATGGAATAACTCCTCTATCCACAAGAATCTGCAATGGCTCTCTCCACTTTCAGAAATTCTTACTCTCAGACTCAAATGCCCATTTCCCACCATCAGTCTATGGAGAGTCCTAGACTGAATTCCTGTGTTTCAGACACAGTGTGTCGGCACACTGTGCTGACAGCCACGCCTCCATAAAACTACCCTGGGCTTGGGATCATGGGAGATTGATTCTCCCCTTCCACCTTTCAAAAAGCCAAGCACAATGTTACTTTTGAAAGGGATGGCTTTGAAGCTACAGTCCTACTGCAGAACTCTCAAGTCTCTGGCCCTGGATTTTTGTTACTCAAGGTCTTACATACAGCTCTATACCTGCTTCCAAATCCATTAAAATGGAGACTCCTAACTCTACCCTCCTGAATCTGAATTTCTTGGCTGGATTTTAACCAACTCCCCAGATATTCCTGTTGCCTGCTTAAATCTGAGGCCCATGTCCTGGCTGGCTGCTCTAATCTTTCTCATTTCTTTCTTGGTCCCCCTGCTCTGGAAAGTAAGACACCCTCCTCTCTACACTGGGGTCACAGAGCCAACACGTCTGCAGTTCCTTTCCTCCTAAGAAACAGTTTGAGCACAAGAGGTGCCTAAATACCCAGATCTCTGGATGCTCACAGATGTCACATCAACTTTATGGCACACTGTGTGACATTTCCACCCAGAGCCACAAAGAGGAAGTTCAGACAAAACTCAGAGGGTGTGAAGGGTGGGCCCCCGGTCTCAGTAACAGGGAAAGTCAACAGGATCTGTTTTTATTTCAAGAAAATATATCAAAATACAAGTTCTTTTCCACATGTGGTCTTGTTCTCTTTTTAGGGGAGAGTGTGTGGCGGGGGGAGGTACACAGAGTGGATTTAACATGTTTAGTTTTAGTCCTATCCAGGTTCACAAAATTTCTTCTTAGCCCTCATGTACATATATTTGGATATAGTACCATCCTTTCTAGACATCCGAAAAACACTCATTTGTTTCTTGTCCTTTCTTACAATTGAAATCAGTATTACACAAATCTCTTACTTCCATTTGAATTTCCCAGAACTGAGTTGAAAAGATGAATATTCTTTATTTTGGAATTAAGCAATAACCTTTTTTCAATATTTCCCTTCCCTATACCCTTAACTAAACACAATCCTTCATAACCAAATAAACCTTCAATTTCCAAAGAATTCCCTATAACACAGCACATTATCAGACCTTCTACTGTTGGTTTAGTTTATACTTTAAATGTATGTATTTTTTTCACAGCAATAACCATGGGGCAGGGGACAGGTGTTGAATGAGGAAGGAAAATAACAAACACTGCAAGCGAAATAGAGTCAATGATCAGAGTCCTTTCCAGCTATACAAAAAATTGCAGCCCTGTTGGACACTGTAGTAAAAGAAAAACAGTAATAACCCAATACTGTGTACCAGCTGCTGTACTTAGCAAGTGACAGAGCTAGGACATGAACACAAGAAATCCATATTTTAACCCTTGTGCACAATAGCAAATATGACGCTTCCATAGTCCCCGGAACTCATGTGGGCCAGTCAAGCCCTCTAGTGTCAGAACTGACCCTAACCCCTGCAACACCTCAATGATCCCCTGCATGGGATCAAATGAAATGGAAGGCTAAAGAGCTCTGTAGACCTAAAATCCTTCATATATATGAAAGCTCAGACTAGCACTCTGAGTAACAATGGCCAATTCAAAAAATGAAATTTATATCATAAACATACAGTAATTAAAAAAAAGGAATCCATCAGCACCCAATGTGCTTATATCTTCTACAGAAGTGGTTCTCCACATTTTTTTCTACCTTGAAATGTTCAAGAGACGGAAAGGCAATGAGTTTTTCCCCCCCTAAGAACACAAAAACGCACTAATCATTAAAAAAAAAAATGGTAAGTGAAACTTTGCTGAAATGAGAACTTGCATTCATCAAAGGATATTAAACTGGATGTAGTGGTCCACACCTTTAATCCCAACACTCTACACTCTGAGAGGCTGAGGCAGGAGGATCACAAGTTCAAGCCTAGCCTAGAAAACTCAGCAACTGAGATCATGTCTCAAAATAAATAAAAAGGGGCTGGGGATGTAGCTCAGTGTGAAGGCCCTAGGTTCAGTCCCCCTTACACAACACACACCAATACAAAAGAATGAAAAGCAAAATGAGAGTGAGAGAAGGTATTTCTAATAAGTGCCTCCAACAAAACTCACATCCAAAATATGTGAGGAATGTCTCCAAGTAAATAGGGGGAAAAAATGAGCAATCTAAGTGAATGAAAGACTTACTAGGGACTGCATAAAAGAGTATGTTCAAATGGCTACAAAGCATAAAGACCCAAAATGTTATCCACTAGGGAAATGTAATTAAAACCACAGTGAGATAAAACAAATACTCTCATGAATGAACAGTATTAAAAAGAGCACCAATATCCAGTAGTAGCAAGAATGTGGAGCACCTGGGACACACAGATCACTGGTGGGAGAATAAACTGATAAAACTATTTGGCAAGATCTACTAGAACTAAATGTGACCTAGCCATTGTACCTCTCATCTGTCACTAATCTTTTGTCCACCAAATGGCACATCCTAGAAAGTTTGCAGTTTTATTCACAATTGCCTCAAACTGCAGCAATAACAAAAATATCTATCAATAAGAGAATAAAGCACTAAATATTTACACAATAGAATACCAGTTAAAAACAAAAAAGAACCAACTACTTCTAAATCAACCTCAATATGAATGAATCTCACAGACATGAGGATGAAAAGAATTCTTATTCAAAAGACTACAGCCAGGGATTTGGCTCAGTGGTTCCGCTGCCTGCCTCACAAGCACAAGGGCCCGAGTTCGATTCCTGGTTTGAAAAAAACAACAACAAAAGACTACAAACAATGATTCCGGTTATATGATGTTCAACACTTGTAAAATACCTCCATGGTAGCAGAAGTTGGAAGAATAACTCTGTGTTAGGTTAAAGTTAAGGGCAATATCTGGGAAAAGACATAAAGGAAATTTTGGAAGTGATAAAAATGTTCTCTATCTTGATCTAGGTCGTTTCACAAGTGTGTATGAGTACAAATGTGTGTGTAAGGTCATTAAAATATAGATAAAGATTTATGCATTCTACTGTGATTACATCTCAGTTTAAAAACTGCTTTAAATATTCAAGAGATATGACTTCTTGACAGTAACAGCCTTACTAGGAGTCTAACTCTAGTAAGTGGACCCTCAAGTTACAACCAGCTTGACATACAAACAACTTGGGTTAATTAGGTTCATGAAAGATTCATCTACCTCTTGATATCTATAGCATGTACTGAGGTAAACATCTAGCTCTCAGCTATATTGACTTACAACCAACTTGAGTTACAACCTGCCCTTGGAAACGAATGAAGTTCGTAAGTTATGGGTCCACTGTATTTCCCAGCTGCATGGCCCTGGTGGACAAGCAACTGAGCTCTTCATAACTACTCTTATGACCTGCACTTTTTCTTTTAATTCATTAATTTTATCGGTACATTTTAGGTGGGTAATATGCTGACATGGGAATTTGTACCTTTACATAATATATCTTGGTTCTTATTTTTTCCCCATCCCCCTGCCCTCCCTTTACCCTCTCCACCCCTCCCTATTTACAAAATCTTTGTTTCCATTTTTTCCTTTTCTCATATTTATTCCTTTCCCTTCTTTTCTTTCCGCTATCCCTCCCACTGCCCCTTCCCCTTTGGACCTTTCCTTCCTATTTCACGTAATCTATCCTACATTATCTATTATTTACACTTTCAGTTTCTCATACCAGAGAAACTATTCGGTATTTACCCATGTGTGGACCCCTAGCGGCACAGTTTGTAATAGCTAGAACTTGGAAACAGCCCAATTGCCCATCACCTGGAGACTGGATGAAGAAGATGTGGCTTCTTTATAAAATGGAGCCATAACGCATGAGAACTAGAGACATTCACAGCACACTGAGGCCATACTCTTAAGTGACCTGCGCTTCTAAGAAGAGCAGCATAGAGCAGTTCCATTACCTGTGGGCCAGGACAATAGGGTTATACCTCGGGGTATATTGTGAGAGTTAAATGAAAAGTGTATCTAGTCTCAGGAACAGAACAAATACTCTAAAAATCTGTCATTATCAGTGGTAAATGGGGATTAGAGAAGATGACAGGTTTTGAGTAGGGTCCAAATCATGGCTGCAGATTTTCTTTAAAAAGAAAAGAAACAACCCACATGTCCCACTAACACGCAGGACCCCACCATCAACACACTCACACACGGCACCAAAAATCACCTCTACCACAAAGCACCCAGCTAAGGTCTGAAAGAACACAACAGCTCTGACCTCACAATCACTTTCTTTTTCCTGCTTAGTAAAGCATCCAAGAGGCCCTTCTGAGATGAATGTGTAGTGAGTGATAAGGACAGAGAGGGGTGTAACGAATTCTAGAAAATCTGCTGAGATGCTCTCTCTAGTCACCAGAGAGAAGAAGCAGACAGCTTAAAAATCCTTCTAGAGCTTCATCCCAAGATTGCCCTTAAAATACAGTATTTCTTTTTCACTCCAAATACACCCTTGGTTAGCGCTGAAGCTGGATCAGCTCAAGAAGCACGAACATGGATGGATCCGCATTTTCTCCAGGATAGTAAACTCACAGTGCAGGGGCAAAGCAAATCGGGCAAATGTGGCTGCTCCAATGTGGCCCCAAAAAGAGCCCAAGGAAAGCAACCCATCACTGAGCAACATATCCAGATCCTGGGATGACTGATGTCAGCTCCCAGCCTTCTCACCGGCCAAGAACAAGCAGAAGCACAACCAGCGCTGATTCCAGGGTTCCTAGACAGCTTTCCTGCTCTAATCTTATTCCTGAATCTGAGTCAACAATGGTGATCTCAGTGGTTTGGCAATTCACCCACTTCCTACTGGACAAGGAAATGCTAGAACTAACTCCACCCCACCGAAACAAACACACTCAGAATCCAATAGTTCTGTTCTTTCTAAATCATCCTCCAAAGATCTGGGGTTTACTCATTTACAAGACTATAAATCTTCACTTGGTGAGAGTTCATTTCTAACTTCTATCCACACTACTGTATATTTAAGGGTCAAATTTAGAATAAAACAAGGACTGTGGCATCCAGAGAAACACATGTTCTCGGTCTGTGTGTGATACCACCCACTATGCTTATGTAGGATGACAGAGAAATGAAGGCTCGGGGAATAGTCCTGCCATCCACAGGAGAAAAGAGCTCTGCAAGAAGTGCCAGGGAGAAGTCCTATGTTTCTAAAGAGCTACCGAGAAAACTGATTTCTAACAGTTCCTTGACAAAGGTTAAGGTTCAGGATATGGTCGCTTACAGAGATAACCCCAAAGCCATGTACAATAATCTTGGAGAATAACATCTTTTCTGTATTTCTGTTTATGAAATTACAGGCTCCAGTGACAATGGAAAGCAGGTAAGTAAGCAAAATGAGGGAGACTGGATAAGACATTCTTTATTGCCCCAAGGAGAATAGGCTTGGTCTCATCTTCCTTAAAATCTGCAGCCTTGGGCTGGGATTTAGCTCAGAGGTGCTGCCATCTGCCTTGCAGGCTCAAGGTCAGAAGTTCAATCCCCAGTACCCAAAAATAAAAATAAAAATAAAAATTCTGCATCCTTTTGGTTTTTCTTTTGCATTTTTACTTTTTGACAGAGACACAGGAACAAAGACGCATTTCCCCTCAAGAGACAGGCAGTTGTCACCCACTGTCATTTGCCATGGAAATCTGAGTGAAACAGAGGTAAGAGAGACAGAGTGAGAGAGAAACGAGAAGTAGCAAACTGGCCACCCCCAAATTACAGCTAAGATTTCTTGAAAGTTTTTATATGCCAAGCACTGTGCTAAGAATTGTACTTGAATTGTCGTTTATTTATCACTATAGTTGTATGAAGTACTATCATTGTGCCTCTTTTTAAAAGTAGGGGAAAAAAAAAAAAACAATCCTGAGTCTCACAGAAATTGGTTGCCACACTGCTATTAAATCCCAGATCCTGAACAGGAACCCAGGTGTGTCTGACCCTAAAGCAGGCCATGGAGCAATCACAATGGCGATACGTCACCCCCACGAATGCATGCAATGTATCTGTGCCCAGGCTCCAAGAACACAGCTCATTAGGAAGAGAAGGCCCCCACCCACACATACATTAAGAACTACTTAGAAGTGGCTCCTAATCAATTATTTAAAAGGACATGATCCTAATGAATGAATGGATGGATGGATGAATCATAACCTATTAATGCCTAGAACACTGACCTCTTGGGAAGAAAGGTCCTAAAATAATTAGGATCATTTCAATAAAGACAGTCTAAAGAGTAAATATCACCGAACCCCATCAAAAAAGTTCTTAGAGTTTTATTTTTTAAAATGCTGCTACCATAAAACATCAGGAAGCTTAAGCAGAGAAATCTCTGGCATTAAATGTAGCATATCGATTGGGTGTCTGCTATGTACCAGCCATAACACTCAATACTAGGGATGCAGAAGTAAGCAAATTTTAACAGAATGCACCAGGAGAAAGCGTTATTGACTGATGGGATGATTAATACTCAGGCAGAATGCAAATACTTGCTACTATTATTGATAATGAATAAAATATTCTTAGCTGGTAACTTTTTTTCCATATTTACTATTCTGTCTTATGATCAACAGAAATACACTTAAGTAAAACTTACTGGCTGAACTGTTTCCTTTCTTTGGATTTATATAATAGAAAAATGCTGGTATAGATTTTTTTTAAAGAAAACAAACTTATTCTGTATTTAGAAAGTGGTAAATCATTTGGTTTACCCAATCAATAAAACTCCAAATTTCACTATGTTAAAGAGTTTTTTTAAAAAAAGGTGTTGCCTCAGTCACCCTCCCATCAAACCCATTCACCATTATATCACATTCTTACTTAAACCAGAATCAAACAGTAAACACTCCCTTTTAATTAGAAACAAACAAAAAAAAAAAATCAAAAAGCTCAATGACAAGTGCTCACTCCCAGAATTCTAAAGATTCCTAGAACTTGCCCAGAAGCTTACTTTCCAGAACATTCAAGAAGCAATTCAGAAAGTGTGGTATCTTCCCTGTTCAAATCATGGAAGTCAGAACAGTGTGTAACACCCTCTGAGGAAGGAAAAAGCCATTTCCTGCCTGAAATGTCAATGGCACTGAGTCCAGCACGCCAATCCAACCAGCAGGAAGGCAAATTCAAATATTATTCCAAACACAGGGCAAGAAGGGGAGGGACAGGAAGTTTGAAACCAGGAAAAATGGATTCATCTGTTGCACAAGATAAAAGCACACAGCATCGAGAGGGAAAAGGAGGCCCGCCTAACTTTTAGCACACTCGGGACAGTGGAATCATCCATCTGTTGCTTTCACTATCCTCAAATAGTCCCTCATACATTAGTTCAGAAAGCCAGAAAAAAAGTAGTGTTTAAACAGAGACCAGGCTAACTGAGCTGCTTGCCTTTGCAGGAAAGAGGTATGAATGATCCATGAAAGGGTGAGAGGAAGGAAACACCAGAGAAACAAGGAGTCATTGACAGTATCTTTCTCTTAAGTAGTAATATACACATCATAATCATTTCTATATAACACACACACACACACACACACACACACAGCTAAACTGGCCATGTATAAAGGACAGCAAATTTTCAACTTGACCATGTAATACAGTGGTCACTAATACATATACAAAACTGCCATCTAGAGGCCAAATGTTGAAACAAAATGTTATATAAGATGATCCATTCTTTTTGGAAAGTCTCACAGTCACACATTTTCATGAAAACAGACAAAGCAGTACTTCACACATATCACAAAACAAGCCAGAAATCATAAAATTACTTTATTTTAAAACGAGTATATTTTCCTTTTGTGAAGGAATTCGGAGTGGGTATAAGACTTTTATAGGAAATGTGTGTACATAAAAGGTTACCACATATATAATTAAGATGGAATCTTTCCTTAGCAGGCCCTTTGCATGTATACCCCTAAATGCACTTGCATTTCGCTCTTACAAGTGAACTGAAAAGTTGGGACACTATAAGATAATAAGCAGGCTCAGACCACCACCAAAGCTAAAGTTTGCCGTAAGAGCAATTTCTGGGATTTAGAATATAGAAAAAAAAATAATAAATTCAAAGGCACAACATTTCCAGACATAGTACTCCATCAGAGATCAACATTACTGTAGTTTATTTTCAATACAGTCCTCCTGTGAGGCATTTACAGGGACCTCTATCTTACAGACTCACCAAGAGACATTGCCAGTAAAGGACAAATGCTGAATTGAAACTCTGACTTTCTTTAATCTTGTACCTGCAACAGTTAGCCTGCTGTAAAAACACATGCACAGTGAGGATGCCAACTGACTGGAGAGTTCTGAAAGATGTTTTAGATCTTCTAAAAATCTTCCTTGCCTTTACTATTCTGACTTTAACCAATCCTCCATTTTCCTGGGTTTTCCCCTCCTACCTATCCATAAATGCAGGTTATCTGTGCACTTGCCAAAGTTTAATTAGCAACTAATTTAATTAAGCTCTTCTAGTCTCATCTCCAAAGTCCCAAAAGAAAAGAATAAAATAATATATCTCAAAATTGCATCACCATAAAAAAACTGAACTGCATGCAATGGCATATGCCTGTAATCCCTGCACTCAGCAGGCTAAGGCAAGAGGATCACTAGATCAAGGCCAGCCTGGACTACATATTAAGTTTGAAGCCTATCATAAGACTTTGCCTCAAAAAGCCAAAAAAGAAAAAAAAAACTTAAAAAGAACAATTGCATGCACATAATACTTACTGTTTTTAGAGCTGTATATAATGATCACTTAAGACACTCGAATTGAACAAAAGCAGGAAAAACATACCTAAACACCCAGCCAGTGAATACAAAGAAACGGCCATCCATCACCAGGCAAAAACAGGGTATGTGGCAGGAGGAACAAGACAGACTGACAGTAGATTTGCTAGACCCGGGCTGGCTCAGAAGGGTGCTGTCTCCCTTTACCTGTTACATGCTTACAAAAGAAGGAGGACATGAAAGAATTAGATGTGGCTTTAAGAAAGAAAGACCAACAAATTCATAGAGCTTTGTGAATATTACATCCCTTACTGTTAGAAGAGTCTCTATACTATGCAGTTATACTCAATAAACAAGGCAAGAATCAAGAAAGGAGGTAAGTGAAGAGTAGCAACTCATGCTAACATTCTCTTTAAAATTGGAAGGGTTGGGCCAGAGATTTAGCTCAGTGGTTCCACCACCTGCCTCATAAGCGCAAGGTCCTGAGTTCGATCCCCAGTAATCCCCCTCAAAAAAAGAAGGGAAGGAAGAAGAGGAAGAGGAGGAAGAAGAAGAAAAAGAGGAAGGAGAAGAAGAGGACCTCAACTGCTTCAATATTTGTATGTGTATGTGTGTGCATTCTACACACAAGGGTAGTAGATAGCATAAAGACAACAACTATTCTTGTCTGGCCCTTATTCCACCCCTAGCCCAAAGTATCCTGACCACCTCTAACAACTTGTCATTGCTGTCCAACCTGGACAGTGTCAATGCCAGTGAAGGGGTGTTTAACACACATCAGATTTTCAAATGGATGGACTTCTGCTGGAGTCAAGTAGTTCCATAGCAAAAAAAAAAGTCTTCTAATTGTTTCCTTTCCCCCAAGTATAAACATTGCTCCCCCAAGATACTATGCTGATTCAGTGAATCAAAGGCCTTTGTTTCTACTATTTTCCATATGTTTTAATGGCCCCTCCTGAAAAACATGTGGAAGAAAATATCCATGTGTTACATACATCTGTGAGAAATTTCTCAAAAATAAACAAATCCAGAGATGCTGGAAAATGACTTCTACTATGATTCTTTAGCTTAGACAAATATTTCCCCATGTTTTCCCATTAATTTCTATAAAGTACTACATGGTGGAATTCATTATTTAAAGTAACAACTCAGACACTGGCAAGGATCGCCAATCTACATACCACCACTTCCAGTCAAGGTTTGCTTTTGTAAGATATCCCATCTATCACCTAGAAATCTTACTAAACTCTTTACAAAAAAGTTGGCATATACTAAGGGAAAAAGTGATAAATCTAGCCACTCATACAATATAAAACACAGACCTTCAAAATCAGGGTCTATGGTAAGGTAATAAGAAGACACCAAAGAATGCTTCCTATTAAGGCATAAAAAAGGGGTGTTTTTTTTCTTATAAGTTAATGAAAGCTTAGGCTACTACTATAAAAAACGATGAGGAGAAATAATAATAATAATAACAACAACAACAACAATAATCATTGGTAATAATATAAGTAACTTCAATAAGGAAGGTGATTTACGTGAATGGTGCTGAGCCATCCATTCAAAAGGCCGTCAGGATGCTGCTTTGCTGGGAGTCCTTCCTCTTCAACACTGTTAAGTTTCCCGGTACTGCTGTAACCAAGTGCCACAAACTCAGGGCCTTAAATACAGAAATTTTTTTGTCTCCCAGGTCCAGAGGCTTCTATCCTCTTCAAAATCAAGGTGTTAGGAAGGCCGGTTCCTTCTAAGGCCTGTGAAGGAGGCTGCTCCATTCCTTTCTCCTAGAGTCTGTGGCCTGCTGCCAGTCTGGCATTTGTTGGCTTGGAGACCATCGTCCTGATCCCTGTTTCGTGTCGGTGAGCGTTCTCCCTCTGCCCGTATTATATCTGTCCGCATTTCCTCTCCTAATGACTTCATTTTATCTTGATAACCTCTATAAAATCCTATCTCCAAATAAGGTCATGTTTTCAGAAACTAAAGATTAGGACTTCCACATATGAATTTAGTAGGGACATGATTTGCTATAAAGACACCTGCTAAGAAAATCCAAACAGATTCTCCTTTGGAGAATGTTGTGGCAACATCCCACAACCACAAGTCAAAGGACTATTATGTTCATTTGGATGGACTCAGTACCTTGATCTAAGCAAGTTCTGGATTAGAGATATAAAAAGAATTTCTCTTAACTTTGTTCAGTGTTGGAGACAATAAAATCCTTCGGAAGGAAAGAGTCGATATTAACCTGTGAAACATTTGCTCAGAATAGGACACAGATCTTCAGTCATTCAGGTCTGAACCCCACCCCCAACTAGTTCAGCAGAGGAAGGCACTATGGGAAAGGGACTAAAGGAGATGGGGCCTCGAAATTACGCAGGAGCCGATAAGAAGGGCGTAGGACCCATGGAAAAGAGTATGGGCCTGGATTTGAAATATCAAAGCTAACAGAACTTAGGTAGAAGAATCAGAAGATTTCTGATGACTGTCACCTTAAAAATAAAAGGTGAAAGAAGAGGCATGGGGGAGGCCAGCATGCATGGAACAACTAATGCATGCCATGTCCCTAGTTCTAGGATCTGTCTGCATAACCTCTTGATCCAGTCATGCAAGAACTTTGTAAAGGCCACAGTGTCATACACAAAAGGACAGAAGCAAGTTTAGTTTATTGCACCATTAGTTTACAAGGCCAAATGCAAATGATTAGAGTGAGAACAGCACCTCTCCAGTTCTACCACCTGCACCATGGTATTCCTGAAATATACCCGCCAACAGCACTCTGTTTAGCTCTGAGAACATTTCTAACATATTCTGAGTTTTGTGGCTGCAGTGTCCCCTGGAACAAGCTGCTCTAACCTTCCGTTCAAATCCCACTTTAGCCTGGGAAACACAAGGCCTTCAGCCCTCTGACCTGCACATTCCTCAGCAATGGAGTGGGAGTAAGAGGGTACCATCCTCTGAGCTACAGTGAAGATTACATGAAATAATGTAGGAAGAGTACCTAGCTTACAGAGGGCACCAAGCTTCCTCCCTTCTCATTCACTACTAACAACGTCCCTTAACTAAAAAGGTGGGGTTTTACTGTCATACTGGTGGTTACCTTTTTCCTGGTAAAATAATCTGTGCCAGACTGCACACAACCTTTTCTACTAGCAACACTGTTCTCCTCTGTATGAGTAAGTACCAAGCTCATGAATAAAGGAACCAGAGCTCTATATTTGTTTTTGTTTTACCTTGCTGTTTTGTTTTATCTCACTTATTGTAATATCTCTAGTGAGAAAAGTGATTTTATGCGCTGTGATGAAACTGTACTGGGAAATGCTGGTGTAAAATGCACTAATAATTAGTAAGAATGATGAATAACCAAAGGGATTGAAAATATGGATTTTAGGGCATCAGTCTCAAAAAGATGGACTTTGTGGGTCTGGGGTAGGCATTAAAATCTGTATTTCTAGTCAGTACCCAAGTGGATACAGAATGCAGGTGAGGCCCACCACACAGTAACAGACCCTGAGGTAACCAACTCAACCCATTAAACTCCTACAATATCACTTCCTAAAGGCTACGCTTCCGAAATGTCAGCACTAAAACCCCACAACATCTCATTTTCTAAGTCACATAAATCACACTTTGATGCGTAAGTGTATCTTGACAGAACACCATATTAAGAGCCACTACATAAATGTTTCTCTCTTCCATCAACATGCTCTGGAGGCGTTTTGAACGCGCACTGTTAACCATAATCATTTCTCTTTCATATTCACACTTCCCAGGTGCTAAGTTGCACCTTGACCCCCGCTTCTGTGGGCAGCAGGTGGAGCTGAGGATACTATGGCCAAAGACAGCAGGGTCAGTAGCAATGGTCTCCTTGCTATAGGGTGCCTGTGATAAAGGAAAAGTCAGGAGTTAAGAGGAGAAAGAACCCCAGGCTGTTGCCTACCACAAGAAAACGCCTTGGCCTTCTTGTTCTGGTCCCCTTCTAAGTATGTGAGAAAAACACAGAAGGACATTGCAAAAAAAAAAAAGGAAAAAGAGGAAAAATCCTGCCAAACAGTATATAAAACTGAGATAAGTCATTTCACAGAATGGCTGATTTACCTCCTGCTTCAGGGGAGGCTCAGCAGCCTGGTTCTGAACTCTGCCAAAAGCCAGAAAGACCAGAGACAGACACTGGAGAGAAATCAATTTCTCAAGCCCACTCAGTGTCTCAAGTGCGACATATTTCTTGTGTTTTGAAACTGGGGCCTGCCAAGGCTTTGGGACATGAAAAAGGAGGGAAGGTGCTAGGAAATACCGTATTGGCAAAAGGCAGAAATGAGATTAAGATGCAAGAGGGAGTTTTAACTGCCTACTAAGCAATTCTCCACAACTTCTCAGGAACTTCTGAAGAAGAAAACATGGAAAATAACATCTCCTAAAAGCATCTCTAAGCTTATTGGCAACCTGATGGAGAACTGCAGGAAAAGGTACGCCCTCTTCCACACTGCCTGCCACACACACACACACACACACACACACACACACACACACACACACGATTGTCGTTAGGAGCTACACATCTCATGGTCATCAAAACCAGCTCCCCCTCCACACAAACACATCTTCTGAACCTCTTCAAAGATCCCAATAACGTGGATTCCCTTAATTCCATGATTAAGATTGTAAAAATGCATACACACACTTCAAACATCCAGATTTCAGATTGTTTAAAACAAGAACCAATTTGATTGAAGGAAGGCTCTTTGCAAGTCCCCCTTATTATCTATCTCAACTCCACCCATCCTCCAAAGAACCCTACTCCTCTCCCTTCCCGCTCACAGTCCCGCCACACAGCAAGGGGCAGGGGCACTTTGCCTCTTATTTATAAACTACATTCCTCCATGTTGAGAAAAGAAAGGAAATATGAGCCTGATGACCACGGAACAGAAGCTAAATGACAACATATATCAACAGCTGTATTTGTTGAGCATTTATTACCGGCCATGCTGCCCAGCATTTTACATGCATTACCTCCTTGAATTCTTACAACAATCCCATGAACTAGGTACTGTAGCAATCTTCATTTCCCAGATAAGAAAATCAAGGCCAGAGGAGATTAAGTAACTTGCTCAAAGTCACGTGGCCACTAAGCAGCAACGTGAAAATTTGGACCCAAATTGTCAGGCTTGAGAACCAACGGTAAGTGATTAAGTTGCTTAGGAGACCAATGTCTCCCGATTAAAAGAACGTGTTTCCGATTAAAAGCCATCTTAAACTTCTGATTTAGGCTAAAAGGGCATGCATCTTCCAGCAGGCATGGTGCAGGGAGGACAGCTGCCAGGAGAAGGCACACCAGCCCTGCCAGCATCAGGAGGAGCACTGCCCATCCCCGGGGACGCTCAATCTCCGGATGACCCTTTAGAGCTCAGCGATGATGGCTACAAGTGCATTTCTCAGGCAGAGTATCAGTGCTGGCTTGACAAACTGGCGTGGGTTTTCTTAAATAAAGGAAAGAGATTAAATGGAATTAGGTGAGTCTCTTGCGGAGATTTAAGGATCCTAACACTAACACTGCTGATCTTGAGCAGGCAGCTCAAACAAGCTTAACACGTGAGTTTCATTGAAAGAATTAAACTGTTGCCAAGTAAAGTGCCTCAAAGAATTGGTGGAATCTTGTCAAACCAGCTTAACACCATGCAATGCTACAACTTAATGAGAGACGCTATAAATCCTGTAGAATACAACCCACAGCTCTCTTTCCAAACACTGATTTCACAAGTGGTTTCGTGTCTTTTCTGTGTGTGCATACACATACAGTGGTAGGTGAAATACTGTAATTAAAAGCTTTTTCTTTAATTTGACTAAAACATCTACCACCCATTCTCTTTTGAATGTTTGTATTAATTTCTTTAAGGAGAAAAAGCTCAAAGAACAGATGCAATGGTAAAGCAGGGCTGGGGATTTAGCACAGTGATTCTGCTGCCTGCCTCACAAGTGCAAGGACCCAACTTTGATCCGAGGGGTGGGGGGAGAGGGAGAGAGGGAGGGAGAGGGAGAGGGAAAGAGAGAGGGGGAGAGAGAGAAAAAGATAGAGAGAGAAAGGAAGGAAGGAAGGAAGGAAGGCAAGCAAAACAAACCCTGTGATTCAGTGCTGAATTTGAAAGATGGGGAGGCTGTATTGATCATTGCAAATCAGCTAAGGCCTAAGATCTAATCCAAAATTGATACAGTGGGGGATAGAGACAGGAGGGAGAAGAAAAATGTAGAAAAGCTTTAACGAAAAGGAAAGAAATCCAAATTCAGTCATATTTGTTTCTAAAGAAAATGTAACAACTACTCACCTGTCCACTGCTTCTACATCAAAGCAAAACCTCTTCTCAATAGAATCTGTCTTCCGCCGTGTGCAGGATTTGAGGGTGACTGATTCATCTTCTCCCTAGCGGAAAGACACACATTATTGAGGTAAGGCCAGAATGTTGGGTCTGTTCCTCCCTGGGACAAACTTGGCACATCAACAGGACAGTACGTCATCTTCTCAAAACTGAGTGTTCATGACCATGTGAGATGAGAAAAGATGGTAATAAATATTCTCAGGTAAGAGCCTCCTGCAGCTAAAATTTGGAAATCCTGTTATATTTAGAACCAAGCATCTTTAGTACTTGTGGCTCACAATGGTACAGCATCAATTCAAAGTGGCTAGAAAGAGCTTCTGCTGATACTGTCTTAACTAGGTTTAATTGTAGATTTGATAAGGCTGAAGAAGACGTACTCTGAAGACTGGGCTTCTATAACCTCGAGTCAGGCATCACTTCAAGAACACCTTCCTACACCAGGTAAAAGATGCCCAAGTTGTGTTCACATGTCCTGCCCTTTGGTAATCCATCCCTGCTCTCATTCTATCCTCAGGCAACCCCTCAGTCTGATTTCTGTCATTACAGATTGATTTCATCTCCTATAATATTTTTTTCTAAGTGGAACCTCACAGTATGTACTCTTTTTTTGTCTCATGTTTATGTTGTAGACATCAAGAGTTTGTTTCTTTTTATAGCCTATTACTATTCTAGTGTATAAGTGGAATGTAACAATTTTATCCACTAGGACCAATTTATTGGCAAGAAGCACAGACCGTCCCTGAGTCGTTCTATTTCTGTCACTTACAAATTTGCTAGGGTTTCTGTTTCTCCTACCTTGGGCAATATTGTTTCTAAAGGTGGGGGGATTAACAAGCTCACCTAGTTTGTTAATAATACAAACAATAATACAAATAATACAAAGTGTGACTACATGAGGTAAACAACCACTCACTGACATCAAATAGCACAAAAAACACAGAAGACTTGAGATTTTATATTCACAAGCTTTACATCTATTGTCTTTCATTGAATAGCAAAGATTAATTAATTAGATTGAGAACTGTTCTTTTTGTACTTTGTAAGATACATGAGTGTATTAAATAAAAATGAGAGGAGGCCACTGTTTTGGATTAGGCTCCCATGCTGGGCATCAAGAGACCAGACTAAAAGTCAACATGGAGTCACCCACGCTAATGTTCCTTGTCATTAAGCTTTTTATCTAACCAGGGGAAACGAAACAACAGCCGAATTTCCCAAACAGGCTCATTTCAACTGGAATGACACTATACTTCCCTCTGACTTAATTCTTATACCAAAAGTTAACTTGAAGTAACCTCATGTTGACCAGTTATCTTTCTATCCTTCTGCCTCCCTGTCCCTTCCTTACAAGGAAAGTAACTTTAAAATGACCGGTCCACTTTTTGTTCTCTGTTTCCGCTTTTATCAGCCTTTTTCTGTCTTAAAACCATCCTCATCTGCTTAGCTCATCAGAAGATGAATTCTGTTTTATGAAACAAAGTGTTGCCCAGTTCTAGGATACAAAAATCAAGCCAATTAAGATCTTTAAACTAAACTGTCCTAACTTTGTCCTTTGACAAGAATAAGAGATCTGACCTCATTCATGTCTAACTATATTTCAGATTTAATATCTATGAACTAGCTTCCACTTTCAAAGCTTAGATGAAGAGTCATGGAGAAAGGCCAGAGAAAGAGGGTCTATAAAGGATCATCAAACAGAAGCAGAAAAAAGAGCAGGATTTTGTTCCAAGGGTGATAATGCCATATGAAGAAAAGTCTATAAAGATTATCTGCTCAACTACTTGAGGTTTTAAAAAGTGGTAAGCACAGCTAACAACCACTTAAATAAAAGATTACATTCAGAGCTGGGGAAGTAGCTCAGTAGCACTGCGCCTGCCTGGTAAGTGAAAGGTCCTGAGTTGCATCCCACCCTGTTGTGGCGGGGAGGTGGATCCATGACAAACATGCAAAAAACCAGACTGCTTAAAAATCTAAAAGAAATAAAAGGGATGTGATCTAATCGGGAAGGCTACAGAAGGCTTTCTTGAGCTGGGATTGGGAGAGGTCCCAAGAGATAAAAACAGGAGAAAAGGAGCAAGGCACAAAAGCAGCAAGTGGAAAGGTCCTGTGGTCTAGGGCGTGCTAGAGGAAGAGGGGAGCTGGTACAGCTGGAAGCCCAGACTGAGAGGAAAAGTGAAATAAGAAAGGATTTGAGGGAGGCAGGGGCCAGACAGTGCAGGATTCTGGTCTGTATCCTGAGAGTAGCAGAAAAATAACAAGGGGTTTCAAGTAAGGGAGGGACAGGATCAGCCTTGGACTGCTCCACACCTGCTGAGGGTTTCCCTGCAAGGACATTCTTTCGCTACACATGGATGGATACAGTCTACTCATGATAGAGAACACTTTAATAGCAAAAAAGCCCTACAAAATGTCACAATGTAAAATAACTTCTGCCATTTGCTTTTTAGTTCAGAATCAAGAGACACCAGAGGCATCTAGTCTAGCTAAAAAGTTTTGTAAATGAAAAGAACCATTGTTAACTTTGCTCACCAGCCAAGCCCCTTAACCTGGGCTAGAATAGATAACTAAATGAATTTTAAAGGTAACCTCCCCTAATAAAGAAGTGATACATCTGGGTTGAAATTCAACTGTTTCCCAACCATGTTTTGAATATCAACAATGTGAACTGTGAAAATGAAATACAACCACCTGAATGAGATCAAGGCTATAAAACCTATAAAATGAAGGAGTTGTAGCCCAGTACTGGATCGATCCAGGCACAACTTTATGTGGGATCAATCTTTGTCGACAAGTATAACTTTTTTATTTTACTTCCATTCTGCGGCCTCTCTGTGTGTCACTTGCCAATTCCTTCCATAACATTCATAGTTCCAGGCCCAAGGATGGAAGAACAGTGGGGACTTCTAAACACACGTGCACGCGCGCGCGCGCGCGCGAACACACACACACACACACAAATTCAGAACCACAAGGGACAATTAGTGGGCAGAAAGCATAGAATAAAACCATGTTGGGGGAAAAACACCCTACTCTCTAAGTTAAATCTACCTCCAGCTCCTTACAGAGCTTTGTACAAACATATATATAAAGACCTCACATGATGCCCTACCTCAAAGACGGCTGCTACATAAAACAGTAGCCTCCTTCCCATAATGCTCTGTGCCTTAAGATGGCTGCCACATGTTAAATATGGCTTCTCTTACCAAGGGACAGCCTTCCTCTCATCATGCCTTTCTTCCTGCCAAAAAAGTAACCTGATACTTGCTACCTCCGAATAACCAGTGATGTCACAAGCCCCTCCTAATGATGTTACAGGCTTCTCCAATCCCTTAAGCTACTTCATTCAACTCCACCCCAGCTCTGGTTAGTCTCCTATAAAAGAACCTCCCTATTCCTCCATGCGGCTTTTCCCTTGTTAGGAGACAGCCCAGTAGATCCTCCCCATAATAAAGGCTTGCTGTAGTCCTGGTCTCATCCTAGTTTTTTGGCTTTTTTACCTAATATATCTGGTGCCAAATCCCAGGAGAAGAGCAGTTAATTAAGTGATGATCCCCAGTGGGTCCAGGTCAATTGGCCTTTCGGCCACCTCCTCCAGACCACATCTGCCAAGCCAGGACTTCTTTGCGGCTTTCTATCTTTGCCATTCCTATGCACATATCCACACTGGTCACTGATTTCAGGGTGAGTAAGTAATTAGCTTTCTTCTACTCAGGTCCTCTGTCTCGTTCTCATTCTCTCCCTCTGGGGACGTCTCAGAAATCCAAGCACTTGGTCACAAAGACCCTCTCAGGCCACTAGGCCCAGGACCATGCCCCTGGGAGATGCCCCACTGCCCAACTCCTCTCGTTCTCCCCTTCTGAGGACTGGCTAGGGAATATCAAAAGAGATGAAGACATTCCTCTCTTTTGCCCTCCTCCTAGGGAGCTAACTTCTCACCCACCCTAACATGGACACCCAACAATCCAAACCCCCTCCTCAATGCCTCTTGGCTGCCTTCTGGCACAATTTTGTCCCCTTGGACTGTTGGGATCTGACTTTACGCCAAAAGAACTCATTTTTTTATTGCTACCAAATCAGGCCTCAGTACAAATTAGAAAATGAATCTCAATGACTGGAAAATGATACTCTCAATTTTAACACTGTAAGATAACTGCCTTGGAATGGCTGCCGCCATTCTGACAAATAACTTCTTTCTTCCCCTTTAAGTTTCCATTTCCTACATCATGCGTCACCTATCATAAATAAAACCGATGCACAAAAAAAGGCTTGTCTGTATAAGGAATGGATTCCAACAATGACCCCTGAGTGGCTGCCCATGCAGCCGACACAATCCCCAACCCACCTGCACCAGTCACCCACTATATAACCAAGCCCCTTCCCCAGCTCCCTCTCATCTCCTTTGTTCCCTTTCTGCAGAGCGGGCCACTGTGCAGCAGCAGCTCTACAATAAAACCTCTCATACAAGCTCTGTTGGTGTGCAGAATGATCTTTGGCAGGTGCCTGTTTCTTTCATTGGTGTCATGACTCGATTGGGTGCTATCCGGATCCCGGCTTTAATACCAACAGTCTAGAGACCCTAAGCCTTGGTGTCCTGATCCTCCCCCCGACAACTCATGTCCATTCGCCTAGATGCCTCTATGCACCCACCACTGGTCTCATCAATAGGTGAGTAACCAGCCTTTATTCGTGGGTTTGTCGATCTGGGTTGTGATCCCCGTGGCAGAGACTTCCCCTCCTTCTATGAGATTTGGTGTGTTCTCGGTCTCTCCTGGCCTCTCATTCAAAATTCCTGAGCTCAGGCCCCAAGTCTCCTATGGCCCTTCGGCCCCAGCATTCCCCTCCCAAGTGGTGACAACTCTTCCGAACAGTGCTTTTACTCTCACAACTCTCTGTCCCTCACTCCAGGACACCTCAGTGAGCAGTGACAGAAGTCTCCTTTCTCCACCATAGGATCGGAACAGTCCATTCTGGCTGACTCCCCCCTGGGCTGTCTACTAAAAAATCTCAAGGCTCTTGGCCTCAGGGCTGACCTAAAACCTAAACTTCTTAATAGGATTTCTACCCAAATTTGGCCCCAATATTTATTAGATAACCAAAATAAGTGGCCACCTAATGGCTCTTTTGATTCCTCGCTTATCTGGGATCTTTATAACTTCTGTGAGTGCATGGGCAAATGGAGTGAGATTCCCTATATTCAGGGCTTTTCCTACTTAAGATCTAAACCTTCACTCTGTTCTTCCTGTCAGCCTCGTCATGTCATACTTGCTACTAAAACCCTGAGTTCTCCCTCTGCCCCTAAAGAATTTGACCCAGCAGATGAGCCTCCTCCTTACTGCTTTCAGAGATCTCCGCCATCCTGCCCTCCCTCTCTGACCCTCCTCCACGTGCCTCTTCTTCTCCCCCGCCATCTTGTAAACCTCCACCGCCATCTAGCGACTCTGATCCTAAATCCACCTTGAGTCAGGAGCTTTGTTATCATTTCCTCCTCTGGCTAATTGGCAATGTACCTTTTATCTTCACCTTAAAATAATGTTTGATGGTGTTTGGTTTCTAGATGTTTAATTGGTGTGTTTAAAACCTTTCTTTTACATTTCAAATTCTTTAAATTGTAATTATGGATTAACTTGACCTCTCTACTTTCTGCTTACAGACTTCTGACAATAACTACAACACAATATTATGCTACTATTATAAAGCACTTTTATTCCTTCTCATCCTAATTACAAGAGATCTCTGTTAATTGACCTGAAAAGTTTTGACTAGCCTTAATTTAAAGAGGTGTTATAATTCAGTTGACCAAATACATTTGAGTGCACTCTAGATTCATAAATTTTCTTATAGGTTTTTCTATGTCTAATTGTTTAAAAGTGTTTGTCTAATTATATTTTTGATCCCAGACAAAATGACATCAAAGATACAAAAAAATTGTTAATTTCTACAACCTGGTTTTACAGGTTAAATAAAAAATTGTCAAGATAATTAAATATAAACTTCTAGGTTTGGGTACATTCCTGTTGGTAAATAAAGAAGTAGCTGCTCAGAAAATTTTATTCTGGTCTTTGTTCACTAATGGGAGCCCCAATAATTTTCATAGCCTTATGGGAAGATATGCCTCATTAAATATGTTATTATAAAATGTTTACATTGGTTATCATCAATGGGTTGAGTTCTAAATATGTTATTGTGATATATTTATAATGGTCATCTTCAAAATATAGTATTTTCTGTGAAAAAACAACAAGTTACTAAAAAAGGATCCTTTTAGTACCAAGCTACATTATAGGACATAAAATTTCATATAATTGCAGTAATTATTATTGCTACTTTTCTGGTGTACAAAATGTATTCATGTTGTTTGACCATGCAGGTCTTCCAACGTATTGTTTATGGCAATAACCTTTTGATCCAGGTATTTGCCCTTCTCTTCTGCTCCACCTACTCATGATTACAGACAGGTACATTTGTAGGCCCATACACTTTCTTTAGATGGAAACTTAAGTTTCCTGGGTTTTTTGTTTTTGTTTTTGTTTATGTATTTTAGAGAAAAATAAATACATTTAACAATGACTATTTTATACTAAGATACATATCTGTTTGTTTTAAAGATAACTGTCATCATGATTGTCATGCTAAAATATTATTATTATTATTATTATTATCATTATTATTATGTGTGGCTCTTGATTACAAGTTTTTTTTTCTGTTAATATTCTACAGGAAATCAACTACTAAAACAACCATGAATGATAAAAATAATAGCCCTCTAACTGTATTTTAGATTCCAGGGTGCTTGCTATCTAGATAAAGTTATGATAGTTAAGCTCCTACTGTACTACTGACGTCACTGATCTTCTCTTCTGGGTGTTCAACCACCAAAGGGCAAAGACCAACACTAAAAGGTAACTGGGCTAAGAAGACCACCAATATTTTGGCTCTGGCCCTCCAAGGTCATCAAAGATCCAAGGTATGAAGGAACCTTTTCTACAACATCTTACATCGTTGGTAAGTCACCCAACCTCCTGAACAGGGAGATTACTGGACACCAGAGGACAAATACTATGTGTGCTAAAGGAAGGTCACCAAGGAAGAATCTCCCATGCTTTCACTAAAAGCACCATAATCAAGCAAGGCCATGACCTATCCTAATGGCTGACAATGACAGAAGAGCTGAGAGGCTCTCTACATGGTTCCAAAATAATGCCTAAAGAGACTTAACTGAGCTTGATGGAGAGCAAGAGGTTCATATTGATTAACACAGGTCTCACTTTAACTTGGTCTTAAACACCCAGCAGAAAAGAATAACCAAAAGAGGCAATTAATAAACAGGCACTAGTGATAGACTTTTGAGGCCCATCACTCCACCTCCCTATACAGGAATAGATCTCCAAGTGGTAAGCCAGATAACCCAGTCTCAAAACAAGGCTACAACACCTATTTAATACCCCCCTCTACTATCTCCCTGTCAATATCTCAGACTGTTGGATGTTTATGTCTGTTTACCCCGACTCATTCACTCCAATTCCCATACCCTTAGATTTTAACCTATCTGTCTCAAATACTGGCAATTTATCCACAGTTCTGAGACCCTTCGCTATGGGTCTCCCATTCCCTACACAAACCACTAACCTGACATACACAGGGCAAATGACAATATTACTTGCCTTATTTACTCCCTCTTTATCTCAGAAGAGCACCCCGTCTGCCTGTCTAATGGCCTATACTTCATAGGCAGCCAGGAGGTACTCCAATGCCTAAACTGATCTAAAATTTTCTGTTACATAGCATTTCTCAGCCCCCCTTGACCATCTATACAGAATCCCAGATGTTTAAAAGGATCTTCCCACAGTCAAAGGTCAACAAGAGGGCGGCCCCCTTCCTGGTCCCCTTCTTGATAAAAGCGGGGGTCCTCACTGACATGGTGATGGGCATAACGTGTGTCTCTACCTCTACACATTTCTATCAGGCACTATCAATAAAGATCTTAAAAGACATGGACAAAATAAGCCAATCCCTAAACACAACCCAGGACAAGGTTAATTCCCTAGCAGCTATCCCACTCCAAAATAGACATGCCTTTGACATGCTAAGAAGCAGCCCAAGGGGAAATGTGCCAGACTCTAGATGAAGAGTGTTATTTTGTTAACCAATCGGGCATAGTCAAGGCAAAGGTTAAAAACTACAACAATATATCAAAAACTTTAAAAAAACAATGCCTGGGCTACATAGTGAGTTCCAGATCAGGCTCAACTACATAGTGAGACCCTGTCTCAACACGCCCCCCCAAAAAAAACAATGGGTTACATGAGGACTGACCCAAGACTACTCCTGGCTCCAACAGATTATACCATGGCTGCTTCCCTTATTGGGCCTGCTGAACTGCATGTGTCTTCTGGCCATAATAGGCCCTGTCTGTTTTGCTGTTTTAATTATTGTAAAATAGACGTGTGAGTTCTAGTTTTGATACTCAAGTTTACTTATTTGTAAAAAAAAAAAATTAATTTACCTTTTTGTCTTCATTCTGTATCTACAAGCCAACTGGGAGCTAATTTGTTTCTAAACCAGTACAAGTTTTTTTGGTTTCACTTACTAAGTAAATGGGTCTCTGTATCTCAAGGTTACACATTTTTCTACATTTCATTTAAGGCAGAGATAAAACTCCAGGGCTACAAGACATAATAGGCTATTCTTACATCTCAGATGTCACTGGACACCATAAATAAACTCTGTTCTTAACCCTCGTTTACACCCTCATTCTGGCCATGGTCACCCCATTACTCCCATTCCTCCAAAATCAAATCCAAAACATTTCTAATCAGACGGTCAATCAGCTTATCTTACAGGAAGTGACCATTTCACCAGCCCGCCTTCTGGATAAAGCCCCATGACATGGATCCAGATTCAGCTGTGTTTCTTCACTTCATAACAACTACAACAAGACCTCCACTGGTTCTATCAAGAAAGATCAGTAGATGGGATCTGAAATTGGTTAACAGAACATTTCTACCAGAAAACCCTCATTTTAGTTCAGAGGAAATTGCCTTCTATACTCTCTCCTTATCTGCTGGCTTTCACACCCACTCCCACACCTATGAGTTGAGCCATCAGATTAAAATCTCACAATGGCCAAAAAACTCTCCCAACCCCAAATGTGGGACATACAATTCTTTTTATACATCTCACAACAGTACCTGTCGCCTACTCAAAAGGCCCTAATCTGCCACTTGTCATACTCACCCAAAGATTGCCCTTTCTGGACTCAGTATATGAGCTCCTCTTTAGACTCATCATGGTGGAGACAAGGCAATTTAGTTCTCCTCCCAGGATACTACAGTTCCCACCAAAAAAAAAAAAAAAAAAGGTTTGTGGCCCCAAATTGATACCTGAGAGATTTAAATCATTCCCACCCAACTTCCACACTAGATTTTTGGTCCATCTGTTCTGCCATCCAGTCACCTTCCCAGTTACATATGCTCACCGATTACGAGGAAAAAATTATGCATTTACCTCCTTGGCAATACTATTTTTTTTTATTATTGTCAGGCAGGTCCCCTCCACCTGCCATATATATATACATATATATGATACTTTCAGGATACATGTAACTCACTTCTTCACCATTTCAGGCAACCCTCTCCATGGTTGTGCTGCTCCTCAAGCTCCTACACACGCCTAGATCAGCCCCCATCACTCCACGATCTTGCCATCATTGCCCTCCTTGAAGCTCCTAAACAATTGGCCCTCCAACAGCTATGTCACTCCCGCAAGGGCAAAAGATGACAGATTAGAGATCCCTCCCTCAGCCTCTCATCACCCCACACCCGCTGCTTTTCAGCAGGAAATAGCTACAGAAGAGAGATTCATCGCCTCTCTTCCTGAGACCATAACAAACAAAAAAGGGAGGAATATAAGATAAGTGCCCTGGGATGGCTGCCGCCATTCTGACAAATAACTTCCTTCTTCACCTTTAAGTTTCCATTTCCTACATCACGCATAACTGGGCATAAATAAAACTGATGCACAAACAAGGCTTGTCCATATAAGAAATGGATTCCAATAATGGCCCGAGTGGCTGCCTGTGTAGCCGACACAATCCCCGACCTGCCTGCACCAGTCACCCACAATATAACCAAGCCCCTTCCCCAGCTCCCTCTCCTCTCTTTTGTTCCCTTTCTGCCAAGCAGACCACCGTGCCACAGCGGCTCTACAATAAAATCGCTCACACTAGCTCTGTTGGCATGTGCAGTGATCTTTGGCAGGCGCCGGTTTCTTTTAAACACATTGCACAATTTACGCAACTTTTGTCAATGCAATGGCAAATGGTCAGAAATTCCCTATATTCAAACCTTCTTCAACCTCCACTCTCGCCCCTCTCTCTGTCAAAACTGTTCATTCTTTCAGGTACTTATAGCCCAGGCTCCATCATCTACCCCTTCTGACCCTACCTTTCCTGATTCTGACATGTTTGATTCAGCCAATCACTCCACTCATACCTCCTTCTCCTTACAACCCTATCAGTTCTTCTGCCTCCTTGGGTGCCTCTTCTCCTCCGCCATCTTGTGCCTCTCCTTCACCTTCGCCATCTTGTGGCCCTCCCTCATCTCCACCATCTTGTGTCTCCCCACCCCACACTTAATCCTGCTACACCACCCTTCTAACATTGGCCCCAGCCAAACGGATGCCTCTCTGAGAGGTCACTGGAACCAAGGGCATTGTCAGAGTACATGTTCCTTTCTCTTTCTCTGACCTTTCTCAAACTGAAAAACATTTAGGCTCCTTTTTCTCTGATCCTGATATCTATTTTAAAGAGTTTCACTACCTTAGTCAATCCTATGACATGACTTGGCAGGATATCTACACAATTATTTCAACTACTCTCTCCCCAGAGAAGCACAAGAGAGTCTGGAGGGCAGTCCAGGCAGCAGCAGATGACTTCCATGCCACACACCTGACCAAATTAGTAGGCACACAGGCAGTTCCAGATGTCCAACCTGACTAGACTTATCAGGATAATGACCCAGGCAGAGACCTTCAAGATCATATGATTGTTTGAATCATTGAAGGCCTAAAGAGGATCTCCCAAAAGACAGTTAATTTTGATAAGATCAGGGAAATAACCCAGGGACCTCAGGAAAATCTAGCTCAGTTTCTTTCCCAATTGGCTGATGCTCTCCAAAAACATACTAAAATCACCAGGGATTTAGCTCAGTGGTGCTGCCACCCGCTTCGCAAGTACAAGTACCTGAGCTCAAACCCTGGTACCAAAAATAAAATTTTTTAAAAAAATTCTAAAATCGATCCTACATCCCAGGTGGGCATGACTGTTATTAATACTCATTTTATTGCACAGTCTGCCCCTGGTATCAGAAAGAAACTT
Source organism: Fukomys damarensis (assembly GCF_012274545.1). NCBI lineage: Eukaryota > Metazoa > Chordata > Mammalia > Rodentia > Bathyergidae > Fukomys > Fukomys damarensis. The sequence goes on from NW_022900915.1 coordinate 14,669,160, forward strand.
AAAAAGGTCAAAGATGGTCCACAGGCTACACAAACAGAGCTTCTTAACAATGCCTTTAAGGTGTTCAGTAATCATGAAGAACAGGCACAACAACAGAAGGTGGCTAATTACCAGATGCTAACAGCAGCCCTGCAAGGTAAACTGCTGTCCCACAAGACGACATTCTCTTGTGATGGCCCTTGCCCTGAGGCCTGTTTTAAATGTGGACAGACTGGGCAATGGGCTAGAGAATGCCCCAATCCCAAGCCACCACCTGGCCCTTGTCCTACCTACAAGCAAAATGGTCACTGGAGCGCTGACTGTCTCCTTCGCCAAAAAGGTAAGAGGCCATCCCCTTCTCAAGCCCAACCAGCAGGTGCAGAGACATCTCTACCAGAGCTCATCAGCCTGACGACAGAGGAGTGATGGGTCGTCTACAGCCACCATGGCCATCGCTTCCAATGAGCCCAGGATAACTGTCAGCATCTCAGGTAGGCCTATCTCATTCTTACTCAACATGGGGGCTACATAGTTGGCCTTACCACAATATTCAGGCCCCACTCGTTCCTCCACAATAACTACTGTGGGGGTCCAAGGGATTCCTTCAAGACCACTGACTACCCCTCGTCTAGTTTGTTCTCTGTTAGGGAGCAATTTTCACACCACTTCTTAGTTAATCCTAGCTGTCCTACCCCCATTTTAGGAAGAGACATCCTAGCCAAGTTCAAGGCCTCACTCATTCTTCACCTGGTCAAGTCAGACCCTACAGCTGTCTTGCTGCTCCAGGCTGCCCCCCGACTATCTCAATCCCCAACCTGGCCTCATCTCCTTCCATGACACCTCTACCTCTTCTATTGCTCAACACCACGCTCCCATTCAGATCTCCCTCAAAGATACCACCCAGTTCCCAAATATCCCACAATACCCCATAGCCTTGCAACACCTAAAAGGACTAAAATCTATAATCAATGGCCTACTTGATAAGGGACTTCTTAGACCAATTAACTCCCCCTACAACACACCCATCCTCCCAGTCCTAAAACCAAACAGCTCTCCTACCGACTGGTACAAGACCTAAGGGCCATTAATTCTGCTGTACTTCCTATACACCCCGTGGTCCCCAATCCCTGCATCTATTGTCTCACATTCCTTCTTCCACGCACCATTTCATTAGACCTCAAAGATGCTTTCTTCACTATCCCTTTACGATACAACTCACAAGACCTTTTCACACTCATATGGACCAACCCTGACTCAGGACACTCTCAACAACTTACTTGGACAGTCCTCCCACGGGGCTTTTTAGATAGCCCACACCTCTTTGGACAGGACCTAGCTGCTGACCTCTCAAATTAAATCTATCTCCCTCTAAACTGCTTCAATATGTGGATGATTTGCTTTTATGCAGCCCTCCCCCATGAATTCACCCAACAACACACAGCCTCATTACTTAACTTTTTATGCAAAAAAGGGATACTGAATCTCAAAGGATAAAGCCCAACTCTCTCAACTTACAGTACAATATCTCGGGGTAAAGATTTTGTATCAGCAAGGAGAAATCACCTAGACCGTAAACAACTCATTCGAGATCTTCCGGTTCCCTCCTCTAAAGCTGAGATTCTGTCCTTCCTGGGGCTTGCGGGCTTTCTTCATTTGTGGATAGACAATTTCAGTCTACTTGCCAAACCCCTCTATGAAGCTTCTAAAGGGGACCCATATGAGCCTATAGATAACAAGACCATCAAGGGACCATTCCTCAAACTTCAGGCTGCCATCTTCTCTACCCAGCCTTAGCTCTCCCAGACCTCCAAAAATCATTCACTCTGTACATCACTGAACAAACAGGACTAGCACTGGGAGTACTGGGACAAAACACTGGATCACAATTTGCCTCAGTTGTTTACCTATCTAAACAACTTGACCACATTGTCCAGGGCTGGCCCACATGTTTACACACCCTGGCAGCAGCTTCCCTTCTCGCCCAAGAAAGCTCTACACTAACTTTTGGTCGACCAACAACAGTAAAGTCACCCCATCGCTTGCAAGACTTGCTCACTCATCACAGTCTCTCACATCTGTCCCCTTCTCCGTTACAACTCTTCCATGCTACTTTCATAGAAAATCCATCCTTCTCTCTGCAGTTCTGCCCTTCTCTTAAGCCAGCCTCACTCCCCCTGACACCACTGAGATGCCCTCCCACTCATGCACAGACAAATAAAAAACTTACTACCTTCACTCCTTAATGTATCCTCAGAGGCCATTCCAGACCCAGAATTTACATGATTTACTGATGGCAGCTCGATTCCCACACAGGTACCTGGCCAAAAGAGGGGCTGGATATGCCATAGTCTCTTTAATACGGACAGACTACTGAAGCCAATCCACTTCCACTCAAGACTACTCGCAACAAGCAGAATTATCTGCCCTCAACTGGACCCTCACTTTAGCCCACAACAAATGGGGTAACATTTATACTAACTCTAAATACACATATCACATCCTACATTCTCATAATCCCATATGGAAAGAAAGAGGCTTTATGACTACAAAAGGGACCCCTATCGTTACTGGACATCTAATACGGGCTCTCCTCCAAGCAGCCACTCTCCCAGAACAAGTAGGAGTAACTCACTGTAAAGGACATCAATCCTCTTCTTCTCCCATAGCTCAGGGAAACCACAGGGCTGATCAAATGGCCTATAGTATGGCACAAAAATTTACTCTCCAAAGTCAAAGTCAAAAGCTGCTCATTCCACCTCTAAAACCTGGTTACACCCCTCAGAAAAGGCCAAATATATAGACAAAGGTACTACATCGAGAGATGATTGGCTTCTACATTGGGGACGCCATGTCATACCTGATAACCAGGTCATACCTCTTCTCACTGACATATATAGTTCACTTGACACCTTCTCAGGCCTTTCCTATGCCACCCATCCCTAACAACACCCACACAGACAATAACAGGCTTGTCCTACCTGCTCAGTCATGAGTCCCCAGGGTGGTCTTCAGCCACACTCAATCCAGGGGACAGCTACCTGGGGAAGACTGGCAGATTGGTTTTATACATATGCCTCCTTTAAAGAAGATCAGGTACCTCCTAACCTTTGCAGATACTTTTACAGGATGGATAGAGGCATTTTCACATACATCGGAGGGATCTGCCACTGTAGTTCATCTACTCAACAGAAATCACTTTGGTCTCCCCCACTCCATTCAGTCTGACAATGGCTCTAACTTTGTCTCTCAGATTACCCAACAGGTCACAGAGGCACTCAACATACACTGGAGACTTCACATCCCTTATCGGCCTCAATTGTCAGGCAAGGTTGAGCAGGCTAACAGACTAATTAAGACTCAACTAACCAAACTCACACTAGAACTAAAACAAAATTGGATTACCCTCCTTCCTTTAGCTCTCATGCAAGCTGTGCTCAACTCCCTGAAAATCATTAAATTTAACCCCCTTTGAGCTGATGTATGGGCAACCCCTCCTGTTCTCCACCTTACCCAGTCCCTCACCACCTCTCACTGACTATGTCCCAACACTTCATTATGCTCGTCACCTCCTTCAGACTCTGGCAGGTCAAACTCTCCCCTCCCCTGACTCATCAGGTACCCCATTACCTCCTTCTCACTCCCCAGGTGACCCAATGTATCTTAAGACCCTTTCTCTAAAACCCTTCCAACCACTCTGGCAGGGACCTTTTACCATTTCCCTTACTACTCCTACAGCGGTGAAGCTTAAAGAAAAGGTACCCTGGTTTCACCTCTCAAGAATAAAAAGAACTTCTCCAGCTCTCCAGAGAGACCAATTTAAACAACCTAAAGTTCCCAGGTACTCTTCTATTCTCACAGCACCTACCTAAGCTCAAACTGTTCCGTGCCCTCCCACAGATTCCAGAGGAAGATACCTCCTGAGGGGCTGTCTCTTGGCTGCTACTGGAACAATGTCTGAGAGGCCCCTCTGCCTGCTGGCTTTAGGCCCACACTTCTCCTCCTCCCTCTCTTCAACATTTCTAACTCCACCACTTCAAAGCCTCAAATGTTGACTTTCCTATCAAGCTGGTTATTGCCCATTCTGTGCTCCCAACATCACTTTCTGGGATAAGACACATGGGAGCTTAAAGATAGAGCAGTCTTCTTACCTCAGTGCTGTCCATCCCACTGAGCCGCTCCACTCCCAAATGACTGGTATATGAAAGATCTACTGCAGACCCCGACACAATGGTTGCAATCTGGCCCTGTTTTTCTGGCAATGGAGTCACCCCGACTTTCAATCCTATCTCTTAGTACATCTCTTCTGTTCATTCCGCATTTCTGGCCTCGGTCCTCATCTTAGCCTTTAGGAAATACAGATGCACAGCCTCCTACAACACCAGTTCCAGGCCTTCCTCAAACGCGTCCTTGAAGACATCACTTGGTTCCCCCACAGGAGGATACCCATGAAGCAACCTTGTGGTGGGTACAGGACCTCTGGTTTCAGGGAACGTGGACTGAATTTTCATGTTTTGAGATACAACTCTTTTCTTTCCTCCTTGTTTGCTGTCTATTCTTATCCCTTCCTCTGCCTGGAGACATTCCTCTCATTAAAAGCCCCATGGGATAGTGGGTCACCTTGAGCACAGGGGCACCCTCTGATATCCTCAGCTTCCTCTTACTGTTTCTTTCCAGGTTCCTCTTTGGAATTGGACTCACTTCCACAGTCCCATTGAACTAGAGAGCTTTAGATAAGTGCCTTTTAGCGGTAACTTACTATTTCATCATTACCCTCCTTAGCATTCTAGGTTGCTGGCGATAACTTGCCATCCACCCTTTCTAGCCTTCCACAGGGCTTTGTCTTTTGTTTGGGTAATTAGGGTTTTTTCTGTTTCACCCCAAGACTGGTCTCAAACACAAAAATTTCTCTTTGCTCTTCTATTCCTTCTCCTGGCAGGACTTATCACTGTCCCATCATGCACTCTGGAATCCAGACCAAAATTCTCTCAAAGGCCCCCTCTCTTATCTTCCTCCTGCTACAGTCCGTTTCCATGTCTCCACCCCTGCCTGTTAGCCCAAACCACATATACAGTACCCTCCAATCAACTCACTCCCTACTGCCAAATTATTCATTCAACACAATACAATTAACCCACTTCCTACTAGATACAATTAACCCCCTTCCTACTAAATCAATACAACCCGTCTTTAGCTAGTGACTGATGGCTCTGCATATCCCTATCCACTGCTTCTTATACAGCTAACACAGTGCCTCCCAAAATATGGGCTACAACCAGTCTCACTCACCATCCTCAATATAAGATGGGAGGCCCATTATAGCCACTTAATAAAAACTCCCTCACCGATTTTCACATCACTGACTTGGCAAAATGAACACAGACAGGTCATGCAGCCTGGCTCCTTCAATCTTACATCACTGGCCTTTCTCTATATGAGGGTAAAGGTAAACCTATATTCGGACCTATAGCCTCCCAACATTATCGTGAGCTCTCAAGCCCCACTTTGCCTTCAATGTAACTTGTCCATGGGCTCCACATTGAGATATCATTCTCCTCAAAAGTGCAATTACACAGTACAATTACAGGCTTTATCAGGTCATGCTAATTATAAGGTTATCCAAGATGCTCCCTTTACTCAGCCTGTCCACTTCACTACTGTTCCAAAACTTATAATATAAAACTTATCAAACTTCTCAATAAAAATTCGGGGTTTTGCAATGGTCGTCATATGCCATGCATGGCTTTACATCCCTGGACCCCTTACAATGTAGCCCCCTCTGTTTCAGAATGCCTTCCTACACCAACATTTAACCACTTTCCAGAATGGCTATTGGTGGATACTGAGAGATTCTTCCTTCTGTGGAGAATAAAACTAACAATGCCCAACAGATCTCACACTACAAACCTTTTCAAACATTAACAGGTGCTACATTGGAACACTAGGAATATGGGAAAAAGAAAATAGCAAACTCACACCTCTTTTTAATACATACAACCAATTCTGTCTACCTAGTCAAGGTGTCTTCTTCCTTTGTGGAACAACTTCAGCTTTCCTGTGGTTCCCAGCTAACTGGACTGGAACCTGCATACTAGTCTACCTTAGCCCAAACACTGATAAAGCCCCAAACAATCAAACCTTATCAGTGCCAATAAAGTCACAGATTAGACACCCATGAGCAGTCCAACCTCCACTCATAGGTCTGGGCATTATCACTGCCATAGGGACTGGAATTGGGGGCATGGCTACCTCATTAACTTATTTTCAAACTCTATCCAAAGATGTGAGTGATAGCCTAAAAGACATAGCCAAATCAATCCTATCTTTACAAAGCCAAATGGACTCCTTAGTAGCTGTCACTCTCCAAAATAGAAGAGAAGAGAAGGATGTCTTTTCCCGGCGGAAGAATGATGTTGCTATACAAACCAATCAGGCATAGTACAAGATGCAGCAGAGACTCACTGAAAGAGCCTCCAGTATCAATCAACGCATATCTAACTGGGCTACTGGAAACTTCTTTTCTGTAAATAATTGGTTGCCCTGGCTCCTTCCTCTCATGGGGCCATTAGTCACTATTTTTCTTATTCTGCTTTTTGGACCCTGTCTGTTTCACTGTTTTCAAAACTTTTTGCAGGAATGCATGAGGATGTTTACCAACCAGACAGTCACAGAATTTGTCATGGTGGGGTACCAGCCGCTGCAGCAGAGGGTAAAAGCCCTCACCTGCCAATGCCCCCATAAGGTCCAGGTTTAGACCCAATCTTCACCCCTTTGTCAGCTTGAAACAGTTCCAGAAGAAAAGAACTTCACCCAAAAACCATAAAACAAAAGTCTGGAATGTCATATTTTCCTTGCCTCAAAGATGGCTGCTACATAAAACAGTAGCCTCCTTCCCATAATGCTCTGAGCCTTAAAATGGCTGCCACATGGAATAGCAAACTCCATGTTAAATATGGCTTCTCTTACCAAGGGACAGCCTTCCTCCCATCATGTCTCTCTTCTGCCAAAAGAGTGACCTGATACTTGCTACCTCCCAGTAACCAGTGATGTCAAAAGCCCCTCCTAGTTATGTCACAGGCTCCTCCAATCACTGTAGCTCAATGATAGAATGCTTGCCTTAATGCTACCTCACTCAACTCCACCCCAGCTCAGGTTAACCCCACCCCGCTCCTATAAAAGAAGCTCCCTGTTCCTCCATGCTGCTTTTCCTTTGTTAGGAGACAGCCTAGCAGATCCTCCCCACAATAAAGGTTGTAGTCCTGGTCTGTAGTCCTGGCCTTTTGGCTCTTTCACCTAACACGCCCCACACAAACCTACAGAACGTTATTTCTATGGAGCCAGTCCTTCTAGTTCCACTACCTGAAAGCTGGGGAAACAGAGTGACATGGTGGAAAGTACATGATTTCAGCAGAAGATTCAGACTACATAATGACAGGCTAAATATTCACTCTGACCCTCATCAGCTGATCTTTCTGACCTCAAATTCCAGCTTTGCACAAGAAGAAGAACTGGATCAAATAGGACAATATAGGGTCAAGGGAAAAAAAGATGTAGAAAATTATAGAAGGTAATATAATTATATGGAATAATTATCAGGAAAATGAATTACAGTATCACCGTCCTAAGACAGAATCCATTGTTGTCAGGGTCTCTCCCAAGAAGCTGAATGGTACTAACTCATAAAACTTCTTACAACTCAAAAGGATCTCACTAAAGTCTGAGGAGTCCCAAACACCACCATAATGGTTTCTACCCTTTTCTTTCAAATAAGATAAAGCAACAGCACAGAAAATACAAGATTAAAGATTTCATTAAAGATCTCCATTAAAGATTTGGAAAAGTGAAAAAAAAGCCCCCAATTACAGACTACGGAAGAGTAATTCAGGGAAGCTGATTTTCAAAAGGACTAAGAGTTGGAAAAGGACTATGACTCTATCCAAGGAAAACAGGCCTGCCTTTATGTCCATTTCAAAAAAAACAGGAATTCCTAGTAACATAACTTTATAATATGCCAACTTTTTTTTAAGGTAAGGTGTGAGCAGGTTTATTTTAGCACTTTCCAACTTTTTAAGTATGTTATAGTATTTTAATACATCTGTCTTCCTGAGATTATTTATAAGTTAACCCACCCCTGCCAAGAAACATTAAAAGGGCTTTGTTATTGCTTGGACAAAGGGAAGGAACAGAGATGTTCTACTGTGGCTGCAATAAAAAGAAAATCAGGAAGAAAAACTGGAAGTGGGAGAGAGCAAAGGGTGCAGCATGGCCAAGTAGCTACAGTAACCACCTAACAAATAACACCATTGATTCAGGGAAGGCTTGGTATCAAAGCCAGTGCTCTCTACCTGGACACAACAATGCCTCACGTACACAATCCCAACAGGTTGCACAAAAATGCATTACAGAGAGGGCCAAAGGTGGAGTGCTCGTAGGGTACTAATTCATTAACAGGTAGATAAAACTGAAAAATTATTTAAAGACAGAACCAGAGAAATTATCCAAAATGTAGTCCAGAGATCTAAAGAAATAAAAAGTATAAGACCCTGGGGTGCAGCTCAATGATAGAATGCTTGCGTAGCATGTGTGAGGCCTGGGATCAATCACTAGAACCATTTAAAAAATAGAAAAATATGAATATTCTTATTAAAAACATTTAAATAACTAGATGGAGGTTAATAAGAGTAAGGAAAGGGGCAAAATTCAAAGTGATAAATGGTGAAAAATTTCCAGAGTTATTGAAAGAGACAAAACCTCACAGTCAAAAATGCCAAAAATGTCTGAGAAATAAATTTTAAAATTTCAAGTGTAGGACAATCATATCAAAATGTGGATTACTAAGGGAAGAAAAGAAGGTAGTAAGAGCAGGCAGGAAGAAAAGACAGATCACTTCCACAGGAAATACACTTGCCTGCTCTGAAAATACCCAGCAAAAACTGTCTAGCATGACATACGAGGCAGTAGTTCTGTGCAAGGAAAGAATTTTGCAGAACTGAAAGAGCTGCCTTACCAAAAAGGAAGACCAAGAAGCCTGACATGGCCTGACAGTCTCTTCCAATGATGGCCACAGAATATCTCCCATCCCACACAATCTTCATAAAGAAGACACTGACATACCCACATGGAGAGACAAAGTCTATGTTCTGTCCCAATGGAACTGGATGGGTTTTTGTGACCATTTCAACCAACAGACAGGGCAAAAGTAAGGCTAATGACCTCTGAGGTTAGGTCATTAAAAAGCAGTGCCTGCATTTAGTGCTAGAATATTCACTCCTGAAACCCATGGGTGCTCAAAGCCATTCTGTATCAAGATATTGTAAACAAGCCCAAACTAGGCCACCCAGAGACCAGATGGACAGGCCCTAAGACCATACAAGGACACAGGGAAACAGGTGGCAGGGAGTGAGAGAAGGGAGGTGGGAGAAAATGAGAGAGAAGACCTAGGAAAGGGAGAGAGCCATATCTGACCAGCCTCGAACTATTTTAGATCTATAATGTTCCTGCTGTACCATGTGATTGGAACTTCATGAGAAACCTGAGGTTGTACAACCCATCCAAATGCTTCTCCATTTCCTGACCCACAGAAACTTGTAAATATTAAAATGACTGCAGCATGTGGATTTAAAAATAGCTAAGTTTGGGAGCAACTTGTTACACGGCAGTAGAGAACTGGAACATTTAAACTGCCAAGGGGCAGCTCTCTAGGGACTGCGTGAGAATGCCATCAATCAATTTCACAGAATGAGATCATCCGACACTTTCCGGCATCCACAAACATTTGACACACTTAAGATCCTACATGTGTGAAACATAGGAATCTTCCTTAATCGCAGTTCCTAATATAACTTATGGCTAAGGATAATTATCTTATTTTAGACCTCTTCAACGTACAGTGCCTTCTGGAACTACTGTACAAAATTAAAGAGAATCACAGTGACACACTGGAGGTATCACTGTATATATGCATTATTACTACTATTTGTTAGCCAAGCAATTCAAGCATGAAATTTCACACATGAACTTACCCCCTTTCCTCCTGACTTCTGGTCAAATGGTACCATGATGATCTGCTTGGAATCTCGCTGATAGGTACAGTAGTGCTTCACCCAAGAAGTTCCAAAGTGACCTGCAAGGTAAACTTCCCATTAAGCATCTATGCCACACGTGTCCACTGTAGGCTGCACATAAGTAACTGCAGAAACATACAGCCCGTAATGCTCATGCACCCATACGCTGTTTTAGGGGCAATGTATTTTCCACATCCGCTAGGCAGAAATAGACAGAAATCTGATCCCACAGGCTGGAAATGGAACCAACCCAAGGCTTTCCTCCAGAGACTCATAAACACTATTCCCACCACTGCTATATCCAGTGGGTCTTAAAATAGAAGGGAAGCAGAAATTCCCCGGGGAAACTATAGTGCATATTCCCATCATCAATCTCCATTCTTTTCTCTGCAGGAGTGAGACGATCGAAGAAAGAACACAGAAAGGCTTCTCCAAGCGTCTGTCACCATTCCCATGAGAGGCAATGACATCATGCTTCCCACACAGCTGCGTGGAGGCTCTGACATCAGGGGTTCTGATCTCCTTCCAAATCCCTCATTTTTAACTTTAGCGGAAGTAAAAAAGTATCTAAATAGAAGACAAGCCAGCCTCGGAGACACCAGAGATGCAGAATGGAAGTGACTGTAAAATACCCAAATGCAATCGGGTATTTTGTCTCACAAAACAAGACTCGGGAATTAGGGAGACAACATAGAGTCAAAGTTTAACGAAGTCTCTGATTTTACTCAGTGTTTGGCCAATTCCTTTATTCTGAACAGCGAAATAAAATGACTAGAAAAGCATTAACAGTCTGCAAGGACCTCAGTCAATACTAGTTTTAGATATTAAGAGACCCCACACAACAGAAATGGTTAAAATGTTTGAAAACATCGCCAGCAGACATTTATTAATTATCAATGGTATGGCATGAATGCCAATTGCAAGTATTTAACAAGCTTATTAAGCAACACATAAGGGTTTACATTGGGACATCAAGGACAAATGAAAATACAAACCATCGAACTGTACTCTTGTAGCCTAGGGAGAAAGTTCACAAAGATTCCAGAAATGCTTTATCTTGGATGAAACAAAGTAAGATAATCAAGATAAAATAAGATCCAGAATCAAGGAGGGAGGACACTTCTTCACAGTGCAATGAAAGGCAACTCTGGATGTCCTGCGAGTGGTGGGACCAGAAAACCAGTCTGCAGCCATCATAGCAAAGATCAAATTAGGTCAGGATCACCAAGGACACTAAATCTGTGCAACGAAGAGCATGACAAAGAGAAGAATATTTATATGATCTTACACTGCCTCCCACAGATTCCTGGTTAGTTACAAGGGAAACCAGTGACTGCATAGTGAAGAAACACAAAAAATACCTTGCCTGGGTGATCAAAATGAATAATACTATCAAGGAACAGATGGGCACCACATGCCTCAGAATGTGGCCCAAAGAAGAACACAGAGCTACTTATGTAGGACTGAGCAAGAGTGCATAGCCCAAATCTAATCATGAGGAAATACCAGACAAACTCAAGCTGAGGCGACTTCTAGAAGGGAACTGGACCATGTTCTTCAAAAGGTCATTGTCAAGAAAGATACAGGCTGAGAAACTGTTCCCAGGATAAAGTGGTGACAACTAAAGGCAGAGTGCGTCTCTACTAGAGGAAACCGAAATGCTGTATGGAAACATTACTGAGACAACTGGCAAAACTGAAATGCAAGCTGTAGTTTAAATATTGCAACAACATTAAGTGTCCTGGCTGTGATTACTTAAAAGAATATCTTGTAAAAAATACCCACTGAAGTAAAAGAGCATGGTATATGCAACCTGTTCTCGAACATTCGGGGGAAAAAAGTATGTGTGAAAAGGTGATGTGCATATATCCACCTATACAGAGAAAGAAAAAAAAATCATGTAATTGTGACCAAATGCTAAGAAGTGGTGAATTTGGGTAAAGTCATACAGTTGGTCCTTCTTCATACTTCCAATGACAGAATCATGAACTTCTCAACTTTTCCATAAGTTTGACACTTTTTCAAAACAGTAAATTAGAAAAAATATTAAGACAAAAAAAAAAGCTGGACCCCAATGAAATGTTCTGGACTACTTGTTGTGTTAGAGAACAAAAGAGTGGTTCCGATGATAATCTACAAGATGTCAAAAGCCCACATCTGAACAAAACATGAGAGTTCAAAAAACGAACACTGATTTTACGTATGTACGTGAATAACATTAATAAATTAAGTATTACAACGAACTACATTTTTCCATCCTGAACATTTGTACTTTCAAGTTGACCTCAAACCTTCCTCTGGGTGCAAGGTTCTCATGGGGCAAAAAGGGGATCACTTTATATTCAAAGAATGAAGTATACAGCAGAAGTGGTTTCTACTTCTTATAAACCTCTGCACACTCATCCCTGTAAGAATGAAGAACATAAAACACAGCCAATTCCCCAAACCCACTAGTGCCCCATTTTCACCGGGGAACAATGTGAAGCCCAGGCAACTTCACGGGTAATAACTAAGTAGAAACAAGCGTCTCTTCTAGAAACGAAGCAGTAAAGATAACTGCTTAAGAAGAGGACCCCCCCACCAAAAGACTGCAAAACCAGCACACACCTGGAGGAGGAGTATGTTTCCTCCTAAGGAAGCGTGGCAGGAGGCTAAAAGAAGTAGCTGTAAAAACATTCAATTTCTGGGGGCTGGGGGTTTAGCTCAGCGATGCTGTGGCTGCCTTGTAAGTGCAAGGTCCGAAGTTCAATCGCCAGTATCAAGAAATAATAATAATAACAACATTCAGTTTCTGACACTGTGAGCATGAGTTAAATCCAGAAGTGCTGCCCTCCACAGCACAGCCCCATCACAACACTTTTGTATAGCTCTAAGCCACGAATGTGTGAGTCACCACTAAAAACCACCTTAGCAGCACCCGGCATTTCTTTCTCGGACATCATTGTCAGCAGGGGAAATGGGTCTTTTTGTGGATGCTCGGGTGACCTTTGGTTTCTACTTTTCATAAATTTAAATACTGAGGGTGAAAAGAGCTATGCAGCAAGGGAAAAGGGCCTAAGGCATGACTGGGCTCAGCTGAGAACAGCACCGCCAAATATCAAGTCTACCAAAGAGCACGACTGCTGATAGAGAAGATCCAGCATATGTGACTACCCACTGCTACGATCAGGGTAGCTACTACTCTGAGGGCAGAGAGTGCTCAAGAGGACAGGGACGGTAGGGGCAAAGAGCAACCACAGATTCCCAGGGATTACCAGGTTCCCAGGGGAGCTGCCAGCCACAAGAATATAAAAGAAAACAGAACGTGTCACTCGGAGGCATGAAGACTCTGTAGACGTCATCTTTCTCATTCAAAACTATCACATGAATGACTCTCACTCACCTAGGCATGGACACACAGCAGCCAAGCACTACCAAGGACACGCTCCACCTTCCAGACAGAGGGTCTGAAGGTCTGAGCACGTCCCGGCTACAGCTGAGCAAAGCACTTACGTTTCTCCTGAACGTAGAGGTACCCTTCCATGGTGTATGGGCTGATGGTCTTGTGCTCCAGGGGGTTCTCCTTCATCTTCTTCATCAGGGATTCCACTTCTGACCTGGTGCCTTCAAAGCGGTTTCTTGTCTAGGATAAAAGGAGTTTTACTCAAAGCATAGAAATGGAATCTCTGTGTAACAATTCAGAAGATCGATCTAATAAAATCCTTAGATCTAAAACTGGCTCAGGAACATTCAACCTTCTAGGAAATGGGCCAACATTCACTTCAAACAAGTACACTTTGGTCTGGAAGGCCTAAACCTGAATGACTCTCAAAAACTAGCAACCATCAAAATCACCTAGAGAACTTAGAGAAAATGCAAATGCCCAGGCCTTGCTCCTAGAGATTAATTTAGAACCTTTGGACCCAGAAACATGCATCTTAATCCCAGATGATTCTCTGACTCATATGGTCCAAGGACCTTTAAGCCTTAAGAACTGATGTCTCTGCTTCTCCAGCTACAGGGAATGATGCTCACTGATAGCTCACAGATGGGCTCCTTCTCAAGCGGGAGCTGCTGTACTCAAAGTCACACCTTTACCCAGGGCAGCCTGTAGCTCCTGACTTCTGTACCAGCCCTTTTCGAGGGCCCACTCAGCCTCACAGTCCCACAGCACTGACTGAGGCATCTACAGTACAGGTCAACTCCTCCTACCATGCTCCATGCTCATTCTTTCAAAGGAGTCTTTGCTGGCTTCACCCATTTCCAACACAGAGTAAGCCTACTGCATGCAAATCTGCATTTCAGAGACTCCATTTCAAAAGAAGCCAGCCTAAGGGAAGTCATGCTGCTGCAGAACCATTTCTGAGACTGCAACTTCCTGTTCTCTGGGATAACGCAGAGAACCATGTAAGCTTCAGACTTCTACAGGCCATGCAATACAACTTTCATAGAAACATTTGGGTATTTCCTACACGAGAGCACCTAGAGATGACATGCAGGCCAACATGGTCCACCATTCACTGAACAGGGACTGGAGTTCTGCTAAGCACTGAGCAAACACTCTAAACAAGAGTCTGTGCATCCAGTGTTTAAAAGATCCAGTGTTTAAAACATGGGAGAGAACACTGGGAGTGAACCACACTGACTTGGACTTCCTGTCACCTTTTCTAAGCACTAAAAGCACATCCTCTGCACCAGAGGTCAGCGTGTGTCCCCAAAGCTATTCCTCGAGTACACATTCTAAGGTTTCCTATAGCCAGGCAGCTAGATGCAAAGACGGAAGGCAGAGCCAGGGTGGGATGTCCACTGCCAAAGGAAATCCTGACTGGTGGGACAGATTTAAAGCACAATCAGCAGCAGCAGCAGCACTTACGGGAACATAATGGAGAAGATAATGATCTGACCTACATGATGGTCTAACCCACAAAGCACTAACGAAATGCCCATCCCCAGCTGCCCTCTGAACCTGAGCAAGACCCAGCCTCTGCGCCTAAATTCCAGTCCACACAGGGGGAGTCACTGGCAACTAGACCCAGAGTTTGCTTTTTCCTTCCCTTAGCCACAAAAGGGAAGCCTGACCCTATCCCTACTCACGTTCTGTATGCTAATGGTCAGCTGTGTCTTGAAGTCCCCAAAATCCTTAGCCAGTTCATAACCATGGTGATAGAAGGTAAAGAGTCCTTGCAGGAAGGCCAGCAGCTGTAAAAAAGGAGAAAAAGCAGAGGTCATATGTGCGGGCTGAATGCTGTGCCTGAGTTCCCACACTGATCTGAATGTCTACACCAGAGCAGCACCCTGGCTAGCATTTACCAAGCTCCAAACAGGCACTCGCTGTTCCACGCTTTCTCTTACTGAATACTTACAACAACTGTGAGCTACATGTTACTATTATCCATTTTAATAATGAGGAAGCAGATTAGAGAGGTTAAGGAACTTCTTCCAAAACACACAGTAAGTAGCAGCTGAGAGCAAATCTAGGTCTCCTTGGCACGAATACCCACGCATTTAGCCCGTGAGCTTCATCATTCCCTAAGGACATTATTTCTTGAGAAACCAAGAACCGGGGCTCAAATTCAGTTTCTTTCTGTACATGTGTAATATCAGGTTATCACACAAAAAAGGAAGGTGGTGTATTCAGAGTCTGCAGCCTACCGAGCAAAGTGAAATTAAAGAGAATGATCCACATTAGCCTTGAGCTGAGGTGTATTTTTGAGCTTTCGCTAAACTATTCAAAAGTAAATGCTATGGATTCCTTTATTAAAACAGTCCCCTATTTTCAGCTATGATGGTTCCCCTGAATTCTCATTTAAATCCCCTTGGGCTAAAAGGTAAGTTCGTCATTGTTCAGTTTTGTCCCTAGTGAATACTGTAAACATCTGTTCACCACAATTCTTCTAATGTTCCTTCGTATTCTCAAAAGCTGTCCCCACTCTGAGCCCTTGCCAGCCTTTGCTTCTCCAAAATAAACAAACAATCCTGCAGTCTTTCCTCTCAGAGCTGGAACCCAAGTGTCTCGGTTCCCGTGTATTCCTGGCTCCTTCCTAAGTCTCCCACATCTTGCCTCAGTTCCAAATTTCAAAGAAAAAAACACAAAACATGGTCGGGAAGGATCAGGTCCCGAAGCCGTCACCGTTCAGCTCTCCCACGTGTGGGGACCAGCCCCTATCTTCAGCTTCTGAAGTCTGACTCCCATTTTCTTAGCGGTCTACAATGACCTCCCTGAATTACCTCTATCGCATGATATCCTAAGACACGTTTACTTGGTGTCATATGATTGTATTTGGTTTTCGGTCCCTCGATGAACACATCTTTCCTTAAACATAATTCTATCTCATTTCTTTTCACTTAACTCTGCTTCCTGAGAGGTAGTCCTAATAATGATGGGTAAGGGGTCTCATCCCACCCACCAGTCCCCTCCTTTTCACCTGCTGTGGCAAGTGTGTACCATAGTAGGTACAACCCAGAGGGCACTCTCTGCCTTCAAAGTAAACCACATGGCCAGCCCAGTTCATTAAAGAGATGTGTACTGGGAAATCCAGCAAGACCCAACTATAACAATATAGTACCTTACCTCTGCCACTGTACCCAACACATCTATCCCCTTAGATTCTTACAGGTGGTCGGGGAGCAGGCACTGCTGGATTCCCTGGCTTAAAAAAGACTGAGTGGCATCATATACATTCCTAACATAAATCAATGAATGAGTGGTAAACCACATACAGGTGCCAAAGATTAATAATGAATTTTTTTTCAAAGGTGATCAAGGCCTTTGGACTATTCCATATGAAATACTTTTCTGAGAGTGGGGCCTACACCTTTCTTTCCAGGTAGCTCCAGTAGAGAAAGGGCTCTTCTATCAAAGCTAATTCCACAATTCAGGATGAAAAGTGCTCTTTCCTTCTTCTCATCTGTGACCTCCCTGCAAACTGTAAACTCTGTATGCCAAGACTTTCCAAAGCACTAGGCCACTCCTCTGCTTGAGAATAATGCAGAAGATAAAGAGCTAAATAAATTCTAAGGTTATTCCTCCTGTTAACTCTTATTTTCCTTATCTTGGACTTCTCTTCCTTCCAAACAGCTCACTAAAATGCCTCCTGGGCATATGCTCAAGTGCTCCAGAGGCAGACAGTGACTAATATTTATTTTGAGTTTTACTTTGTTTGCCTTGATTGTCCATTTCTCTGCAGAAAATGATCCCTTAAATAAATGTTATTTTTGGCATACTTTCCCTTCTCACAGCATCCATTTCCACCCCCAGCCCTCCATCCTCCCCCCACTTAGTGCATGAACCCTCGAACCTATGACCCAATGGGAAGTGAAAGTCCAGTCCTTAGGGGACAGGGTGAAGCCCACAGAAGGACTTCAGACGTGGGCGGATCCATCTGCTTCAAAGACATGCTTCTACTCAAACACAGTGAGGAAGAGCTTGTTGTAGCCCCATGTGATTATACAGTGAGAGGGGTCAGTTCCTTCACCGCAGTTACCACAAAAATCACAAAGGAAAGGCCTTCCCCACCAATCTCTGCGCTCTTCCCATGACTACAAGCAAAACCTATTAGCTGCCTGACAACTATTTATCTTTTTTTTTTTTTTAAGCAAAAATGGAACTGCTTGAATTAGCGCTGGCTGGCTGCATCATTCTGAACTACCTGATAAACTCGGATGTCGACATTCATAGAATAGAATTACTGTTATGTGCGGAACTGTGCCCTGTAAAATGTGTGTCAAAGTCCTAATCCTCAGTGTCTTAGGGTGTGGCTTAATTTGGAAACAAGGTCTTTACAGAGGTAACCAAGTTAAAATAAGTTCATTAGGGTGGGCGCTAATACTTCTATAAGAATAAATACCAAATAGTTTCCCTGGTGTGAATATTCTGCAACAATGCATAAGATTCTAATAAGATTACTGACATTTAGAAATGGGAGGAAAGGAGCTAAAGGTGTAGGGAAGGTGTGATACGTAGGGGAAGAACAAAAAGGGAAAAGAAAAAAA
>NW_022900915.1:14687717-14742844 GCF_012274545.1 Fukomys damarensis
GTCAGAAGCAAAAAAAAAAAAAAAAAAAAAAAAAAGAATAACGTGGCTGGCATCCTATAGAGGGGAGAATTTAGACACAAACACAAACATGCACAGAAGAAAGATATTTAGGTAAAGATGGAGGATTGGAAAGATGCACTTACAAGCAAAGGAAAGCTAAATGCTGTGGGCAAACTACCTGAAGCTAGGAATGGAAAGGATTCTTTCCTCACAGACGTCACAAGAAGTACGGTCCTGCCAATACGTCAGCCTCAGACTTCAACCCCTAGAACTACAAGTCAATAGACTTCCATCAGGTTAAACTACCGATTGTGGTACTTTGTTTCAGCAGCCATAGCAAACTCATAGGTTCTAGGAATCACCATTCCTGCAACAAAGAGGACAGCCAGCACAGAGTGATGAAAAGCTGAGCTGGCTGAGCCACACAACCCCAGTTAACTCATCTTTAACAGGAGGACATCAGTGGGGTCTATTCGTGCACAGGATAACAGTTAACTCCAGCATGGGAGTACAGTCAGGAGCTGTTCTGAGAGACAGAGATATAACTGGAGGCACTGGGGTCCATATCAGACAGGATGCAAGAAACAACAGAGAAAGAATGAAGATCTGCAACAGGACAGAAGAGTGAGGAGGGAGAGGATGACATGGCCGTAAGAAATACTGAGGAAGTGAACTCAAAGGATACAGTGCCTGATGAATATGGGGAATGAGTTTCCACAGCACTAACAAATCTTTAATTACGAAAACTCAGGAAACAGAGAGGAGCATGGCTTCAGCTTCAGGAAGTCACTGTGTCTGATCTGCTATCCATAGCCCCAGAACACTACTTGCATTTACTTTCTAAGAAAAAAATGAACATGATCACTGTGTAGGGGTTCCTTGAAAGGCTAGAAGCTTCCTTTGACTGCAGCCAATACCTGTGTGGCCCAGAAATTTAGTTCAATAGATTTGCTGATTTCCTTTCCACCTATAAGCAATCACATGCTGTTTCGTTGTGATCAAGAACCAGATCATCCTAGTTCTGCTGTTTACTTGATACCACCTGAAAGGGTCAGATCTGCATGTGTTTCAACTTATTTGAAAATAAGGATAAGAACAGCACCTACCCTCAGAAATGTTGTAAGGACTGAATACTACAATGTCGGAAAAGGATTTAGCACAGTACAACACAATTTCAACTAAGATCATCAACGGTTATTTCACATTCTCTCTCTGTATAATCTAGGCCAGTAGCTCAAACTGTCCTGTGTAGCAGAACCTCCTGGAGATTGCCAAGTTTTAACTGTTGCTAATCAGTCTCTATCTTAAGAATTTTACATGAACCAACTCAGCCAATCCCCACAGCATCTTTACAAGGTAAGTGGTACTATTAATCCCATTTTGTGAAAGAGAAAAGTAAGGGTCAGAGAAATGACTTACCCAAGAATACACAGCTAGTAAATGACAAGCTGGGTTTTAAAATCAGGCAGTGTTCTTTTTTTTTTTTTTTAATGGTACCGAGGATTGAACTCAGGTCCTTGCACTTGCAAGGTAGGTTGCGGAACCATTGAGCTAAATCCCGGGCCCTCAGGCAAGAATGCTATGGATTCTTAAAGTGAAAATTCCCTGAGACACTAACATCACAAAATAATGCCAGGAAACAGAATGACAAACCTTTGCAGTTATCTTTCAAAAAACAATGAAGAGCTTTGCAAGAGCAAGGACCAGAGTTCAATTCCCGGTACCAAAAAAAAACAATGAAGAGGACAGAGGGGGAGAGGGAGGAGGTAAACCAAGTCAGATGAATAAAGCCATCCAGCTAAGTCTAGCTTAGTTCCCCTGAACCTCACAGATGAGTGAGAAATAAATGTCTGTTATGTGTGAAGTTGTGTGGCTGTCACTCAGCAAAAGCTAACAGACATAGTACATGATCCGCTACACTTTCTGGGAGATCAAAATGGATAAGTAAAAACTCACCCCTAACAGTCAGATGGGCCAAGGAGAATAAATACCAAGCCATTATAGAACAATATTGATTAATATGCACACAAAGATTGTTAGAACTATACTGTCATTTTTGTCTAGAAATTCCAGTAAAAATAAATCAAAGTAATCTAAAGGCTAATTCTGTGTGACAACATTTGAATGCTGCCCTGAGCACAGGAAATGACTCTTCAGTGAACTGACTAAAAGGCTGACCTTAGCCAGGCATGGTGGCACACTTTTGCAATCGAGCACTCTGGGAGGCTGAGTCAGGAGGATCACAAGTCCAAGCACCTAGCCTGGAAAACCTAACAAAACTGCCTCAAAAATAAAAAAGGGTGGGGAGGGAGGAAAAAAAAAAACATAAAGAACAGGAATGTAACTCAGTGCAAAGGCCCTAGGTTTAATCCTCCAAACTGGGGGGTGGGGGAGAATAAGCTTTAACACCTTTGAGTCTGTTACGGCTGTGTCCAGAGGTCCCGCAAAGCCTCAAGGAGGCATCATCTTTGACAGAGGCTGCATGTGTCCAGGAGATGTTGCCAAAGCCTTTGCAGCTGGAGCTGACTTTGTAATGCCAGGAGGGATGCTCTTGGGCCACACTGAGGGTACAGGGGAAGGGATCCAGAGGAACAGACAGAAGCTGACCCTCTTCTAGGGGATGAGCTCAGAAACGGCCATAAAGAAACACGCAGGAGGAGTGGCTGAGTACAGAGCCTGGGAGGGCAAGACTGGCAGTGCTTTACAAAGGTGATGTGGAACACACGATACTGGACATTCTCTGGGGACTGAGGTCTGCCTGCACCTACGTGGGGGCTGCCGAGCTCAAGGAGCTCAGCAGAAGAGCAACGCTCATCAGGGTGGCCCAGCAGCACAACTCTGTTCAGTTAACCGTGGGATGAAGCTGGAGCTGGAGCCACCGTCTCGCACACCCGCCTCGAACACCCGCCTCACACACCCGCTTTTCCCATCTCCCTCCTGTGCATCGTGCCAGAGCTTCTGGCCGCTCCGGAATGGTGGGATGCTGCGTCTTTTCTCCCCTTCCACTGCCTGGAGGCTTTGGAGCTCCCTAGTGCCTTCTTGAGGCCCCAAAGCAGGGCCCTCATTGGGCCAGGGGCCCAGGACTCAGCCTCATCATTGACTTGCACCTCCCCACCCCTTTTTTTAAGAAAATGGTTTTACTTTAATATAATGCTATTATCTTGAAAAAAGGGTGGGGCTATTTGCGTGGCTGAATAAGGAGCTGTGATTGATTCATGGTACAATGCTAGAACCAAGGGCATTAGAATTAAAGGTGTGAAAGCTACCTACCCTGAGTAGTCTGGATAAGATAAAAAAGGGCAGAGAGGTGCTTTCAAGGGCTCTTGTTACTTTTGCTGTCTTTCACCACCACCATCACGCACTGCGGCCCCTCTGTCACCCTGTCTTGGAGCCAGCTGATTATGAACTACAAAAAAACCTCTACAAACTGTAAGCCAAATAAACCTTCTCCCCTTTAACCTTGGGTGCCCAGTATTTTGTCTCGGCAATGAGAGAAAAGTAACTAAGACAGGGTCCCATGCAGGAAAATCAGTAACTGCTTCCTCAGACGCTCTTGCTACATCCTGACAAGGTGTCACAGAGGATGGGGACTTTCACCTGTAACTCTGAACAAGACCACCGCTACACAGGAGGTTGGCTCTACAATGTTCAATGTTCAGATTTTAAAATGGAGGTCATAAGGAATTCAAGGAATTGCCAAATGAGGCAGCTGGGAGTGGAATCCAGGGACCACACCTCCAGCACAGGAAAAGATACAGAGATTCCAAGGATCACTGGAATCTTGAAATTACAGATAAGTCTACATGACTCAAAAGCCTTGCATATATTTATAAATCAGAACTGAGACACAAAACACACTTTACTTTAAAAAAAGTGGTCATTTTCTTTCAGATTCTTATGGGTTTTTTGCTTAAGAAAAATATCCTTTATTAAATCTAGGTAGATCACAAACTTATTCAAGCTCCCAGGCTTGGGTCTAAATCAGGGGCTCTATGTGGGCTGAAAAATCAAAGATCTGCAACAATTCCACACCATTTGTTACCGTGCTGTTTCTGTGAAGTCCACCTTTTTAGTAGCACATGTTTGTAGTGCATATTGACTGCACTCACTGTGAAGAGTAGGTATATCGACATCATGTGTATTAGTTATTTTTGTTCCATCTCAAGATTCTCTCTCCATTCACCAAAGATCTATTTCCCTGTTTCCTATTATCTATCTTTTCTTTAGCTCTTTAAATTATTATGCCTTGGCTTCTCCTATGAGAGATGTTAACCGGTATTTAAGAGTCTGGTTTATTTCACTTAAAATTATTGTCTCAGGATGCCTCCATTTTCCTATGAATGGCTCTAGTTTATCCTTCTTTAGAGCAGAGTAGTACTTCACTGTGTATAAATAGCACATCTTTATCCATTCATCTGTTGATGACTATATAGACTGCTTCCAAGATTTAGCTATTATGAACTGGGCTGCTATAACAATGAGTATGCGCATATCACTGTGGTATGTCTTTCACTCTTCCAAGAAAATACCTAAAAAGGAAACAGCTGGGTCAAATGATATGTCTGGTTTTAGTTTTTTGAGGACTCTCCATACTAATTTCCCACTGACAATGTGCAAGGGTTCTATTTTCCCTGCAGCTTCACCAGCACCTGTTGTTTGATGCTTGATGATGGCCATTGTTTCCGGAGCCAGACAGAATCTCAAGTGTTGTGTTACATTTGCATTTCTCGGATGGCCAGAGATACTGAACATTTCTTCATGTATTTATTGGCCATTCATACTTCTTCTGAGAAGTGTCTATTCATTTCAGTTGCCCATCTTTGATTGGCTCTTTCTAGGTTTTATGAGCTCTTTATACATTCTAGATATCAGTCCTCTGTCCAAAGAGAAGCAAGTAAAATTTTTTTCCTATTCTGTAGGTTGTCTCTTCATGCTGCTGGTTGTTTCCTTTGCTGTGCAGAAGCACATAAATTTGATATAATCCCATCTGTCAACTCTTGATGTTATTTCTTGTGCAATAGTAGTTCTGTTTAGAAAGTACTTACCTATGCCTGTGTCCTCAAGGATTTACCTATTTTATCTTCCACGAAGTCCTCTTGCTATGGTTATATACACCAGTGCCACAACAGTGGGGAGAAGCATCATGTCTGAATGAAACCACAACTACAATGGGGTGAGCTAAAGTCAGACTCTCCCCACGATGTAATCTTTCATGCCCACTGGGACACTCTGCTCCAGTCCAAACTGCATCATGATCCACTCAATAGAATTTATATGCTGCTCTGGTTATAACAAAATCACCATGAGAAACCATTTATATGGCATCTACTATTACCTGAACAGACTAAGGAAGGGCTCTAAACCCAGGAGTAAAAAGAGAAAGGGTAACACGTACATTCTGCCTTTTCCTTGGGTTACTCCTATAGCTGGATTACAAGAGGGAGGGTGGGTGAAAAGAGGTCCGTTAAGTTGTGATCACTATGGTACAGCAAAGCTATAGACCCCTTCTGGACTCCCGCTTCACTTCTTCCACCTGAAGACCAAACAGCACAATCTCAGGTGCCACCGGAAGGGACTACATGTTGCTGACCCTCCACCTCCATCACTGAGCTTGTACGGAAACAGCTGCCAGGGTGATTCCAGAAGAGCCAGACTGACACAGCACCATCCTCGGCGGAAGACTTAACACATCATCAACCCTGCAGGGTGCTGTGTAGTCTGCTGGGAGGCTGAAAGGAAAATGCGTCACCAAACCCTGCCCGTCTACTTACCGGCTCCACGAACTCAAACATCTTCCTCTCCTGCACTTCCTGCACCTTGAACACGTACTCCAGGGACACTTCGTAGAAGTGCTGCCGGACCAGGTCTACCTGGCTGTCTGCCTACAAAGAAGACAGGATTTAAGAGGAAAATCTGGTCATTATCCAACAAGAACACCGAGAAAGCAGAAGAAAAAAAAAAATCTCTGGAGACAATTTTTACAAGCAAATCAAATAGCATGCATGACACAGAAATAAGATTATAATGATTAGCTCCACACTAATTTTATGCCAGGCACCATGTCCATAGCCATATATATGACTTTGTTTAATCCTCGTTAATTTTAATTATATAGTCCTCATTATATTCCTATAAAGGAAATGATTATCTTTACCTCTGATTTACAGGAGGAAAACGAGGTACACAAACATTAAGAAACTTGACTGAGGTCATGCAACTATGAGAGCAGAGCTGGAATTTCTTTCCAGGTATATCTGCTCCCGAGACCCTTGACTACTCTTTTAAGAGCACTGCTGCCTCACCACACCTTCACTCCATGGCACACAAATTTTGAGAGTAGAAAAAAGCAAGCCCAGAAAAAAGCAGCACATGCCTGTAAATCCCAGCTATTTGGGAAGCTGAGGCAGGAGGATCAAGATTTCAAGGTCAGCCTGGGGTAACTTAAGTAAAACCTTGTCTCAAACAAACATAGCGAGCTGGCTCAGCTCAGCCCATCCTCCTCATGAGTAAGACGGCTGTTAGAGGACAGGGGCCCCAAAACAGGACATTTTCATATGAGTGCCAAGTACTTTGCGAATGACATGGACAAAGGACCAGTTCATCCAAAGAGAGTAATCACACTGCGCCCTCAGAACCCCACTTTTCCCTCTATGCAGGTGGCGTCCAGGACAGGCCCCAAGTGGGTACAGTCAAACCACAGATCTGTGATCTACTATCCGGGCTGAAACTGGGTGCGACTTCATGAGGATACTCTGCTAGCGATGCCCAGCCCTCACTCACAGCTTTCTGTCTGTCCACAACATGGCTGTGTCTACAGGTTCTTTCAAAACAGTTTCACTGAGTGCATATTTCAACAACAAAGCACTAAAGTGAATACGTTGTTTGTTTGTTTGGTACCAGTGATCGAACTCAGATCCAGCTTGACATTCACAAGCGGTGGCACCATTGAGCTAAATTCCTGGCCCTGTTTGTTTGTTTGTTTGTTTGTAAATGAATTATGCTGCTAGTCAGAAATGAAACACTGTTTTCCTTAGAAGTTAGTCACAACCAGTTCTATTATATACTCTGCTGAAAAAAAAAAAGCTCCCCAAAGAATATCTCTTATTGTTCCTTTGTCAAGATTCCCGCAGGAGAAACTTGAGACAGACCCTTCCATCCTCCCACATGTTATGCTATCGTGACACTGTAAGAACTGAGTAAATCATTCATTCTTTCAACTATCACAAGCAAAAAGAAACTTCCTCCATAATGCTTACAGCACAATAAAGAAAAAAACTAAGGGAAAACCCAGTCAAATTTATGTAAATAATAAGAAAATTATAAGCTCTGGTAAAATACAAGACACTGAAACAGCCCCAAAGTGTGTGTTCAAGTCTCTCACACTACCAACTTCCCCCCAGGCAAATGACACATTCACATAAGGAAGACGGACTGCTGAGTAACTGCTGAGTAACACAGAAAGCCGAAGCTGAAGGCACTTCCTAAAGTTCTAACTGGAGGCAAGGCTTCAGAAGGCCTGAACCCCACTTTGTCATGTCCAGCGGCTTAGACACTAGGTTGGCACATCTTCCAGCCGGGCTCCTGTCAGCCATGTCCCATATGTTCCAGCAGCCTACGATGTCCCTGGGGCGCGACTCCCACACCCTTACCCCAGTGAATATATCTTCCTCGGACCATCCCACACACCTCACGCCTTCCCCAAGGGCTTGCTCACTGAGGCCAACTGTTGGGTGAGGGAGGGGACCATTCTGAAAATCCTCAGTCTCTTGCAGCATAGGCAAGAAGACAGGGCCACAAGGAAGTTCCAGTGGAGAACAAGGAACCAACTCCAGCATAGCCAGCGCGCTGACCTAGGTGTGGGCTCCAGTCCCAGGGTCTTCCAGCTGGGGTGGCCAGTTCCAGTCCCCGATCCTGTCTGGGGATGGAGATAACAAGACTCGCCCTTGCTCTGGGTGCAGCTAGTTCAGAGAAAATGGGCTAAAGGGCGTGAATAACTGGAGACGGGCATTGGCGACTACTGATACCACACACGTCAGCACCAGTGCGCTGCAGTCCCGCTCCTGCCCTAAACCAGCACACTTTCCCGGAGCCACGAGGCTCCTGATTGGCCTCCTCACCTCACTGTCCCAAACTCCACCCAGTAGCCAGTTTGCCCTCTTCGAATCTAAATCAGTCTCTCAGCCCCTTCAAGGCCTCCGCAGCCCCCACTGTGGTGGGCGAAGCCCTCTGCTGTCTGCCCAGCCCACCAGCCTAACTGGCCCTCACCATGCTTGGCATTCTGGTCTCGTCCTACTAATTCTCCAAACCTCTTTCTGGCCTAGAACCTTTGACTCGGCATTCCTTCTGCCTGAAAACCTCTACCTCTAAATAAATGTACTTTCTTTTAACTTCAGCATATAAAAAACACTTCTTACAATGACACTGTGAATACATATTTCTCCTTAGTACAGTGCACTTTCATATTTTATCCAGCCTACTCTGGCTTATGATGCATAATTTTGATTTTGATCACGCACCCACAGCTTGAAGAGGACTCATGTCTTTCCTCCTAGGCTCACATTGGGCTTTTCTGAGAAGCATTCATTAAGTACCTTCTCTCCCTATTTATTTCCTTATCGCTGTGTGGAATTCTTATTTACTCCTTTCTTTTCTTTTGTTCTGACTCCTATAAACACAGTCAGTGAGAACACATACCTTTTATAATTTTTTCACCTTTCTATCTCAGTGCCCAGAAAAATACCAGGATGGTAGGAAATGTTCAGCAGAAGAAACAGATTGCTCTCCATGTGGCTATCAGTCAGAGTCAAAGAAATGTCCCTGCAGTGACCCAGCACTAAGAAGAAATACAGAACTCAATGTATTTTTAAAGGAAAACAAAAGCAAAATCCCAACTGAAGTAGGACTCCCTTGCCAGCATCCCTGCTTACTGTGGGCCACAGAAAGCACCACATCCTTAGACTCTCTAAGCTGGAATCAGAAGCCAGGATTCTAACTTGCTTGCCAGACTACTTCCTACAATTTGGATATGGTCTGAGTGTGTCCCCAAAGGTCGTGAGATGGGGGCTTGGACTTCCGTGTGACAGCATTTGAAGGCGGTGTGGAACCCTTACAAGATGTAGCCCTGTGGCAGGTCACTGGGGGCACTGCCTTTGGAAAGGAGGCGGTTGCTGGAGGCCTTAGTGAATTCTCGAGAAACCTATTTTAGAACAAAACTAGCCCCTCACTGCTCCTTCCAGCTTCCTGTCTCACCGTGGGCGGCACTTGCCACTGTGATGCCATCCCACTTGATGTTCTGTAGGGGGAGGAGTGACTCGCTGGAGTGCGGCTAGCTGTTGGACATTTCAGCCTCCAAAACTGTAAGCCAAGCAAAGCTCTTTTCTTTATAAAGCACTCAGCCTCAAGCATTTTGTTATAGTGACAGAAAACCAATACCCCAACTCGCAACAGTTTTTCTACCTGTTACTTAAACCATATATTTTCCAGCTTGAGCAGACCCACTGATCCTTCTGTGTTTCTCCAAAACTATAAGGTCCGTGACTGGATCCTTCTCTTCACTCCCCATAAAACACTCAGAACCTGACCAGACTTTCACAGAAGTGTCTGATGAGCACTGGTAGAATGAAGCAATACTGCTTTTTATTAGTAAACATTTGCAGTACATAATGATTACATTGCTCGTGGGGAGTCGGTGCATGTATGTAACACATCTTAATTCCTTTCTCATCCCCTTCCCCTACAAATTACTGGTTTTGATACAAACTTCTCAGCAACTACAGATTATTTTTAACCCACTAGGTGGCAGTGTAATCCCACACTGCTGCCCCATAATTTCTGCCTCCAAAGAGTGGGCGATGGACTCAAACTGAAAAGCATTCAATTCAGAGTCCTTCAACCAGGGGACACTTCTAGATAATCAAAGGTAGTGGATGCTACCAAAGATATACCAGGTGTTTAATAATAGCCCTAAGAGTTGATTTCTAAAATAAATGCGAAGAACATCATTACTAAATAGCTGGAACCGCTGAAGCAAATCCCTGCACCTCTGCTAGGAACTCAGAGCCTTCAAATGTATTCAAGGGAGTTGTGCCGGATGATCACCAAGGTCCCTCCGTCCACTTCTATTTGCATGACTGAAAGGGAGCAGAGCCTTAAGACCTATCCTGAAAGAAGAATTTGGAAGGGAGAAGGGCTCCACAGCTAGATGCCAAGGTTAGCTAGCTACAGGCAAGCTATTCACGGCGCCGGGCCTCTGTCTCCTCAGATGTAAAACTGAGGTATTACCAACATTCATACTTCATGGGATATCTGTGAGGATTCAAGAAGATTCCGTGGAAAGTGCTTAACACAGTACATCAGGCACAAATGCACGTTCAGTAAATGTTTGCTACTGTTGTTGTTCGTAGTAGTCATGCTGTTGCTGTTTCTGGACATTGCTTGCCTGTAAGTTAGCACAGGAAAACATGAATGGCAATGTTTGACAGCTGGACCTGAACAAACCAGAACTTGCTGAAAAGACTCTGGCCCAATCCTTGCCCTCCAAGGACTTAGAAAGCATGAGTGGGTAAAAGGCAGGAACACAAAGGGCTGTAACAAAAGGGCATAGTAAAAACTTTCACTGAGATACACAATGGCAAAGTCTACAACAGTGCCTCCCAACATGTGGACAGGGATAAACAGAAGCAAGCCAGTCACAGGGATGATATCCGTATTTACTCAGTAGCTATGGTTTGCCTTCTCATTCATGAATTATTCAGAATGGATATTTTGACAACTATTTTACACATAAAGGAAGGAAAGCTCAGAGAGCCCAAGGAACTTGCTCCAGATCACACAGTGACTACAAGACAGGCAGGCCTTGAAGAAGGTACCCCCTTTGGTAGCCCAGGGTGCAGGTCCTTACACTGTGATAACTCAGAGGGAGATGGCATTGGAAAGATGGTAGAGAAAACTAACTGGATTCATCCCGAGTCAGTACTACCCAGGCAGGCATGGAAAGAATGGACCTGCAGGAGAAGCACCCTTACCAGGGGGACCACCATGCCTACAGGATAACTGTGGGCTTCCAGTATCAGCAGGTGGAAGTTTGTGCAAGAACTTCCACCCACCTGCTCCGCACTAACGCAGCAATGGTGCGCAGTCATCCTAACCATGGATTATAACCTAGAAGAAGCTTCACAGCCACAAGAGGTGGTTGCTGTCCAGGGCAGCCAGAGAGTTTCCTAAAATATGAGTTCCCAAGCCCTAAATGCCATCTAATGTTAGAAGAATGAGAAGCAAAAAGTGAGAGTATTGGGACAGATCCTAAATGGAATTACAGAATTATCAGGTGCAATCTACCTGCCCTTGGGCAGCATCTAGTACCTGTGTCCCTGTGTTGACTTGGGGTCTGTATCATTACTCAAAGACTGGATTTTTGGTACTTTTTGTTTTGTGT
This sequence comes from Fukomys damarensis, assembly GCF_012274545.1. Lineage (NCBI taxonomy): Eukaryota > Metazoa > Chordata > Mammalia > Rodentia > Bathyergidae > Fukomys > Fukomys damarensis. The sequence continues at coordinate 14,699,152 of NW_022900915.1, forward strand.
GCTGGGGATGGAATCTAGGACCTTGCGGAGGTGAAGAACACACTGTACCACTGAGCTACATCCCCAGCACCAAAGAATTTGTCCAAATACCTATTTCAAAGCAAGTATTTGTGAGAGCACTACATTCTCCTCTGAAGGTGTGTATGAAATCGCGGTTGGGAGTGAAACAGGCTCCACGTCTCCTGAGGTATCTTCATCCATCATCTTTTCACTTGCTGTAGGTATGGGCATGACATGGGCTCAAAAGGAATTGGGACTTGAAAATGAGGGGTAGCAGGAAATCTAACTCTTCTCTTCAGAGGCATACCATGAGAAAAGGTAAGCAAACTGTAGAGAATAAGATGACACTCCGGAGACCAAATTGAGGGCTCCACTAGGAAACTGCCCTGTCTCCCAGAAATGAAACTTCCTGACCATGCAAATCTCCACAGACTAAGTAAAACAGTAACAGCTCTATGGCTGCAAATCTGACTTCTCTTTCCAAGAGAACTACTTTTTTAAAAGACCCCATCCAAATCCCAAGAAACCACGAACAGGCTGATGACTATTTTCTTTAAGCAAGGCTACCAAATGCCCAAAAACAAAAACAAACAAAAAACACCTCCCCACCCTCAATATAGATATAGATATAGATATAGATATAGATATAGATATAGATAGATAGATACATAGATAGATAGATAGATAGATAATGAATGACAGTAAAACACCACTGGAACAAAAAAAGGACAAGACAGGAAACAACTAATGTCAGGTACTGGATTGAAATAATATTTAAAAATTAACATTAAGGAAGTTGAAAAAAGTGCTTCAGATGCTAACAATGTAAGTCACTGACATAGGCAGGAAGTCAGGGGTTAAAGAAACAGAATACAGCATTAAGGCCAAGGGTAAAAGAAACAGGAAGACAGCTCTCAGCTAGCAGTGAAGAGTCCCAGTCTAGCAAGGAGGGCTCCCCAACCCGAAGGCAGTCATCTTGGCCAGCAGTATGATTCAGAGCCACAAAGGTGGGTGGGATGGGAGGCTACAGAGGCAGTACAGCCATCAGGAAGTGGAGGAGGCATCCGGAGCCTCATTTCTGAGGTCTCTGGCAAAGGCCTAAGATTTTCTGGCAAAGAACCACCACAGAACTGTATAAAAATTACGTATTTTGTTCAGAATATATGTCAAGTTTCTTACCTCCTGAAGCTGAGATTCCTTCTTTTTAGAAGACAAATTCAAGTGTTTTTCTAAGATGCCACAATACTTTTCTGTCTCTTTGTCATACTTCTTTCTGGCTTCCTGGCCAAAAAAAAAACAGGGAGAGAAATGAAGAGTTAACAGGCTGCAGGAATAAGCAGTTCAGTCTCTCCATAGCTTTCTGCTCCCCTTTACAGACTCACTGTTCCCTCTGCACAGAAACGCAGCAGAATCTGCACCTTATGCCCATTACGCTGTGTGATTACCATGGCACGGCCCCGCAGATCAGGGAATCTATCTGGCACAGAGGCACTAGTACAATCCCAGAAACAAGGCAGCGCCAGTATTTAATACGGGCAAAGCCAGAACTGTACCTTCTAAGAACTTCAATTATGGGGACTGCAGATGTAGCCCAGTGGTAGAGTGCCGGCTTCGCAAGAATGAGACACAGGTCTGATCACCAGGATCACAAAGGAATAAAGGAGGAAAAAAACTTCAATTGTGAGACCCAAATTCCTAGCTTCTAATCCACACAGATGTCAAGCCAGAGAAAACGAGGTTATGGGGGCTACTTACGAAGCTAATGTCTCCGACAGCCTCAGTGGGACAAGTCTAACCTAAGGCTAGAGCCAGGCCTAACAGCATTCAAAGAGAACTTCATGTAGAGACCCAGCTACCACTCGAGGCCACATATAGGTCACTATGCTGAAGAAAAGTTGAAAACATGGTGAGATGGTACCTTCGCAAATTGACAACTCCATTGAGAACAGCAAAACTAAACAAAACCAGTAGAAACAACATCGCTGCCCAAGAATAGGGTTTGTGATGATTAAAGCACGGGTCATCCAATATATCTAATTAGTCAGATGGAAAATTGTGCAGTGGATCATGATATAATGCAAACTATAATAACACGACATAACTTGGAACAGCCTATGCAGGGTATCTACCTATGGACAAAGATTAGATGGGTGTAAACTTCAATGGAAATATTTCAGTTAAGGAAAAAAAACAATCAAAAATTGTTTCTTCCCTTTGGGAAATTTTTATTAGACTAAATTATTGCCTTCAAAATGAAAAACAATTATAATAATACACCTATTAATCCCTCATCAAGTGCTTGAGTCACTGAGGTTCTATTTTTATCCCCTATTTTACAGATCAAAAAATTTGGACCCAGGGAAGGTAACTTATAAAATGTCACAGAAAGCAACAGAACTGAGGTTTGGGCTCAGGGCATCTGCCTCCAAAGCCCACATTTTCCACCACACTTAAGGCACCGCCATAGGCAGTCTTTTCCTCTCACATTCCAGTAGGGGCTGCAAGCAAGGCAGGTGGGTGAAAGCTGGTACCGGTCTAATAAGCTGGTTCAAATTCACTAACTAGGTGCACCACTCCTGCTTTTGAGTCACCTGGAGCTCACAGGAAATATTTCTGTGCAACTCTAAGACCTATAAGAGCAAAAGAGATTTCAAGCAAGATAAAGAAGCTCAAAGACATCTCTTTATTCATTTAAGAAATTTACAATGAGCACCAATTCTGTTCGGCTCCAGCAGGCAGTAGAAATGTGAGACAGAAACTGTCCCTACTCTCCTGGCGGTAATGTGGTAATGTTCGAGTAGAAAGAGAAACACAGTTAACCAGTAAATAAATAAGCAAGACAGTTTCAGAGTGCTGCAACTGCTACAAAGGAAATAGTGCGGTCACAGAGATCCTTTAGATAGAGCATTCGGGAAAGGCCTCACTGACGAGGCAAGGTGCGAGCTAAAACCTGCTAAACACCCGGAGGGCAAGGTGGAGCCTTCTGCAGCTAGAAGGCTCAGGGGAAGAACACTGAGCCAAGAGCCAGGATTGGAAGCCCTGCCAAGCTCCCACCTTTACCTGGTCAACAGCAAGACTCAGCTGCATAGGGGGAGAATAATCAATCGTTTTGCTTAAACCACTACTCGCACACACTGACAATGAAACATATAGAAGCAAAGGAGAAAAAGCCTAAGGAAACCTTACTCTTTCAAATTTGAGGATGCAGAGAAGCAGCTCTTTTCCTTTATAGAAACCAGAGACTTGAAGCTGGGCTCCAACTCCCATGCATATTGCGTATATCCACTCCTCCCAGCCTTGTCCACAGCCCCGAAACAGAGAACCCTAGGGTCAGGGTCAGCATAGTCCAGCTGGCCAGAGGCAAGAAAAGGCCAGAGAACATGAGTCACTGGCATTCTATGACTTTCTGGCAACTCAAGCCTCCACATTCCGTGTTCAAGAGGACAGCCAGAGTCAGAGAGAGAACGGAAAGTAAAGGAAGAACAGGAAGTGGCTTCTGTACTGAGAAAATAGGACCAAGACCTCTGCAGGCGAAACTGTAAGGTCCAAGTGATGGTCTTGAGATGGGAGGGAGGCTCCTCAGCTACTCAGGACATAAGATGACTCTCACCTTTCAGAGAGGCTTGCTGTGGGGTGGGTAAGTAAATGAAGGACAGAGTCAGTGTCCTGCAGTTTATTCCCAATGCTGTAAAGACCGACGCTACACCAAGAACTATCCCTCCCCAGGACTCCAGTTCTTTATCTATAAGTGGAGGAAGACTGGATGAGGTAACTGCAAGGCTTTCATCCTTCAGCTCAAAGACTGCAGAACAAGATAGGGGTGATAATGACCCCTTCGTCATGGGACAGTTCAGATGACATGAGATAAACCACATATCGTGCTCACACCTGACACATGCAAAGCACCCAACAGCTTTCAGTGGCAGTGAAGAGGATGGTGAGGGCAAGCTCGCCCCCTACACCTGGCCCCTTCCCATCAGGAACACCACTTGCCTTGCAGGCACCACGTTCCATGAAGGCAGACTTTCCAAGCACCTTCCGTGACTTGACTCCACACATGTGTTTGTATCTCTCTAACTCCTTTCTCTCCAGCCACACCACAAGTACAGCAACACGCTGCTTTGTTTGCCACCAAACCTCAGTGCGAAGCCAGTGCTGGACATACAGCAGACTCTCACACATTTTCTTAAGAAATGAACAAGGTTTATCCAATTTAATAACTAGTATCAAATGACAAAATGCCAGCCGCCATCCTCAGGTCCAAACAGCTATATGACAGATACTCGTTTTAAGCACTTTGTACGAGTTCACTCATTTCTTCCTCCTAGTAATTTTGTGAGGTAAGATCTACTGTCATCCACGTGTTCCAGATCAGGAAGCAGGCACGGGAAGGTTCAGGAACCTCCCCAAGTTTATATGGCAGTGGGAGAAGTGACTCTAGCCTCAAGCAGCCTTGCTCTAGGCCATGCTGAACCAACCCTCTCTGATGTCTTCTCTACTGTCACTATGCAGCCCAGCACTTAACACAATCTACTTCCCCACACTCAGAAATAAAAACCCCAGGCAATGATTCTAGAAGCTGCAGGGTCCTGACCCACTCCACACGAGAATGCCCAGGAGCCCCTCCCTGCCAGCCTTCACTCTGTGTGCTGCTCTGCAACAGGTTGTTATAGCAACCAGAGCAGCACCAGGGAGGAGAGGAGGAAGGAAAAGTAATTTTAGCATCACACAGGCAGAGTTCAGGAACCTCCATCAGGCCACCAGCAAAAAACAGCTATGCAGGACTTTCTGGCTCTTAGATATTCTTGACTCTGCACGCCTGAGAGCCTTCTAGGAAGGAGGATTTTTGGTTTGCTGTCTCTTAATTTACATAGTATTATGATATAAGCATATACGTGGTGTGATTGGTAGAGAGGATTGTGGTGGGGGAGAGAAAAGATATGACAAAGGAGGAGGAATGAGAAATGATCCCAAACGTCATCAAAATCACTGTGATGACTGATGACTAATCAAAACACGTAACGACTGATGATTATTACTAATTGAATGAATGAGAGAGTAACGTATGCATGACAGAAAACATGTTTCACTAGGTGACTATTTCACATAAATTATCATATTTTTACACATCCCACCACTCAAACCCCTACTGCTACTGTATTAAACCCAAAGGAGCCCACTCAGACTTCTGCTTCTCGGTGGTGACTGTGATAACTCCCAAAACAACACCAAGGAAGAGGTCAGAGTGAGAGGCCTGCGCCTGGAAGGAGAAGAAACTACTGGAGGGGCAACTCAATAAGCAAGTCTGTTCCGCCTCTGCCTCAGAGCACTCCATCCCCGCCCCGCCGCCCCAGCATCCCAAAGCGTGGGGGGCAGGATGTGCTGGGAAGAGGGGTGCAGAGGCCTGAGGCTGCTCCAGAGAAGCCTCTCCCAGGGCCGTCCCACGGCCTTAGCCCTCAGTAGGCCAATGTGAAGACCTGGACGAAATGTGAGTAGAACAATTCTTGAAATTATACGCTCCTTAATCTCTGATACAGAATCAATGAACGTCAATTTCATTATAACTATAAACTGAAATTGGTGTAAACATGCTGTGAAACTGGAAGAAAAATCTTTGCATAGTCTCTCCTTCAAACTTTAGCCACCCACCCCTCTGAAAGACCCTGACTACACATCTCTTTTTTCAGTAACCTATCTATTTCTGGAAGGCACGTGGCGGGGAGAGGAAGAGGAGAGAGCAACAATGAGTGAGGTGCTGCCACCGGCCTCACCACTAGCCTCACAAGTGCAAAGACTTAAATTCAATCCCCAGAACCAAAAGGTGGGGCGTGGCTCAGTGTGAAGGTCATGGGTTTAATCTCTAGTACTGAAATAAATGAATAAATAAATAAATCTTTTTTTTTTAAAGATGAGTGAGGGGGCTTGAGAACTAGCATGCACTCATGTGACATTTCCTCTACTGTCTTCCCACGTAAAATCACTTCCCAAGGACATTTCTTCACAACTGAGTAAAATCCCCAAATAAGAGGGTGGCGGTGCCCCAAACTCCCTATAGGTGGCGTAAGGGACTGAGCATGAACTGACAATTCCAGAAAAACAGAAAAATATGGAAAGCCTTTTGTGCTCCTGGATTCCAGGGAAAATACCTTCCCTGCAGGTGGCCTCTAACACTCTACTGAAGGTCAAACCCGGTAAGGCTGCCTCTGTCTCATCACAGGGGAGAGAACCCTTGCAGAACCACTTCTATAAACTAGATTCTCTTTACAGTCTTTAATAACACATTAGAATTAGCCAAGTTTGTGTTCTAGTCCCTCTAGGTTGGTGGTAACACACGGTAACCTCTAGATTGGAACTGGCCTGCAGACATGGTTTTTGGACCTATACAATGAGTAAAACATATTTTCTTACATTACTTGACCAGAGGACATTTCTCACAAATATCTGATTTTTCAATTTCTCTTAAAACATTTAAGGATCTGTCAGGAGGGGACTGTTGGGCAACGTCATGAGACCTCCCAAGAAACAAAACAAAACATATTGTCCACACATACAGCCTTCTATCTAATGACAGAAAGGAGCCATAGTTTCTGCCTTTGGATGGTTTATGAACTAGCACAAAACAACACAGTGGACTGGCTGATGGGGGCTGACCGCTACAGCGTACTTCAGCATCCTGCAAAGTGAAGAGGAGCTGGGATCCCGCTTATCGGGTAAAGATTTTCTTCTAAAGAAAGAGGGCTTATGTTTTCTTCTGGCGTTCTCAAATGTTAAAAGAAGTGCTGCAATTTCCAGACCACCACCCAAAAATCTGACAGGGTGCACAAAATTCTCACCTTGGCAGCCCCAATCTGCTCCTTTCGAAACTTCTCCAAAGGAGTGATGAGTACCTCGCTGGCATTCTCAATCTGGTGAAGAAAATCAGAAAAGAATCCAAGATAGTAAACAAGAGCAGGGTGAGTACAGCAGCTCCATCACACACAACCAGCCGCCACCAAGTCCTGAAATAAAATTTGAGTAAGCAATAATGTTCATGTGTCGTTATTTGCAATACCAATCAGTACATCAAAACAAGCCATCTCTCTAGCCGCTGATTCAAAACATGATATCCCTCCTGTGTGTGATTAGTATCAATTCTTTAAGAGGAAAAATGTGGACATCTGAAAGTGTTAGCAACCATATGAAGGCAGAGGTTTCAGAGTAGGATCTAAATTTCAAGATTCCAGCTACATCGTATAAAGAATCATTCTTTGAAGATATAGGTGAAATCAACCAACAGGGAGTCTAGACTGAAAATGAAAACACAACATCTTCGAAATCCGCTGACACAAAAGTCCCTCAAGCCTGATGTTTGGCTGTTCCCACAGTACAGGACGGGGGCCAGAACATCTGTTTCTCCTGACCACTGCTTACTTCTTAATGCCATCTCACTGGGTTCATCACACCAGGTCCTGCACTTCTATCTACTGTCACTTCAATGAATCTCAAACTTGTCCCTCCTAAGGCCCTTGCCTCTGCCATTCCCTCAGAGGCTCTGCTCACAAACCTGTGCACGAATGACTCCTTATCATAATTAAGGATTTAGCTCACAGGTCACCACTCTAGGGAGGCCTGCCCTGACCACCAATATAATCCCAAGAGGCTGCCGACCATCCCACGAAGTGTCTTCTGCAGAACACATACGCCAGATGAAGTTTTCTGGTTCACCTCACTTACACACACACATATATACACACTACCCATATATATATATACATATATATACATACACATGCCCTAAGCATACACACAGACACATACATACATACAATCTTGTAAAGATTTGTCCACAACTATCCACAATGCATAGAAAAGCAGTGAAACAAAGGACCGCTCAAACGCTTTTGAATGAATGAATAATCATGATTTCTGGACTGACTACAAAACATTTAACCTCTCTGGGCTCTAATTTCCTCATCTGCAAAATGAGTGGGCGAAACTGTTCCCAGCTCTAAGATTCTATGGTCTCTTCCAAGGCAGGATATTTTACAATCTTTCCTTTTAAGTCACTCAATGCTCACTCTTTGACCAACTAATTATTTCAGGAATCTCAATGCAACAAGGTATTATTTTTCTAAATCATATGCATATCCTTCACAATGAAACCAACAGAGTCAATGCCAGAAGCCTGAGATGGACACAGTAAAGAAGGACTGGACAATGCAAGGGATAGAAAAAGACAGGCCTCTAAACTGATTCCTATTTGCCTTTCTCTCAATTTTGAATGCACCTTTTCCTGAAAAGTGCATTTTGACACTGAAGTGTTGTAATATTAATTTGTTCTAATTTTTTTATGATTTGGTGCTGCTTAATTGGCTCATTAAAGGCTTTTCCACAAATCCACTGAAATTCTCTGAAGCTCACAAAGCTGTGCTAAGCAGTTAGGTCAGTGATTCTCAACCTTCGCTGTACAGTAGAATCACTGGGGAGCTTTCACAAACCCCAACGCTGAGAGCACACACCAACACCTCATACCAAATGACAATCATTAGCATTAGTACCATATATCGGCATTTTAAAAGTCCCTCAAGACATTCCATTGGTCATCTGGAACTGAGAATCCAACCCTAACTAGGAGCTCAGTATGTGAAACATTTCACATGGGAAGCAAAATACCCAAGTCTTTACCACAATCCTACTACAACCTGCTTTTACATCTGTCAAATGAGTGGCTACAGACACTGAGGAACAAGGACCCTCTGGGTTGAAAATTCTGAGTCTTTAAGTTCCATTCAGTTTCGAGAACTGTGCTTGAAAATGGGGGCTCAGAAGCCCACACGCCCTCAGCCCCTCGGCCCTTGAGGAACTTATATTTCCTACGGGCCCAGACATGTACAGTGCCTATCGGGACAATGTGAAAAATGCAGAATCAGAGGCACAGACTAGATGTTCACGAAGCACAAGGATGGCTGAGTGTCCCAGGAAGTCAGGGAAGACTCTCCAAAAAAGGTGCTCCGGCTTTGATGAGCTGAGCTGAACTGATGATAAAGCTATCACAGGACAAGGGGTGAGAAGGGGCTTGTGATGGCCACATACTTAGATGCAGACAGCAGAAACTCAACTCACTGACATTAATAATAAAATTGCAGAGGCGAGCTGAAAAGCATAATCCAGCCATTGTTCCCTTACCACAAGCCACAGCAGTCTGCAGGGGATTCATGGTGATTTGCTCACCACGCATCCCCCACCCCCAAATACTGACTCAGCCAAGAAATCAGACTCAAAAGAATCACTGCCCTTTCTCAGGCACTAGCACATACACACACACACACACACACACACACACACACACACACGTTTTCCTCTCCCTCCACCCACCACCACTACACTTCTGACTGATTCCCCTTCAAGCACCAGCAGTGAGCTATCAGGAAAAACAGGTATCTCTCTGCAGCATACTTGAGGAAAGGCGTAGGCGGCTTCTGCTCTGTTTGGAGCTTTAAAGAAATGCCCATAGTTTTTGGTATAATGCTGACTTAGGCTTGAATCCAGACCATACTACTTATTAGCGGTACGATCCTGGACAAGTTACTTAACCCTGGTAAGCCTCAATCTCTTTCTCTGAATAAAACTGGGATAATATAAATACTATTCAACAGAGGCATCATGAGAGTTAAACGGAATATTCATGTAAAGTACCTGACTACATAATGTCTTGGTAAACAGGACTCACACTCTCAGCTATAGCTACGGGAAAAGAAGAAAAATGCTCGAATTTTGGCCTCTTCCCTAAGTCTCTGGAGCTCCAATGCCTGGAGACAAGCTCTCATACAGACAATTCCTGCTATCTAGAGGTTGTTGGGGAAGATGCCAAGGAATCTTCTGTGAGTGTGAGACCCTGTACCCATTAACACTGAACTCCGTCAGAATAAATGCTACTTCACAAGGATCTCTTACAAAATTGGAGATCAACATCTGATTCTTGAATTTGTACAGCATCTCTTCTTGAAGGTCTTTGAGTTACCTTCACTTACTAAGTATGATTTACCAGGTGCTGGCTGCATGGCAGGTTCTGTCAGGTGCTTCGGAGTTAAAAGTGAAGGGCTAAGCCAGGTGTGGTGGCACATTCCTGTAATCCCAGCACTTGAGAGGCTGAGGCAGGAGGATCACTGTGAGTTCGAGACCAGCCTGTGCTACATGGTGAGTTCCAGGTCAGTCTCAACTACATAGGGAGACCCTGTCTCAAAAAAACAAAATAAATAAATAAATAAGTGAAGGGCTGCGCCCAGCACTGTGAGGCTCTTGGACAGGTTTAATAAGGCATGAGGAAGAGGGTTCACAGTAGGATACCTTCTTTTCCATTCTGCTGCTAAAGAATAGCAGGCTCACAAAAGTTAATCATTCAAGAGATCCACCCTTAAGTCCTATACCTTATATAAGTATAGGTATAGGTATAGGTATAGGTATAGGTATAGGTATAGGCATAGGCATAAGCATAGGCCTTCCAAGAAATCTCTGGGAGAACAGAGATACTGTTCTGAAGTTATACATCAGTTATCTAGTAACACTTACAAAAGGCTTTAAACTGCAAAGACATGGCTTGCTCTAAGCTCAAAGCACTCCAGTGGCAGAACTCAAACTCGGTCTCCTGAAAATAAATCTGTCCTCCCTCCATGTGCACCTACCACGGTCTGGACCAAGACATACTCACCATCCGTATCCGTTCATCTTCAAGATTCCTGAGGACAGTGGCAAACTCCTGTAAAGACCTTGCTGGAAGAGAGAAAGGGCCATGAGGCTAAAGGAGAATAACAGGTATTTAAGAACCTTCCCAGTGTCACTACTAAAGCTATGGATTTAAATTCCTTTCCATGCAGATGCCCACAGTCAATTACTTCCTCAAGTTACCCTTACCTTTTAATCACTAACCATTAAGGAGAGATGACCCAGAAATACAGGTTAATTGCATGTGAGACTCTAGCTAGGGAAGGATTTCTTCACGGAAAAGTCCTGACTGTCCCTGAGAGCATCAGGACTGGTGAGATCCTGGCAGACTCCCAGTCTCCAGACTAGAAGGGGCAGAGTTCGGCTTAGGAGTTAAAGGATTTCCTGCCCAGAATTCAACCTCCTCAACCTTTTGTCATGAGGCTGCGTCAGAATTCAACCTTTTCTTTGGCATCAGAACTAAACAAATAGCGCTGCTGGCATCAGAAGGCACATCTCTGGCGTCTTCTTGGGTTCCTCCTCCCTGAGTCCCGAAGCCCCTCAGTAACAGAACACAGCCTCATAGTCAAATGTGGACGGTCACCTTTGCCAGAATTACTCACAAAGGCAGCAAGCATTGAGTGCTGGCCCTAAGAATACTCAGGACACTTGTGTAATACTGAGAGAAGCACCCATCTAGTCACAAGTTACATCAAGTATGTGTCTTCACTGTTCTCAGCTGCCTCCCAGATGTCTTTACTCATCCCCAGCTCTTGACACCCTCCATGGCACGAAGGATTCCACAAGTACTTAATGAATTACTCAATTCACTAAAACTTTCTCAATTCTTGGGGGTGGGTGTGGAGAAAATGAATCCAGAGCCTCACACAGGCTAATAAGTATGTGCTCTACTACAAAGCTCAGCCCTAACTTCTCAATTCTTCCTCCCTTCACAGACTCAACGCAAATGTCCAATGTAAGAACGAAGCACAATAACAAGACTCTGGCCAAGAATGGTTACTGACCTTGCCAACCCTCTGCACTCAGGGCTCCCTTCAGAAGAAGGCAGGTGACGGGAAAGAATGAAGCAGCACAGTTGGATGATAAGCAGGAGCCCAGCTCAGCTTCTCGGTAAGGAGACAGAGAGGTGGGGACTGCAGGGACAAGACACTGAGCTCCTCTCCCCATCTAGAGCCACTGGCAGAGCTACAAAGCTCCAGCCAACTGTCCCCACACCAGAACACAGGGCCAATAGATTGCATTCTCCAACTTCTCAAAGAAGCTGGAAAACTGGAAATATACATAAATTCTACTTAAATAGTAATTCAATTTAAATAATTAAAGTCAAGCAAAGCATTCTGACCTCAGTCCATGAGCTATATCACTTTGCAACCTCCTCTGAACTATTCCTCTACATGCATTTACTTTTGCCCCAAGTACTTAGATCTATGCTTGGGAAGAAAAATGTCACAAATCAGCCAGAAGGAAAACCCTAAAGGAAGTTAGATAGGAGACTCCACCGTAGAACCTCCAGTTCTACCCTGCATGTTGGAAGGTGAGTGAGGCAATCCCAGAACTAGAGGAGTAGGGTAGTTCAGAATAGCCCAGGCCCAATGCTTATATCTCTGGCCCTCCTCAACCACTGTAGGCTTCCATCTTCACCAACCTTACAGGCCTTCTATCCCAAGAAAAAGGCCTTGCTAGGACAGTGAAAGCTGCAGCAAACTGTGCATGTTTTTACCATCTCCATGGTTACGACTTACCTATACACATCTCGTCATCCGTCTCCGCATCTCCAATGCACTGAAATTTAAATTCGTTTAAGGAATCTGCAAACTTGCGCTTTGCTGAAGACAAATCTAGCAAGAAAAAAGAAAAGGAGTTACTGAGATTCAACTGGCTTTCCTAGTTGCTGCCCTTTTTTTAGTGCTTCTATGAATACAGCAGTGAGATTTGTTCTAGAGACCATTATAAACAGATTCATTCCTGAGATCATTTCAAAAACACAAATGAAGGTAAACTCAAAATAGTAAATGTTCATTTATAACCTGAAACATTGATTTGCTCTAGCAGTTAATATTTTTTATTTCCTTGAACAATTCTAATCCTATGTCTACTTCCTCAAGCCCTACAGTGAGTTCTGACACATGGGAATCCACTCGCCTCAGGAGGTCAGGGAGGAGGAAGCTGGACCAAAGCCAAGAACCGTCTCCACAGCCTGCATGTCCACCTTCCAGACTTTCTATGTGGTCGGTGCAGTGCCCCCACACTCATCTCAACAGTAACTTTCCCTCAGTCAAACTCCCAACACAGAGTGACTTTAGGGAGGGAGCCGGGGAAAGCTGAAAGGAAGGGCTTAGAGCTGCCTGGCCCCTGCAACGCAGGAGCACCCAGACTTCCTCTTCCAACGCAGACACCCTCTCTTCCTTCCACCTGAGCCATTTCCCTGGGTGACCACCTCTATCCCCGCCAGGAAATGTTTTGTACTGAGGTAAAAACACACCCCACACGTGGTATCTATAACAAAAACTCTCAGGGGCCTTTGTCAAATTTTTAAAATAAGCTTGCACTTAAGACAGTAATAAAAGCCAATGATCCTTCCAGAGCCCTCAGCTTCTGTGAAGGGTACAAAACCACCAAGGTACCTTTAAGTGACCTGACAGACAAGGTTGCTCAGTACAAATGTGCTTAACTTAATTCTGTGTGCAGCCTTCCTGCAGATTAGGCTAATAATTCAAATTACCCTTATACGTGCTTCCCTCATTGCAGGGGAAATGGCATTATGTTCAAATTCCCAGAGGGAAGTAGAAGGCAGAACTAGGAACGAGGCCTGGCTATAATAAGATATGGGCAGGGGGGTGATGCGTGTCCTGGCTTCACAGATCAACATAACCTTCTAAATAAAAGCATCCGTGATCCTCAGCACTTTCTTAGCTCCCATTTTGTCCCTTGAGGTCGGGGCCATGTTTTTCAAACTTTTTTTTTTTTTTTTTGGTACAGTTGGGGGCGGGGCCATGTTTTTCAAACTTTTTTTTTTTTTTTTTTGGTACAGGGGGAGGGGGATTGAACTCGGGTCCTTGAGCTTGTGAGGCAGGCAGCAGAACCACTGAGCTAAATCCCCAGACCAATGTTTTTCATTTTTTATTCTGTTTGGTTTGTTGTCTCTCTCTGTTTGGTGGTGCATCCTGCTCAGCTTGTGCTGAATGAAGGTTGAGGGCACCATATATGAATCTAATGCCCCATGCTCATTCCAAGCAATGGCTGCCAGTGGAAAAGCCAGGCTTAGGTTACTGCATGGATCCTGGACCACCATCCCAGTGATTCTCATGACGTAAGACCTGAGGCAGCTACGGCTCATGCAACGCACTTAGCCCCACACTGCAAGGAGATGACACGCAGTGTGGAAAAGGAGAACATACGAGCCAGCCTCCCGTCCCTCCTGGTTCAGTCACTTCCGTGAAATGGTCCTTGACAAAAAGTTCAAAGATGCTGGGAGGAAAATCAGGCTTCTGTAAAAACTAGCCCAGGCTAAGAATATCCCTCAAACCACTAATCACTCCCTGGCAAGTCAAGAATGAAGCAGATGTATCTGACAGCGAGAAGACTATGGGACGGAGGCCGCTGGTAAGCAAGAGACAACGAAAAAGGAGAGTGGTATTTCAGAGCAGAAGAGAAAACCCTCGAAGAGCCCCCAAATGCACAAGCATTCGACAGGGGTGCGGTTGTAAACATTTTTATTTTAATCCAGACACTCCCTCAGTCAGAACTTGAAAAAGACCTGAGCACAGAGTAAGAACAGGTTTGTTTCTCTACACAACTGACAATCCTCCTGTGCCTCCCCAATACAGCAAGAAAGATTTGGACTGGACAATCATCTCAACAAAGTAAGAGGCAGCTGGGAGAGGGGCATGAAATGTAAACCAGGCTTGGGAAAACTCCCAGCAGGCACCTGAAAAGCTATGCTGCTGGGGTAGCTTCCAGGGAGAACCAAGGAGTGGCTAATAATGACAACAGGGCCTTTGTGGGACCTTTCACACGAGGACCCAGTTAACTAGCACAGGCCTGGTAGCTTATGACCAGAAGGAAATCTGATTTCACTGTTCGGCAACACAGAGCACACCCTGCCACAGCACAAACCTGAGAAGCAAGGCAGGTCACTTGAAGATGAAAAGGAGGCGTATCCCTTAATAGGAAATTAGGTAAGGCATACCCGTACAGAGTCAACACGGGTGCTGGGCCAGTGAAAAGAGCTGGGGACAATGAGAATCCCTATTATTGGAACGTAAGAACTTAGCTTGCACCTAGCAGAGAAAATTTTCAGGGAAGTTATACTAGACACCTCTTGTTTTGCCTGTTCAGAATCCATGCCCCAGACTGAAGAATGGCATCTCAAGCTTCTTTTGAGAACTTCCTTTCTCCAATGAGAAAATTGCTATCAATGAGGTGCTAGGTATAGGCCGATCAATCTCAAGCCTCCCTCATTCCTGGGTTCAAGTTCCAGCTCCAGCATTTCTCAGCTATGTAAGTAACCCCGGGTTAGTCCCAAAGTCTTGGCGATGGCGTCTGATGGATGCTGTATACCTGCAGGGTCAGAGGAGAGACCCACTGTACAAGCACGCTGCACACCACAAGGTTCGGGTCTAACTAAGCAAGGCCATGCTCTTCTTTCCTAACATATGCCCCCCTTTTGGGTACTGGAGATAGAACTCAGGTCCTTGCACTTGCTAGGCAGGGAGTGGAACCACTGAGTTAAATCCCCAGCTCTTTCCTAACATATGCATCATTCCAAGAAACATCACCCAGGGAAGATAAGGACAGCTACCCCTATGTGGAGCTCAGAGGAGTTGAAGACAGAAAGAAGAACACAAAGCCACTAACAAGTCACCTGGGGCTCCATCAGAGCTGTCTGAACTCAGATCTGTGTGGCCTGTGGGACACAGGCTGCTTCACCCCATTAAGACAACCCCTGCGTTGCTCAGGACAATGGGAGAGCCATCAAAATTAGAAAACTAAACAAATCGTTGATTTTTTGCTTGTGTTTACCCAAAAGGTTTGAGGGTATCTCGTGCAAAATATCACCCCAGATATGCAGTTCCCCAAAAATTTATTTCTGGAGCTTTTACACCAAGGCACATAAGACTCTAGCATGCAGATTCCAGTAAGTGGGGGACTGGTACTAGGGCTGGGTGCATGCCAGGTATCACAGCCCCTGCTCATACAACCTCACCGTTTTCATGTTCAGACAGCGCAAGACACGCAAGGAGCCAAGGCTCTATCAATAACGTTTACTTTGCAGAACATCTGTTGCTAGAAAAGCTAAATGCTGGCCAGAGCCAAGCAAAGTGGCCACTGCCCACATCCAGGGTAGAAAAGAATCTGCCTCTGAATGAGGTGACCAGCAGGGCAAGAATATGGAAGCAGAGAGGAGTGTGGAAGTAGAGAGACTACCCCAAAACCACCTACTAAAACCATCTAATAAATAGGACACACATGTGTAAATACTGAATCGTTTCTCTGGTGTGAAAAACTAAGAGTGTAACTAAGGATCAAAATGTATAGATGATAACAGGAAATAGGAAGAAAATATGCCTAAAAGAGTAAGGGAAGTGGGAGGGGTAGGGGAAAGGAAAGAAGGGAAAAGAAAAAATATGAGAAAAGGAAAACCATGGAAACAAAGTCTTTGTAAAGAGGGAAGGGTGGAGGGGGTGAAGGGAAGGCAGAGGAATGGGGAAAAAATAACCAAGATACATCCTGTAAAGGTACAAGATCCTAATGATGAATGTAACTGTACTGTGTACCTAAAATGTACCAATAAACTTAATGAAAAAAGAATCATCTACTCACTCAGGGGCCAGAGGAAACTGCCTTCCCATCCTGGAGATATCATGCTCTTCCTCAGCAAACACTAATCCACAGAATCGACCTTAATTTTATACAAGTTTTACCCATAACATAAAAAGCCAAGCCATTTCCTTTTTCTCCTTGGGTAAAACCTAGCACATTTGTGCACACATATACATCCACACAATAAAGGATTCAAGATAACCTTAGAATTACCTTTTCAGTGGATCTATTCCCTGTCTGTGACCTTCAAAAGTACTCAAACTGCATATACCTACCCTTTAAAATTTTTGCTACTCAGTCACATCTTTCTATCTGGACTTAGTGATTATAGCTAATAAAAACCAACTGCTATGGTAAAGCTTGCAATAGGACTGGCTCCCAGCTATGTACAAAGCATAAGAAAACCAAAGTCCCCAGCCAGACCAATCTAGCTCTTCTCTGAGCAACAATTACACTTACTCTCTGTGCCTTGTCCCCTCGGATTTGGAATGGTTCTAGAACCACCCATGAGCAGCTTTGTATCGTAACACCCAGAGAGCGTCTAGGACAGGGCTGGCCAGTGACCCTCAAAACATGCTGCACTGACCTGACTGGGCAAAGCAACACCAGCTGTCTTATAAGATGCTGTGTGTGAGTCACCAGAGAGGATCCAGGACTGAGAACTGAGAAATAAACACAATCCTGGAAAGACTACAGTTTACTCTGCATCCCCAATCCCTGGTAAAGCCGTATATACTCAAAGCCAAACCCTCACCCCAGCAACCCTCTTCTCCAAAGAGCCTCCGTGGGTGATGAAGGGCACCACCATCTGTTTGGCCACACAACTGGACACCAGTGCATCATTCTTGACAGGTCAGTCTGCTCCGCACACAATGCTCGTGCCCAGGACTGTCCTTTCTGCTTCCTAAGCATCTCTCAATGCTACCCACTCCTCCTCATGTGCCTACAGATAACGGACCCGCCTCCCCTAATGCTGCCTGTGGGGGACAATTCCCACAGAGCTGGAGGGGAGGCCGCCTCCAAAACCTTCCCTACACCAAGGACCCAGAGAAAGGAACTACAAACGAGCCAAGGGCCAGCACAATCATGTGGCTTTCATCTTGGGAGTTAAAACAGTGAGAAAGCTCAATCTTTCTCCCTACCTGGGGGGACAGAACACAACTGTGCTTGAGAGAGGCACGTCTCCCTATTCACCGTATCTCCAACTAGGCATGTAGCATTTTAAACTTAGTTTAATGGGTTTAGTGCTAGGAAAAGCATGCAATGATCTCTTTTCAGATGCAATTCTACAGCTTGAACCCATACATTACACTAGCAAATAGGAATAACCTGTTAAAATCTTAAAACCGAAGTCCCATATTTGCCTAGCTGCTGTGACACATGGTCCTACCTGTGACCACTAGGTGGCAATCAACTATACAGGGAAGGTGTGTTTCTCAAGGAGAAACTATAGGCCAGCCTTAAAGGCACTCAGGGCTGGAGAAAGATCCTGCCCCAAGCCGCCCTCCTGAAAAAGAAAATGTCCCCAGGGGTGCTCAAAAAGCAAAACCTAAAATATTCAAGCACGAGACATGTAGGGGAAGGGATCCAGGGATGAAGTCAGCACCAGTGCGGGTTGATCCTTTCAAATCTAGCTGAGGACAGACTTGGAAAACCTCTCAGCTCACCAAGGCAGATATGCCCACCAATCAACCATGTTTTGTAGCCCTTATTCTGATTATACATCTGTGTGCTTTTCCTAGAGCTATTTCCCTAAAACTATACTTTCTAAATAAGGCCATAGCCAGCACTGACTCTGCAGAATTTTTGCTTTTCCAACCAGAGCCCTAAAGCTAATGAAATTTTCCCCAGTTGATTTTTAAAATGAAACCAAGTAGAATAAAGGAGGGTGTCACCCTTTTCAAATGAGGTTTTTTTAATTCTATTACATGGAGATACCTTCAAGAAAAATATGGGAGTCTCAAACTACCCTAATATCCACCAAGATAACTACGATTGTGCATTAATTTATTACTTTTCTATGTAACACATGCCTACTAAGTCTGTTAAATCATTCCATCCTCCCAGCTACCCTGTAGAGTAAGCATTACTTCCATTTTGCAGATGGGGAAACCGCAGCTCAGAATGGTTAAATGGCCTCTCCAAAGTCACACAGCTAATGAATAAAAGCATAAGGAATTGGGTCCCTCTGCCTTCACAATTCTTCACTACACTATATTGCCTAATTATTTCAGTTCGAGAATCTGATATTGGTGGACTTAAAAAAACTGAAAGAATATACACGCAGAGAACTTGAAAGATTATATACATACACACACACACATACATACACACACACACACACATACATATACACACACACACATATATATGTATATATATATCCCATATTCTTGAGGGGAATTCAATTTTAGAAGGGTCTAATCTGTACATATACAATACTATAAGGTAGAATGTGCTAATGGAATCAGCAAATAGAAAAAGCAGTTATAGAAGTGTAAGTGGGATATTATTCCAGCTGGGGCCACTGGAGACTTCAGAGGGGAAAAGGAGGGAGTGGCGTAGGGAGCTAAGATGCACAGAAGTGCAGGACCACCCAGAAACAGCAGGAAGCTCAGCTAAAGGACAGGAGATGAGACTGGGAAGTTAAAACTAAACCACGGATGGGCCTGAATGCCAAGCTAAGGTACCCAGACTTCATCCCTAAAGGAAACTGAGAGGAGATTTTTAAGCAGAGGGTGAGGAGATCAATTTTAACTCTGATTAAGCCTTTTACTGAGGAGGAGGCCTGGAACTTCCTTTTAAGATGCCTACGTTAGGTCACTCATCACGTACCACTGCCAGATCATGCAACGTCATCCCAGAAGCTTCCTCGCTGCAGGGAAACTAGAAGACAGAGGACACCTCTTAACCTGGACATGTGCACACCGACCACCAGTCAGCTCGGAACTCAGGAAAGACACCCAGTATTCAAAGAGCCCTGCAAGTACTGTTATGAGTGATCAGCATCAGACAAATAAACAAGGATTTCCAAAGTATCATTATTCCTTTTATATTTATATGTCTTATATTTATATAGGTACAAATATATACATATAATCATATACCTTACATACATTTTATGTATTATATTAACATCCTCAAAGAATGTTGTGAGTTTCAGTTCAGAGCTTTAGTGACAGCACTGGATCTTTATAGACATAGAGGTTAAGAACGGCATTTTTTTTTTAGTACTGAGAACTGATCCCTGGGCCACATGAGTGCTAAGCAAGCACCCTATGGCTGAGCTACATCCTCCTCCAGAACACGTTTATGGACAGTGTAGGTCACATGGAAGGTGCTTAATAACATTTGCCAAATTCCTACCCACTGTATCAAATGATTTAATCAACACAAGATCTATGAGGAAGACTCAAGCCCTTAACACGCTTATGACTGGGGCCATACACGTGTGACTGTCTGATTGGGTGGCTGGTACCACCCGATGAGACTGTCCCATGCTGCCCAATGGGACAGTCACGCACATCCCACCAGTGGCTCAAGCCAGCAGGAACATGAAAGCACCCAACCCAAACCTGAATTGCTCAGCCTGAACAAAGGAGACTGTGCACACAGAGGTTCAGGTACTGGATTTAGCACAGCTACATTCACACGCTGCCCAAAGAAGTGATAAGGCAACAGAAGGTAAGCACAGGAGAAAAGTCCCTCAGGGAAAACCATAGTTAAAACAAAGACAGTCATTTTGTGAAGGACTAATTAAGGAGAATGCAAACTAGAGAGGGTATTTCCAGTCTGCTCAATACTCCTCTCTCCCTCTCTCCCACCTCTCTGTTACACACACACACACACACACACACACACACACACACAGCAGGCCCAGGGCAATTTAACACTGATTTGCTTGGGCTCCACAAACTTGTAATCAAACCCCAGATCTCTTACTTCCTAGCTGTGTAACTTTGGCCAAATTATTCAACCTTTCGAGCATCTATGTAACTATGAAAATAATATGGACTTTCACAGGGTTGTTACAGGAATTAAAAATGTAAAAAAAAAAAGGAAAGTGAGGAGGAGCAGATCCCAGGGCAGCCCTCACATGCAGGTTTGCCTTCCTTCCCAGAAGAGAGACTGAGTTTCAGCAGGTTGAGAAGAATTTCAACAAAAGGAGAGTCTAATTAGCATAAGAATTGAGCGATTTTTGCCTCATTGGGTCAACAAACTAATCAAAAGCAGTAACCTTATTCTAGTGAACTGCTAAAAACACAATGAAGCATTTAAATATTTTCCTCAGATGCTTAGAAAAACCCAAGAGCAGGTACAAATTTACAACTTCCTTTCCTCCCAGGCAGATGAAAAAGAGAGCAAAACCCCTGGAGTAAATAACACTACGTGAGGGCTGAAGGTGTACTTTAGTGGTGGAGCATGTGCCTAGCCAGTGCTGAAGCCCTGGGTTTCCTCCTCAGAAACACACGCACACGCACGCACACAGGCGAGTATGCACCCACACACACCGATTTTTTAACAGAACTAACTCAAAACAGTATATGTGGGTTTCTTCTCAAGAAGTTAATGAAACTCAAGTAGGGCCTTATATGCACTGGGAAAAGTGCATTTCCATCAAACTCCTCTTGTCAATTGCCTGGGTGGCAGGCCAGCCCCAGAGGAAACAGACAGAAGACAGAGCAGGCCAAGGAAACATCCAAGGCAACTGGCATAGGGAGGCTGAGACCTGAGGTAGTGGGCTTCCTGAGAGGGTGCTACCTGTGCTCCCACCAAAGGTGAGCGCGTGTTAGGAAGAGAGGAGCATGAAGCAGAGACCAAAATGTCAGGGTAGCACCGGCAAGAACATGAAGAGCCAGTTTGGGGGTGCTAGGAAAAGTGAAAATGTGAAAATGTTCCCCTTCCTCGGCACAACACCAAGCAAAGGAGCAAGTGGGAAGGCTGGAGGCTTTGGCTGGCTTCTACTTCTAGAATGCCTTTCCTTCTAGACAGGGGTTCTCATACTTTAGGAATCTCAATTACCACAACAGCTGCTCAGAATGCATGTTCAGATCCAGCAGGCCTGGGGGCCCAGAGTCTGCTTGTCTAGCCTAGGCCTCAACCGATTCCAACAATACTGACCCAGGCGTCACACTACGAGGGTCCAGACTCCCAAACAAGACCCTGACAGCAAAGGCCACAGCTGCTTTGTCCTTCCAACACAGAGCCTGGAATATACCAGCCTTCAATGGATACTGGACGGAGCGAACGAATGTACTTGTTAAGAGAATTTAAACTGCTACAGACAGAGAAGAACCCACAGTAAGAACAAGAAATGAGCTGCATCTTCCAGTCACCACACATGTGAACCCAAGGAAAGCTGCTTGACATACTCCACCATAGAGCATGCATTTGAAGCTGAATTACTGCTCTAAGATTTTACCCAAAGAATCTTTTCTATCCCACTTTTTTATAGGATATTTGTATAGGAAGGTACACCTCGATGTCATTCTCAGAACAGTTTCCAAAACCCGACTGAAAAAACACAGACTCTTGTTAGTCTCAGCAAATAACCATAGCAACTAATACCCCTCAAATAAAATGATGTCTTCACAATGATGTGCAGGCTCAATTTGATTAAGAGGGTGACGTGTACCATCTGAAAATTTATGGTCATAAGCTTACAGCAAAAGCCAGACTTTCTTGGAAGACATTTATGAGTAAAAGAAAGCCCTTGCCAATAAACTGAAGACAGACAAAGAGTCAAAAAAATTCAAGAGATGAAAACTAGAGCAGCGCTGCTCGGCCTATCCTGGGTTCACAGAGATGGGTCCAAGTACGCACACAGGAATCCAGAACTTGTTTAATAGTTACATATGTACTACCTCTTCTACTAGGAAGTTATCGAGCAACTGACATGGAGTCCTCATTCTGTGCCTTCCATTATGTGTAGTAGACAAGGAAACAAACATTACTACCTCAGAAAAGTCTTCAGAGAGATTAACCGAAATAATTACAAACTTTGAAAACCAAAAAGGGAAACTGCAACACGGTACACTGGATTGATAACAGACTTCCAGCCACACTAACTTCTATACAGGTCATCACAGGACAAAGATCTTTCTGTTCCAAGGTCTGTGCATTAGAATTACCCTGTGAATACACACCTCAGCATCTGTAAGTGGTACAGTGTACCGTCTTTCCATCTCTCAGGCTCGTCTCTCCAAGAGGGCTGCAATCACAGCTGCAACGAACGAATCTAGGCAAGCAAGAACTTCACTTCAAGAGCAGGAATAGAGGAGACACCAAGGCCTGTCACTCTCTGTCACCTCAAGGCTTTTCTAGCTAAGGTCAAAAGAAAAAAAAAATGGCCAATAATAACACAGCCCAAAGAATGAGGGTTTAACTGGCACTCAGCAGTGACGGACTCAAAGTCACAGACACTGCATGCCATAGATTCTATATGAAGATACACACAAAATCAGACACACTTCTAGTAGTTCTTATCAACAGCTGGGATTAGCTGAAAGGTATTCAAGAAAAAATGCAGCGTAAGGAATAAAACGGAGGCCTTCAACAAGCAAGATATATCTATAATGGTGGTAAAGTGCTAAGGCTTTGGAACCCACTACCAGGGTACAAATTCCCATCTTAGCCACTTTTTTAAAAGTCCCTGTACTCAGTTTCCACCTGAGTAAAACAGAGCTAACAAGGAAAACTCCCTCCTGAGGATCCTGTGAGGAAAGAGATGATGTATCGAAGTACTTAGCACAGGGCACAGCCAGCAGTCATCACCCAATAAACCAGAGGTATTGGTTTTAGGCAGTTTATGTAATAATGCAATAAATAAAACACCAGGCTGATTTATGGTTGTAAAGACGAGAGGGCAATCCAGCCACTTGGCTGCCTCCTGCCCTTCTTTATGCCCCACCACAATGAGCTCCTCTCGTTCTCCTTCCTGTGAGGCTCCACACAACATTATTAGGATCTAAACGGAAGCAGCCTAATCCCTGGGCACGGTTCAGGCACTCCTCGACGCTAATACCACAGGAAGCAAGGCAGGAGCTCCCAGCACCAGAATTCAATTAAAAAAGGAAAATCTGTCTCCCCCTGGATTACATGAATATTTCCTGAAGTGGGGGAGAAAAGCACCTTGCAATTCTGAAGAGAACCACACCTAATAACATTCATTCTCAGAGTGAGCCTCACTTCCTTTCACTCCCTGTTTAATGAACCATGTCCCTGCTGCACCTCAGGGGAGGTGGTGCCCAGGGACCAAGCAGGAGGTCCAGGTGAGCAAACACTTACCCTCCTCAGAAGTTCCAAAGAAATCCCCAGGTTCTAGCCTTCTCGCTCCCTCACAAGCTCCTCCCGAGCCCAAGTAAGAAATCATGCTTCTGCTAGTCATCTGGGCAGCCCTCGCTTCAGAACATCAGACAATGTGACAGCTGAAAATTTTGATTTCTCAAAGCGTGGCCCCACCTGCTAGTAGTAAGTCTGCTAGGGAGCACCCTCCAGCGGCCTTGATCTAAATGTCTGGGGCAGGAGCCCAGGACTCTGGGTGGCCAAGGCAGTTTGTACGCACGCTGAGAATTCTTATCACCTAAACTGTTATGGCTTATACCTAAATATCTACCTAAAGCCTCCTGCGTGCATAGGTGGGGCTTTAGGAAGGTGACTGGATCATGGGTGTGTGTGATGCTGAATTAATCCCACCGCTGGATTTATAGCTGAGTATGATGCTTGGAGGGGAAGCTTAGTAGGAAGAGGTGGGGCACAGCAGATGTTCTGCCTGGATTGGTAGAGACCAGACAGAGACAGAGAGCAAGAGATCCCTCCTCCACCTCCCTTGAGTGACAGCTGCTTCTTGCTTGCCCTGCCATGAACTGTTTCTCCTCTACCATGCCACCCTGCCTTAGAGCCAGCTGACCGTAAGTTAAAACCTCTGTGAACCTCTAGAAACCCAAACAAACCTCTCCTCCTTTAACTTGTGAGTATCAAGTATTTTGCCCCAACAATAAGAAAGTAACTAAGACCAAAAAACTTCAGGACATCTGCTCCCAAGCACTAACAATGGAATCACTGCAGATCACAAAGCTGGAGTCCCACAGGGTAAACTGGAATTCTAATTCCTGATAATAAATAGGTTCACAAGCATTGTCAAAGCAGGTAATTCAGGCTCATGATAGAAGAAATCGAGTGACAACAGGGGTGAGAGAAGGGAAACAATGTTTTCAATCAATCATATCTCACTCCAAAGCCAACACAACTCACCAGGAAAACGACTCTGGTTAGACCCAGCTCCTGGCACCTAGAGCTGATGAATGGCCCTGATGCTGACTGTCCAGAAAGCCATCAGGAAGCCAGGCTTCCCAAAGGACAGACAACTGCCTCAGAGCCTGGGGACTTAACTGCTCTAACCACAGACTGAGGCTGAGGCTGCCAATATAGGCTCTGTTCCAGTTCATCTTCTCTGACAAGCAAGACTCCAGTGAATCCTGGATACAGGCTCATGGCTCATACAGGTAGCTAAAACTGAGAGCCCAGAGAATGAGGCAGGGCAGCCTCATGGGCAGGCAAGCAACTGCACAGTTATGCAGGGTCCCATTCTCAGACGACCTGCTTGGTTGAACCTTCTGCTGTCTTAAAACTTTGAGAAATTTAACTCTGAACCTGTGTTTCATAAGTGAAGTCCAATGGGACAGTGGAGCAGACACAAAGACAAAGATGAATACGGCAGAGCTGTCATAGTGCCCGCTGAGTTCTTGAGGCCCCAGTGCTTTGATGTGCAGGAGCACGGATTTCCGGAGGACTCAGGACACGTGGGTGCTCAGCAAGGGTCAAAATAAGCATAAGGCAAGCGGGCTATGCTACAGCTGCGTAAGAGGGGCAAAGACAGCCCTGAGAGACCACACCTTCTCTACCAACCAGGATGTGCCAGGCCCAAAAGGACACCAGCATTCTAAGAAACCTGAGTGGCCCAGGGACCCTGTCAGAGTCCCTTTTTACTCAAGCTCCAGGATTTCCCTGGATAAGCCAAGCATTGACACTGACCACAACCACAAAGGACAGCAAAAGTGGGTCAGCCCACAGCTCCTCTCCTTCCAGTCCCTACTTATCAGTGAGCTGAAGGCAGAGAATGCAAGGGAATGGGGGTGCATCGAGGAATAAAGGCAAAGCAGCTCAGTCATTTCATGGGGCACTTCCACCGTCCTTGGAAAAACAAAATAAATGCACATGTGGTATAACCATACATTTGGCGATTCTGCATACAAGTCAGATGACCTTACACGGATACTCAACATTAGCACTATACAACAGAAAGATGAACAGAAAAAAAATCGTACTAATAACTTAAATTTTTAAGTGTTCTTTTTTAGAATAACACTAAATTGCAAATTTAAAGACTGCCATAAGTGGATAGACCAGGAAAGAAAGGAGCTTTATATTTCAGTATTTTTAGCAGCATTCATATCTGTCTTTTGAGTAAGAAGTTCCACACAATAAGCAGCCGGCCCTTCGCACAGGAACACCGGGAGGTTGCTTTTCTACCTCCATTTACTCTCCTCCAACTGGTACCCTGAGGAAGATCCCCGTCCTTGCTGTATCAGCATCACTGCTGGCCAGAACTCCACATTGGCTTCCTGGCTTGCTTCCTGCTCCCCTCCAGACCGTGCGTCACTCAGCTGCCAAGAAACAGCTACTCAAGGGGCAGATCTGGTCTTTTCATTTCCCTTCCATACTCTCCCCAACTGTAACTCTTCCCATTCCCCTCAAGAGAAATCTGACCAAAGTCTATAAAACCTGTCTCACCTGCACCATTCACCAGTCCTGTCCACGCCCGCCCCCACCATCACCACCACCACCAACATCCCCTCCTCCCGTGGCCCAGCCCCACCGACTGACTCTCCAATCTTCAAAAGTACCAGGAAGCCTCCTGGCACAAAGCGCGTCCTGTCTGCTCCCTCCTCCCATCCCTCCAAAGACTGCCCTTCTCTGCCAATCAGAGTCTGCTTGAAAAGTTACCTCTTCAGGGAAGCTGCCTTCTATCATTCCACACCCACACACTGGGGCAGTCTCTCTTAGCTCCCTAGGAACTCCCTTCCCATCCTCCCCTTATACGATTGCTAATTTTCTTTGATTTGGATGACTTTTTAATGTATACATTCCTGGTGACATTATAAACTCCAGGCAGACAGCAGCCAAAACTATTCTGCTCATAAAAGGATAGTTGTCACAATCATACCATGCCGTAAGGCCCCAATGTTTTTATATACATAAATGAACCCAGGAAAAACAAGAGACTCTATTTCAAGAGTTCTGTCAGAAAACCTTGGAGTGCTGGCAACACGCCTGTAACCCCAGCACTTGGGAGACTGAGGAAGGAGGACGGCTGTGAGTTCAAGGCCAGCCTGGGCTACACAGCAAGTTCAAGGTCAGCCTGAACTTTGTAGTGAGACCCTTTTTCAAAACAAACAAACAAAAAGACAGTTCTGTCAGGAGCATGACAAACTGGGCAATTCTCTACCTACAGAAAGAAAAACGTGGGTCACAGAAATAAAGACAAGACAGCCATCATATTTTTCACCCCTTCATGACCCACACAAAACAATCAGAACCCCATTTCTGAGGGTTCATCTTGAAGCAAAGAAAAA
This sequence comes from Fukomys damarensis, assembly GCF_012274545.1. Lineage (NCBI taxonomy): Eukaryota > Metazoa > Chordata > Mammalia > Rodentia > Bathyergidae > Fukomys > Fukomys damarensis. Next base: position 14,726,310 of record NW_022900915.1, read on the forward strand.
GAAAACATTCCTCACTCACTTCCTTCCTCATCCAGCAAGATGACTATGATGTTTTAAGGTATCACTGATGCTATTTACAAACCACTCTTCCTAAAGGAAAGTAAAAGAAGGAGATGTATTTGAAGATCTAGACAGAACACCTAAGCCAGACATTTTAAATATTAATATGATGTTGTGACAATTAACATCAGGTAAATGCAGAAGCCATAATTCCTAATACATATGGACATCAGATACACCCACAAAAGTATCCTTTAGGGAAGTCTTCTTTGGTTTGGCTTTTGGGGTTCACCTGAATCAGATCTCCTCACACATACTAAATAAGAAATTCTGGGGAATCAAATCTGGAAAGACACTTTTTAAATAAGTATTCTAAATAACTCTAATGCACAGTAAGCTTAAGAACCACTATTACAAGACTTTGCATGCAAGATTTTAATACCAGGGAATTGGAAAGGGCTAATAACACTGAACCTGAGAAAACAGGGAAACAAGAAAGAAAAGAAAAGCGATGTCCTGTATACCCGGAAAGTCCCTGGCAACATGCCTCCAAGAAAGCAACAGGAAACTGTTCCCAGAGGAGAGAAGGCCCATGGAAAAACCCTAGGCTATTGTTCACTCAAGTCATTAATTATTTTGGCCATTTTACTCTTGTGAACACTTCCTATCTCAAAGTGTTTCTAGAATAGGAAGAAACCCTGACACGTTCCCTTTGGCGCAGTAAGGACAGAGTGAACATGATCCATGACACTTGCATAAGCAGGGCCACCTCAAACCATCTCACAGCTTTTGTGGAGTAGCTAAGAATCCTGTACCCAAAGAGGAATTTCACCTGCTGCTGGGTCCCACTGGTCTTTCACCCAGCCTGACTGTCCCTGTCAAGCAGAAACCTTGAGGAGACTTTTAGGAAGCTTCCCAGTAATGCTCCACCAACTTCAGTATGTCTACACAAGCTTGCCAGGTGACCTCAGTTGTAAGGGTCTTTGCCGAAGTAATGAGTTAAAATGAGGTCACACTGGAAGAGGGCAGACCCTAACTTCAATGACTGCTATCCTTGTAAGAAAAGAAGACACAGAGAAGAAAGCTGTGTGAAGACGGCCATGCAGAAACTGGAGTAATGCAGCTACAAGCCAAGGAACTCCAAGGACTGCTGCCATAGGAGCCAGGACAAGGAAGGGAGGGACTCTTCCCTAGAGTCTTCAGGAGAACATGGCCCTACTGACACCCCGATCTCAGATAGCCAGCCTCCACTGATTGATGGCATCGTTGTTGTTAGAAAGCCTGGGCCTTAAAGTCATACTGTTACTCAAATCTAGGGGTTCTGCAACAGAAGAGAGAGCTGTGCTCTTCCCACACAGCGGAGGCACGCCACGCCCAGCCTCCTAGGGGGCCACGGCCCCACAGCTCCCCACACAGAAGCTGTACTCCCTCCCCATCAGTGCCCTCACACATCCTGTCAACCTCAAAGGCCTCTTCTACCTCAGCTGGTACTACTGACCCCTGGCTCCCCAGGAAACCCTTCAAACTCAGCCCTGCCGCTCCTCCACCAGCCCCCTGACTTCTCCCTCCCAGCACTTCCCACCCTTCTTCAATAAGGACAGCTCCAAGAGGGCCGAGGCAGGGCGGTCACGACATGGCTGGGACACCACAGTCCCTGAGAGGAAAGAGCAAGTGCCTAAACAGCCCCCATGGACATCCCTCATTCTTCATGACTTGGCCCAGAAATGCTCTATCTTCTGGTGACTTCTCACCCAGTGACTCCGCTGCTGTTAAAGTACACCACGCCAAACAGCTCGCTCACTCTTTCTGACATTCATTCAAAAAGATGTGTCTCGTACACCCATGTGCCTGGTATAGTGCAAATAAGCAGATACAATCTGTGTCTTTGTGGCATCATAAATGGGGGTGTGGGGAAGTACGTCAGCCATTAATATTCTCATATTTAAGCTGATAAAACAATAAAATAATCCTGTTCCTGAGTCTATCTCTACTAAGTTATGTCCCACTTGGGATTCCCAGGATCTACACCAGTGGTGGAGAACCTACAGCTCGTGTGCCACCGCAGGCTGTTTGTATCACTGAAAGCTTTAAAAGGTTCACCATCAATGGCCTAGACAGTGCCTTGCACATAGCAGGCCATCAGTTACGGGGATGGATGCAAGATGAATAGCTTAAGGATAGATGGGTGGATGGATGGGTGGGGATGGATGGACAAACGAGTGAAAAGAAAGGAACAGTGCCTGCAACCCAACAGGCAGTTGATGAGAGATGGCAGATGGAAAGATGGATGGATATCTAGGTATCGAAGCACCTGATATGAGAGGTTCACAAAGCACAATTCAAATGTGCAGAAGAAGCCAAGGGTAGAGGCACCCGCCTGTAATCCCAGCACTGAGAGAGGCTAAGGCAGGAGGATTGCAAATTCAAGTTCTCCTGGGCACCTCAGAGAGACCCTGTCTCAAAATTTAAAAAGTAAAAAGGGCTGGGGATATAGCTCAATGGTAAGGCGCTCCTAGGACAGCTCCTCAGTACTGCAGGAAAAAAGATACCAGCGTCCTCTTAAGAGGTATCTCTGGAACCTCTGCCTCATTTCCTCCTAGAAGAACCCTCTGTATTCTAGCACCTCAAAGAAAACAGTAACCCTAAAGGCATCTGGCACTTCACTGCTCTATAACCATTAGGTAGAAAAACAGCTTTACCAACACAAATGTGCTCTATCTTGTTTCCTACCCCTCCCCTTTCTTTAGTGGGGCTTTTAAAAGCCTGTTTTGCCAGTCCTCCACCACAGAGAGTATTTACTGTTCTGAAAATGTTGACTTCACTCTTGCCAAAATGCACACCACACACCACTGTGAGGTTGTGTCATTTTTAATTATTATTTTTTGTGAGTTATGCTCTATCTACTGCCTTAAAAGAGAGTTTTCTCTGAGAGAGCTACAGCTGACTCCGGAAATTTCATTGTCATACATGATAGGGGACAGGGAGAACCACAGGCTGGAGATGAAAGGGATCTGGGGTCCTCCTAATAACACAGCCAGTTGAAGTCGCTTTCCGTGGCAGCTGAATAGAGAAATGGTTTGCAATAAAATGAAACAAAACAAAACAAAAAGCCCCAACATAAACAATGAACCTTCCACAAAACAGCTGGGTCTCCGAATGACAGGGGAGGTCCCCACAGGCCTCATCTTTGGGCCTGGCTTGTGTCATGGTAGAGTCCCTCTATTTCCAGGGTCTACTTGATCTCACATCAGTAACAAAGTAATTCAGAGCCTAGGAAGCCTTTGATCTTTGCCTGTTTTGGTTGCTATAACTGAGTATCATGGACTGAATAATTTGTAAAGAATAGAAGTTTGTCCAACTCACAATTCTAGAGCTGGGAAGTCTACACTTTCTTATTGCATCCTAACATGGCATGGGGCATCGCAAGGCCAAAACAAAGCAAATGTGCAAGCCTAGGTCTCTCTGCCTCTTCCTTTTTTTTTTGGTACTGGGGATTAAACTCGGGTCCTTGTGCTTGCGATGCAGGTGGCGGATGCCTCTTCTTATAAAGCCAAAAATGCCATCACGACAGCCTCAGACCCACATCCTCATTAAATCCTAATTACTGCCCAAAGACTCCCCCTCCAAATTCCAACAATATATGGATTTAGGGATTAAGTTTCTAACATAAGATTTCGGTAGATACCAAAAACCATAGCACCTCTCTTCCTTTTGATTTCCTTCTGCTGAAGGTGAGAATAATAATTTATAATATCTAAAAACAACTCAGTTTCCTTTGCTAATTCAAGTCCAGCAGTACCATATATTTATTCTGGTAATAGGTTCATTCGATCATCCTCTGACTTCACTAAGTCAGGACTGTGGGAGCCACAAAGACGAAAACACGAAATGACATGGTGGCCAAGCGCAGTGGTATAAGACCGTCATTTAAGAGCTAAGGGTGCTGACGCAGAAGGATCACAAGTTCAAGCCCAGCTTAGGCAACTTAGTGACTTCGTGAGAGCCTATCTTAAAAAATAAAAAGGGCTAGGAATGTAGCTCAGGGAAAAGACCCTAGGCTCGATCCCCAGTATCACAGAAGAAAAATAAAAACAAAAACTTGACATAGCTGTAGTGCTCCCCAAATCCGAAACAGAAACCCAACAAATTCACATTATAACATAAGCATGGAAAATTTTAGCAGCAAGATGCAAGTGAAGGCCAGAAGAGGACAGCATGGAAAGGACAAAGTGGACTTCCAAGTAGGAGGTGATGATCCGTATCTAAGACTAAGTTAGAAGTGATTCATCACCTAGAGGGAATAAAACCCTTGAGAGACTGGCACTGAGAACCCCCCAATACTGTGGCAGCATCTTCCAAAATGCGTCAGTTGTCAAAATCTATCATACTGTATGTACATTTAAGTAAAATTTTGATGTGACAATGGAGCTTTAAAAATATAATTTGCCTAATATCTTGCTACCTATGCTCATGATCTGGGTAATGAGGATTAAAAAGGTTATAAATAATCTAGCGACAGCAAACACACTGCTCCACAGAGCAACACTCTACAATGTTCTTGGTCTGCCCACAACTTCATTCACTCACCGAGAACTCATGAAACATCTACTGCAGGCCAGGTACTGCCCATTTGTATTCTCTACGGTGCTATTAACAAAACTGTGCATAACCCAGTTCTCTTGGCTTGTAGCTTCCTGCAAACATGGATCCAGTAGAAAAAGATAACTGCTGCCTATATCCTGAAGACATGTAGCATGCTCAGAACATGGAATTAAGGCTACTTTGGAGGACTTTCAACATGTGATAGATAAGAATTCATTGAAAGTGTATCATGTGCCCAGCCCCTAAGTGCTACTCCCCAAATCCCCTAGAGGTATATTTAAGTCCATTTTACCAATGGGAAAATTGCCAGGAATAGCACCCAGATGTGAATCCTGGAGCCTGATTCAAGAAGCTACAATTCAAACTTCTTAGCTACACGATCATTAGGGTAAGTCACACATCAGTTGCCCCAGAGACCACTCCGTAGTCTGACTCTTCTGGGCCAAACTGAGACTTGGCGGTGACACTGCTCTTTGCTGAGCAGCTTCTCTGATTCTCCCCCATCAGCACTTAAACTACCTCTGAGGTCTGACAACCCAATTCCAACAAGCACGGGGTCAAAGGTCTCAATTCCTCTGTATGAGACTTCACTCTGTCATCAATCTGAGACAAATGAAGGGCTTGATGTCACAAGGCTTCAATACAACAAGGAAAGACAACAGCTCAAACTCCTGAAATCCCTGGTTGCAGGCAGAGTGGCACACAGGCTCTGACTGGTAAACTTTTCTCTTTGTCAGTTTTCTAAAACACAAGCAAGATACAAACTTCCTGGGTGAGATCATGGCAATAAGGATGACAGAGGTCCAGGGTAACACAGATCTCTCCTGGATCAAAGAACCTTCTTACTATCCCTGTCAGGACATGGAACCAAATCATGTAACTCAATCTAACTGCTGGCAGCCCACAAGCAGCAAGCAGCCGAAATTCATGAACATATAAGAATGTATATGAGATGTGGGTAAAACTCCCTGTGGTCACAAGCCACAGACATCCATATTAATAGCATGACTGCTATAATTAGTCATTTAGGGAAAAAATAAAACAGAGTAAATCTCTCCAAGATAGGCTCCCTTAAAAAATCAAACTGAATTTTCTGAGAGCAACAAAGGACAGTTTTAAGAATTCAAATCCTGCCATGTTAACTTACTTTCGCAAAAATGCCTTCAATAAAGGCAGTGGCCAGCAGTTACACTCAAAACAGAAGAGTCCGGCAATGCCTTTGAGGAGCCAGTTCATGTCCCCAGAGTGAGAGGTGTGAACGTCCCCCATCACTTTGAAGGCTGAGTAACTCCCATCTGAGACCTGTCACTTCTAAACCACGTTTGGCTGCTGAGGACTGCTACCTGGTAAACTATCACCCTGAGGCTATACCTTACCGCCTACCTCAGGGGCCCTTCTTTTCTAACTAACATTGCATTCTACAGTATCACCTGCCCCTTCACTCACACACAAACAAACCCATAGAACCCACTAGCACAAATGCTTGTTATTTTATCTAGCTCTAGCAAGAGAGAGACAGCTAATAAATCTAACTCATTGCTAAAGTACATTTTAATTGTTATCTTCTGGCCAAAATGAATCATCTTTCCAAGGTGGGAGAGAGGATACACATCTATGTAGCATGGACCCTGGAGGTACAGTGACTCTAGGAACAACCTGCTCCAGCCTCAGGCAAGTCTCCCAACCTTTCTGAACTTCAGTGTGACACATTGTGGAGTTAATAAGCAGAAATGAAGTCAACCAGGCAAAGAGAAGATGGAGGAGCACTCCACAAAGGAGAAGAATCACAAGTATCAGGCCACGTAGCTGGAGAAACATGGCCACTAAGGCCAGCACACCAAGGGCCAAGCATGGGTAAGGAGGCAGCCCAGGATGGGAGAGAAGAGGGAACCATGCATGGTCTACAGTGTTAGAACCTGCTCTCCACAGCTGCCAGAAGCACCAGTACTACCAGTAACCTATAAATAGCTGGAGTCACCTTCTGATTCTGAAGGCAAAGCGTAGTTCTTTTGTACGAGCCTGTGAAGGGTAAGAGGCCAAAAACAATCAAACTTTTAAAACCACAATCTCAAACTTGTACATAAGAGGCCGATATCTGGTCACAACCTAATGCCTGATTTTAGCTTAGCTGATGTCAAATATGCATTTTCTATGTGTAAAAAATATAAAATTCACCCATGTATAAAACAATTAAATTATTTCATCATTGCATGTACCCTGACTGATCTGCTGTCTAAATTGTTCGTGTCTCAGAATTGATGCAGGTGCCTCTCAGGGGCCCAGCTTACACTGCACTCAGCTTATACACTTTGCTAATGCCAGACATCTGCACAGTAGGAACATTAGCTCTAACGCATAATCTTTAAAATCCTTTCAAATCCACTCAGTTAATAGCTATTCCTCATTTGCTATGTGTCAGACACAGGCTCTGCGCAATATAAAAACAAAAAATGGGGAAGGGATATAGTTCAGTGGTAGAGCACTTGCTTAGCATTCACAAGGCCATGGGTTCAATCTCCAGCACCACAAAAAACATACAGAAAAACGAGAAAGAAAAAAACACGCAACCCTAAGAAGCCAGCAGCCTAAAAAAAGACAAAGGCAAAGCAACATAGGGACCGATGTATGTCTGACGTTGATCTGTACCATTGCCTTTAATTCTCCAACAGCCTGGTCAAGTAGGCATCATTCTCTCTATTTTACAGAAAGATGGGGGCTCAGAGATACTAAGAAACTATCCCTCAGTTACATACCTAACTTATAAAACACGTGTATTCAAATACAGGTTTGACTGCTAAGTTGTACTCTTTATTATAATATGCTTCAAAAACATTGATTTTTTTTTTTTAAATGATGGTTGCAAGGGAAGAAAAAGCAGTAAATACAGAGAGAGGTTGGGGGCACGAGGTCTGTACTGAGTGTTCAGCAAGAGAAGAACCCATCCCTCACTGGGCGTATGTTTCTCCAAGAAAGGGGTATTTGAGCTGGCCACAGAGGACCTGATCCAGGAGAGATGGGGAAGGTAAGCCTACAGAAAGGGAGACAAAAGCACAGATGTGAACACTGGACTGGAAGCACAGGGAACAGTAGGGCCAGTAGAAAGGGAGAGGCCAAAGATGTGCTCTGTAAAAGCCAGGGAAAGCAGTGAGAGAAAACAGCTAAAAGATAAGGTGAACCCGGTGCAGCAGTGCACTCCTATAATCCGAGCACTCAGGAGGCTTAGGCAGGAGGATCACCGTGAGTTCAAGGCCAACATGGGCTACCCAGTGAGTTCAAGGCCAACCTGAACTACACAGCCAGACCCTGTCTCAAAAAACCAAAAAGAAAGTAAAAAGAAATAGCAGAACAAAGCCATCATATCATGGATGAAGGGAAGGAAAGATCCAAGTCTCAGGGTTCTGCGTGGCCCACTTCGGAAGGGGTGAGAGTCTGAATCAGCAGAGATGGATGAGACAAGAAGGTGTTATGTAGAAGAATACCAACGGGGTTAGGAAACTGAATAGGGAAACAATCACAGATGGTTTCAGGGGTTGAGCCTCAGTGACCAAGACAGCAAAAGCATCTTTAACTGGAATAGGGACCATAGGGGAGAAACAGGCTTGAGGAGAGAAGACAGAGACACGTCAGGATTGAGGCATCCACAAAACACAGATCAGAGATGCCCATGCATGTCCGGACCTGGGAGAACTACAGGACAGAGGGAGCTGCAGGAGAGAATTTGTCTGGGAATTTGTCTGCATGTTGGCAGAAGCCGAGGACTGGACAGATTAGTGACAGAGACACACAGACCTTTGAGTCTGGGAGGGAAGGACGAGGGAGGCAACTGTGGGAAACTCACAGAACAAAGAAGGTAAGTAAGTATAGGGTGTTCAGAGGCAAGCTTGGAGAGCACACTGTCAAGGAGGAAGAGTCTCAAGAAAGACAAGGGTGCTGAGGAAAATCACCACTTAATTAACCAGATGGTCCCTTGAGCCTCTAAGACAGCAAGTGCTGAGGAGAACTTGAAGCAATACAGGCAGTGAGCATAAAATATTCTTGTAGCAGTGTGGCTGTCCAAGACGCAGATTGGTGGGAGAAGTTCAAAAGGAAGTTTTGTTGGGTTTGGCACTTTTCCCCCCTTGTTTTAAAGATAATTTATACGTCAGCATGTTTGCAGACAGAGCAAAGTTTGCCACCAAAAAGGGAGGGAGGGAGCAAGGGAGATGCTCAGAGGCTTTACATTAAAGGAGCAACTGCCCAGAGAGGCAGAAGGACTGCAGCCAAGGGGCCAGCACTGAGGATGGCAGCGGGTGAGCCCTGGGCATGGGAACTGCGCACCTACTGACCCTCATGGTGGTGGACAGCTCCTCCTCCTCCTCGCTATTCGTACAGCACACGGCACTGAAAACTCACATGGCAGGTGATGTTTGGGAAAACACACTGTATGAAGCACCATTTCCCTTTTTAGAAGCCAAGTGGAAGGCAGATGTGGGTTGGGAAGGGAAAAGCAGAAGGTGTGGCCATAGATGCTTCACCTGCTCTGTAGTCCTGAGTTGTTTGTTTGTTTTTGTGTTTATTTTGTTTTAATGAGAAGTGGCCTCACACAAAGGTAAAGAAACCAGAGTCGATGCCTACCTCACATGACAAGCTACTCAAATTGCTTGAGCTAAGATGAAAATATCCTGTCTTCTAAATGATTTCAATCTTTCTAATCATTTTTCAAAACTACAGACCACCATCCCTCAGTGGTGTGTGTGTGTGTGTGTGTGTGTGTGTGTGTGTGTGTGTGAACATGCTTCACACCCCAGCAAAGCATGTACTCTGTTAATGAGTTACACCCCACGGGCTCCTTTTGTACCTTTTAAAGTACTGTTCAGGACTCAGAGAAGATGCTGTTTTGTTTGGGGGGCTGGGGGGGTAAATAAAAAGTTGGAGTTGGGAATGGAATCACCATGGAACCAATAAACAGCATGACAAAGACTTTGGATAAATTCTGGACCAAGAATAATTGCCCCTGAGATCTCTACCCCATTATCTGTCCTCTGACAGTTGTTAGTAAGGCCAAGCAACTGGTAGGAGGGAAGGAAGTTGCTGCCTTGACCATAAATCAACAGCCACTAGTTAGTTCACACAAGCTATGCCTGGACTACAAACAGTGAAGAAGCAATCTCTGTTTAAAGGAGTTTCCAGTCTTGTTGCTGGCCCTCGGAAAACCCAACGTACAAAAACCAAACAAGCACATATTAGCGTACAGATGTTCAAAATTAAAGCAATGATTTGCCTCACTAAGGACTCACTGCAGGCAAGGTTCTTTTACATCTTGCTTACCTTGGCAGCACCTTATGCCATCTACACAACTGAGACTTGCTGACCATCCTTCTCTAATACACATATTAGATGAAGGGAGGAGCATCTTCCCTGGGCTAATGAGCAAGGCTTGAGAACCAACTCTGGTGAGAATCTGACCACAGAAAATAAAGATAAGCCAGAAGGGAGCCAAGAAGGGAAACAGGACTAGGAAACCACAGGACCACATACAATACTTACTTCACACAAGGCTTTTGATTGGTTCAGGGTTCTGTGGCCTCAAATTTAAATAACCCCAGGGAGAGAGATGACCATCTAGTCCTGTAATCTATTACCATCAGCAATGGTGACCAAACAGCTCAGAGCATCTGACTCACAGTCCAAGTAAAACCAAAAGTAACGCCTAGAGCAGTAGTCTAGAGCAACTTACAGTTTAAGACCAGGTAGTTAGGAGGGCTGGCATTTTGCAGTAGACATATACAGTCTCAGATCTCACTGTAAGCAGAAATCAAATTCTCCAACTGAAATTCAAAATTATTTGACCCCAACTCACCCCACCACCACCATCTAAGGCTTTACCACCTCCAACCACTGCCATTCAACTGGATTTAACAACTCTGCGTGAAAACCCTTCCAGGTGGAGCCACTACTCTGGGTCAAAGCCAACCCATCCCTGCCTCTGCCCTCATAGGGCTGACACAGCCCTGTTTCTGCTCTGGACCTGAGGCTTCCTGAGCTCACATGCAACTCAGTTCTCATCAAGGAATGCCGTCCTCGTTGTCCCCACTACCAACAACGTTGCACTTCCCCATCTCCGGCTGTCCAGATGGACCTCTCTGTCAAACGCCGTCTCTCCTCCAGGAAGTTCTCCCTCACCCCATGCCAGCCTGCCTGCAGCATCTCCCTCCACACACACAAACACACCATGCAGGGGCCAGCCTGCCTGCAGCATCTCCCTCCACACACACACACACACCATGCAGGGGCCAGCCTGCCTGCAGCATCTCCCTCCACACACACACACACACCATGCAGGGGCCAGCCTGCCTGCAGCATCTCCCTCCACACACACACACACACCATGCAGGGGCCAGCCTGCCTGCAGCATCTCCCTCCACACACACACACACACCATGCAGGGGCCAGCCTGCCTGCAGCATCTCCCTCCACACACACACACACACCATGCAGGGGCCAGCCTGCCTGCAGCATCTCCCTCCACACACACACACACACCATGCAGGGGCCAGCCTGCCTGCAGCATCTCCCTCCACACACACACACACACCATGCAGGGGCCAGCCTGCCTGCAGCATCTCCCTCCACACACACACACACACCATGCAGGGGCCAGCCTGCCTGCAGCATCTCCCTCCACACACACACACACACCATGCAGGGGCCAGCCTGCCTGCAGCATCTCCCTCCACACACACACACACACCATGCAGGGGCCAGCCTGCCTGCAGCATCTCCCTCCACACACACACACACACCATGCAGGGGCCAGCCTGCCTGCAGCATCTCCCTCCACACACACACACACACCATGCAGGGGCCAGCCTGCCTGCAGCATCTCCCTCCACACACACACACACACCATGCAGGGGCCAGCCTGCCTGCAGCATCTCCCTCCACACACACACACACACCATGCAGGGGCCAGCCTGCCTGCAGCATCTCCCTCCACACACACACACACACCATGCAGGGGCCAGCCTGCCTGCAGCATCTCCCTCCACACACACACACACACCATGCAGGGGCCAGCCTGCCTGCAGCATCTCCCTCCACACACACACACACACCATGCAGGGGCCAGCCTGCCTGCAGCATCTCCCTCCACACACACACACACACCATGCAGGGGCCAGCCTGCCTGCAGCATCTCCCTCCACACACACACACACACCATGCAGGGGCCAGCCTGCCTGCAGCATCTCCCTCCACACACACACACACACCATGCAGGGGCCAGCCTGCCTGCAGCATCTCCCTCCACACACACACAAACACACCATGCAGGGGCCAGCCTGCCTGCAGCATCTCCCTCCACACACACCAACACACCATGCAGGGGCTCTCCCTCCCTTTCACTGCTTCACCGCACTCTGTGGCACTGAACGGCAGTTACATCACCATCCTTAGCTGTGTTGGCTGTGTGATCTAGATTGCTACAGCCTCCCTGAGGCTTGGTTTACATAACTCTAAAGCAAAGAGATAATAATACCTAACAGTAACAAGAAAAGAAAAAAATCAGCTGCCTTTTATTGATATCTCACTTACTATGTACCAGAGAAACAAGGTAAGATTTATAAACACTATCTTATTTGACCCACAAAATCCTATGATGCCGGCAACTGTTTCATAGATAATAAAATACAGCATCAGAAAGACTGAGTAGTTGGCACAAAATCCACAGACAGCAAACATCAGGGCTGAGAGTCTCACTCTAGTAGCCCTACATTGGGGATTTCTCTTAATCACTGCTCTCCACTGCCTCATCCCTTTCCTCATTTTCCTGCTTACCTCAGGGTTGTTCTGATAACATAGGTTCTGGTAACATAAGTCCTCAGCACTCTGACTGCTCTGTATCTTACTGTTCCCATAGTAACCTCCATACATGTGTGCTGTGAACACACGACTCAATGGGTTATGAAGAAAACAGAAACAGAGAAGGAAAAACATCTGCTAAACTACCAAAGACAGACAAAAAAGTGCCTTGCACGTGGGTACACAATAGCCCACATATAAACCTCATAGGATAGCATAAAATATAAGTCTTTCTTTCTCCCAAATGTCTTTGAGAGCCATCTCCACTCAAGAGGGAGGCAGTGGAAGTGGTCACAGATGAAGACTGAGCAGGAATGACACAGCACAAGCCACAAGCAGCAGGCCCAGTTTTGCAGCCCTCAATCCCCATGGAAGGGAAAGCCCATCCAAATCCTCTTTGCCAGGGAAGAAAGGGAGGTTGAAGAGGACCTGAAATTCAGGCTCTCCCACGCCACACCAAAACACATCCACCTGGGAGCAAGAACAACACCAAGCTGGTACACCCTACCCTTCCTCCTACACTATGGTGACTTGTGTCACCATACACTGCCTATGTGTGCCTCAGCTGCCCTTAAATGTGGCCACAACCAGCCACGTGACTTTGGGAAGGTCCAGGGCCAGCAAGCAGCACCAGAGCTAGGCTCACAGTGCTGTTGAAAAGACTCAGCCAGTGATTGTGTGTATCCAGTGTCTGGCACACAACAAATGCTTGGCATGAGCCAGAAGTACACATGAGCAGGCAAGGGGGATACAGAAATGACATCCAGGAGGACAGAGATCTCAGCAATGCAGTATCTGCCCTTTCAAGTACAGCAGCTCAGCCCTTGCATTCCACAGGGACCAGTCTCAGTGCGATGTGCAAGATACAGCAAGAACTCAAAATGCTGTTGGTCTTGGAGGGAGAAGGAAGGCATGTGGGTAAGGTGGCGTGGGGTGACTTAGAGGAGGAAAATGCAAGCAAAGGAAGGTTTATAAAGGAAAGGATGTGACCTGACCAGTTGTGGACCAACCAGGGACTCTGCTGGCAGCAAGTGCAGACTTGGAGGGAAGCAGAAGCGAATCCCTATGGGGCCTTGGATCTTAGCCTATCAGAGAGAGACTAGAAAGAAGATCAGTTTTGCCCCTGAAGCCATCATAGTAAGCATCAGCCATCTAGAAGACAAGCCGCCAGCTTAAGGGCATCAACAACGGCTGACACTTGGTGGCTTTTACTGATTGTTCTATTCAAAGGCGGGTATGTCTCTGTACACGAACAATCCACATAGTAGTCTCTTCCCTTTCTAAAAATAAACAAGTCTATAGTTTAGATGAGAAAGCCCTGGAAAGCACATTAACAAAACAGTAACTGTGGATGTTTCTCCAAAGGAGGAAAAGTATTTCCTTTATCAACAACAAAGGGTGTGAAGTTACCCTTTACCCCAAAGACCCAACTCCGCCCAGGAAAAAGGCATGGCACGGGAAGAGTGCTGGGAAAAGAGGCAATCCTGGCCGACTCCCATCTCTGACACCTGCTACCCTCACCTAACTTCTGAGTCTGTTTCTATATCTGTAAAGTGAGGATGCGAGAACAGAACCTGCTAGTGTTCTTACACGGATAAGAAGAAAGCAAATGCAAAGCACCTAGGACCATTCTTGATCATTCTTAAAATCCAAGAGTCACTGCTGCTCACTCCCCACTCATCCTGAAATCTCTCATTCCTGAAATAGCCCAGTTGAAGAAGAAAAACTGTTTTCCCTGCTCTCTGAGCAGGCTGCCTTGAGAGCTGCAGCTCCAGAAAGACCTTCCTAGTGCTTGTTCAGGGCAGCAACTCCCAGGCCAGGCAGTCAGGTGGCTGCTTGCTAATGAATGGAACAGAAAGAGAAACAGAAGTGTGCCCTCCAGTCCTTGCGGCAGGCTCCCCTGCCAGTTACATATCAGAAGGACGATAAGAAACAGTTCCTGGGCTAAGAGGGACTACCTGGCAAGCACTTTCTTGGGAAAGTGTCCAGAACTTTCACCAGCCTTTTAGCAAAGTCTTTGACACTCCTTCACCAGGAGAAAAGTAGGGAGAAAAAGGCTTTAAAATTACTGAGTCATTCAGGGAAAACAACTATACCTGAGAAATAGAGACTAATAACAATTTCTAATTTTTATTCAAGTGTAATAATGCTTTCCAGGTGCTTTACTATATAATATCTTCCTTAGTTCCCACAACAGTGGGGAAAAAAAGGATTCCCAGATGAGGGAAAAAAAGGCAAATTAATGGCACAGCCAAGATTCAACCGCAAAAATTCTGAGCCCAAAGCTTAGGCTCAGTTCCATGGTCTTTCCACTTTTTGGTGGGGGGTGGGGGTCTGGTATCGGGGATCAAACTTGGGACCTTGGTCTTGCAAGGCAGGCAGTGGAACCACTGAGCTAACTCCCCGGCCCTATTTTCTTTCCACTTTAACCCATCCTGCCATGTGTCTTCACACAACTGAAACTGAGAAATTTTCTAACCATCAGGAAAAAACAAGCAGCCACAAGGAAATATATCATTACCATAAACTTCAACTTTCTCACTGGAAAATGGGGATTCTAAGTCATTATTCCCTGTCATTAGGGAAGATACTAAATCTATACTCCACAAGGTCATTACTGGGATTAAACAAGGCAAAATGTATTAAGTACTTGGTCTGCATCGTGTCTTAAGCACTCAATAAATGGAAAGCATCACTATAATCATCACTATAATTTAGTGAATCTAGTGATCAAAAGTATCATTCCTATATCCATGAACTCCACATTTACTGCTTTAGTGAGCCCACTTTCTCTATCCCTGAACTCTACTCAAATGCTAAGGAGAGCCACAATCTGGCTCGCAGGAGCGATCACACTCTTCCCCCAGCTGCACGCCTGGGAAGCCAACACCAGCACAGCAGCCAGAAAGATTTGTGCACATGCCTGGGTCCCCACGCCAACTCTCCAACAAGATCTATGGTGCCGAGAGGTCTTGGAAACCTCCAAAGTGATTAAGTGAAGAATGCTCATGGCAAGCTTCTACAGACACAGAAAGAAGCCCAGAAGATAACTAACGATAAGATGTTGTCACAGCTAATACAGGTCTACTCTGAGCCAGAGAGGCCAACAGATGAAAGGGTTGGGGTTTTGGGAGGCCAGGGCTTGCAGGAACAAAGCTTTGGAGGAATCTATGATTTATAGTCACTTTATTCCTGTACGAAATCCAGCTAATCGATAGGATTCTTGAAAGAAGAATCTTCTTAAGTCTGTCCCATCCTTCCCAGCTAGAATTACAAATCTTTAGTATGAGCTATGAAGCTTACACGTGGACAATAATTATTAACAAAAAATGGCCAACTATGTATGTATTTGTTGCCATTTATTTATTAAACAACTATTCTATGTGCGAAGTCTTTCAAATACATTATCTCATATAGTCTTTAGAATGAAATTGTGAGGGAATTCTCATGCCTGTTTTACAGGTACGAAACTGGCCTTAGAAAGTATAGGTAGCCTGCTCAAAATCATAGCAGGTAAAGAAATATTTCTAAATTTCATGCATACTACTATGCGTTTTTAGGTCAACCATTGGGTGACATCCATGAAACCTCTAGGCATCTTTTTTCATAGTTCTTCCAGAAACACAGGAACGAACTTATTCCAGACTATCTTAATCCAAAATATTTCTTGTGCTGGGTGCAGAATTCAAGATAAACTGCACCAACCCAAGGGCCAGGTACACTGAAAAACACACATAAATGACCCAAAGTGCATGCAAGGTGAATATTAAACAGGTGAGAGGATTGGGGGACAGTTAGGACCACAAACTCTCTGTCCCATAGGTTGACATACCCAGAACATTCCACAGTTCCCTTTTTTTTTTCAAGAACAATTTTAAGAGATGATGGCTTCTTAAAAGATAAGAAATTTTTGAAATGTTAGTGGAATAGCTATAGAAGAAGGAAAGGTGACCATGTAAGAATATAGGGAGGGGCCAGGGATTTAGCTCAGTGGTTCTGCTGCCTGACTTGCAAGCACAAGGTCCTGAGTTCAATCCCTGGTACCAAACAAACAAACAAAAATACAGGAAAATACCACAAAAAAAAAAAAAAAA
>NW_022900915.1:14742993-14762108 GCF_012274545.1 Fukomys damarensis
AAAAAAAAAAAAAAAAAAAAAAAAAAAAAAAAAACAAAAAAAAAAAAAAAAAAAAAAAAAAGCAAACACAACATCCTGCAAGTGTTCTCCATCAGATTTCCCAAAGCAAGTCATGACTTTGGAACCAACCCATTAATACAAATCAAAATAATATGAACCAAATGTTCTCATTTAAAGGCCTTTTCCCCTTCAAGATCTGTACAAGGGAAAATGCACTCTCATATATCAGGCCACCTTACTCTTTTAATTACCACCAGACCTTAGTATGCAGGGCTCTTACCAAACTACCAAAAGTCTTAAACTGCCAAACCAAGTACAGAGATCACAAGAGAAGTAGAAGGGACAGACACAATGGATGTGAGAAATTGTGACCTCCCTCTGACAGTGAAACTCTATGGATTTTTGTTCCTAGAAGTCATCCTTCAACACTACTCAAGCACTACTGTATTTCACTCGCCTCCACCCACTTCTCTTGGCCATCTCCTTTGCTCCAATTGAGGGATCTGCTGCTTAGCAACACCATCCAACAAAAATAGGAGCCAAGATGAAGTCAGGCTTCTGAAACCTATTGCTCCCTAGCACTCATGGGACAAGCTTTAAGCAGAGCCAAGAAATCTAGTTTCCATCAGACTTGGGGCTCAGAGGCTTAGAAGCTTTACAGAATTACCCTTATTCAATGTTACTAGGTAGATACCATGGATCACAACAGCTAGGGTAAAGAATTTGTGTAAACTTTAAGTATATCAAGACTCAATACACTGCAGGAGTTATTGTACTGCCCAGCTCCCAACCAATCATTCCTCAATTATGTTGATAGCCTGACGCTGGTGATGTCCTGGATTTGGCCTAACACATCTTTCAGACTAGGAAACTGTTTAAGCATCATGATATCTAGTATCAGTGGTCAAGGAGACCATCCATCCCTGACATTTCATCTAAAGTCAGCTGCTCCCTATAACCCAGAATTTCTTTCTTTCCTGGCTATTTGTAGGGCTTATAGTAATTTTGTCACATTGATTTTTTTTTTTTGTCTGCGTACATGAAAGTAGGGACCCTGATTACCAATTCATCCTTAGACCCAAGAGGCTGATGTAAAGAAGAAGCACAACTAATATTCATTGTTGGGTTGGTATTTATTATGAGATAAAATGATGAAAGGAAAATCATGCGGAAAACCTGACATGTAGCCTTAAAAGATGAGAGACACAGCCTAATATTACTAACTTCCCTAAAGAACCTACAAGTTCAGTTTTCATGAATTTACAAAATTTCTTCTATTTGTCATACTTTGTATTGAAAAAATAAATTCCATGTGTTTAGTATCTACTGTGTAAAAGTATTCTTTGTATTTTCTTATATTACTACTATTGAAGCTTTCTTTGGAGAGAAAAAGGAGCAAAAGAACTGAGAATAGATATTGAACGGGTGTGAACTCTAGAATTTTGGGAACAAGCCCATGCTTATTCCCTGACAACTTCTACTTCAGCTCACAAACGGAGAACCTCTAGTGCATGCGTGTTGTACAGAATATGGCTATGTGAAACTCTTCACATGTCTCTTTTGATGATTCGGTTGGCCAAGTACACTCAAGGGACATTATGGCAACTACCACCTGTCCTGGGAGCTTCCCATTCATCTAAGAACCTTGCAACTATCTGAAATTCTTGGTCATTCTTGCCCATTTTCTTCTCTTTTCCACAGGCCTCTAAATTTCATAAGAATAGGTTTTAATTTGTCTTATTCATAAACCTCCAAGATATGTCAGGCCCTATTAAACAAATGTCAAAAACATTCACAAAGACTATGTGCTTTGCAAGGTTTCCTAAGCTTTTGAGCTAAGGATTTATTTCCCCTTAAAAGAAAAAAATATTCTATGTATTATTCCTCCATGATGAGGTAAGGTTTTGCCAGCCACTCCCTACCATATATTTACATGGCTCTGAGTAAACACAGCTCAAGTTCCACCCAAAAAGTTTTAAGTTTAGCCTTTTTAACATCTGCAAATTTATAAATCACACTCTGAAGATAAAGGGACTCCGTAAAGTACTCAGGCACTGAATGAGTCCATTTAGCAGAAGTACAGTCAACACATGAAGCAGATTACATTTTCCAAAGAGACCCCCCTACAATAGATACTATCCCTTGTGTTTTTACAATGAATGAGAACCAGGTACTCCTTCATCAAACAGAGCACTCTATATTCCCTTCCTGTGAACCTGGTAGACTCGTGCAACTGCCTCAACCAAAAAAATATGTTGGAAGTGACACTACGACGTCAGAGGCTAGGCTGTAAGAGAAACTTTCAAAGGCATCTGCCAGCCCCAACCCTCCTCGGAGCACAACTGTGGAGCTGGGACCACCCTGTGGTGTGAAGCCACTGTGCCAGAGCAGGACAGAAAGAGCACAGAAAGATAAAGAGAGGCCCAGCTGCTCCCTCCTCGCCCCCATTGTTCAGTCCTCTCAACCCAGCCCAGATGCCGGATATGCGTGAAGGAGGCTTCAGATGATTCCGGGCCTCTAGCAAACTCAGCTGAGGCCAAATGGAGCAGAAAAACGGTATCCCTGACAAATTCTGTCCAGACAGTAGATTACTGGGCAAAATAAATATTGCTGCTTTAAAGTCACCAAGTTTGGGGTAGTTTCTCATTCAGCCACAATTGCTGGAGTAACACATAACATCAATACTAAGAGTCCCTCTTCTACAAGCCTTAAGGCCAAGTTCCATGATGTTTGGAGAGGGAGAATAATTTCAATCCAACATGCAGGTGACTGGCTTAGTAAATAAAACTTCAACTTTGGGTCAAGGATAAAACAACCAGCAGAAGCAACAGAAAACTGCACAGGACATAAAGTCTTTGGAGGCTTTCAGTCGTGAGCTCTTTGGTCTTGAAGAAGCTGAGTCAGGCGCTTTAGTCAGTCACCATTCATGGTCCATTCTGTGTATATAAGAGACTGGAGGTAAAAACATGTTCCTTTGAAATAAATCAAATTTTTGCCAGTTTCTTCACCTGCAGGAAAGCCTTTATGACTTTGAATAAGCCAAGAATAGGGATGAGTTAGTGGTCTGAGGCTTCTCCTGGCTCTGTCTCAACAGACAGTATCAGCCAAACCTAGACAGGTATTCTTTTAGTGTGCAAACTCTTTAACTTTTAGTATTTGTTGAAAAAAATAGTTTACATACACTGTCTACTATCCCACTTAGGTTTCAGTATCAGACACATGAGTTCTAGCAACACCTCTGCCACAGTACAGCCGGGTGGCCTTAGGCAAGTTATCTGCTGTCTCTGTATATTAGTTTACTATAACTGTAAAATAGACAGTAATAACCTTCGATGGATTGTAGGGACGATTAAATGAAATTATTACAGCTAACACTGACAAAGTGCTTACTATGTCCCAGGTGCTCTTCAAGTGCCTGAAGATGCTAAGACCATACCCAGTGCACAGTGCGCATTCCAGAGATGGTAACTGCCATCAGCGTCACCACTGACATCATTAGAACTGTGACTGAGGGCCATGATCTCTCTGGAACCGCCCTGTGAAGATCAACTCTTAATTTCAGCAAAAAGGCAAAGAGGTTCAAATTCAAATTCAACTCAAATAATTCATATCAAATTCATAAATGTAAATTCATAAGATATCTAAAAATCATCTGAGGTGATTTTTTAAAATGCAAATCTCTGATTATACCTCCAGAGAGTAGTCCTTAGTCTGGGATGGAGTCAGGGAACGTACTTTGCAGACCACAACCCCACTAGCCCTCTTCCCCAGGTAATTCCAGGAAACCCTGCCCTAGAGATGCTGATATAAATATCTGGGCCAAATCAGCCAAGAGGACAGGGAAAGGGCATAAACGATGAGTCAGGTATAGGGTCCTAGTTCCACAACTTTGACACAGTCATTAACCCCTGTGGGTTTCCATTCCCTTGTCTGTGTAATACAAGTCTCAGATCACATAATCCCAAAGATTCCCTTTCCCAAAGGTGAATGCTACTGGACATAGGCCGCATATGTTTTGTGCATGTGTAGTAGACAAAATACATGCTCCCGCTAATAATAATAAGCTCCTGCCATGTGCTAGACTGATCTAGAGAGTTAATGCATTATTTCAAATGTTCATAACAATCTTGAACTGTAGGCATTATTATACAAGATAATAAAACCAACTCAGAGCAGTTCAACAACCTGTCCTGAGTGACACAACCAGGAAGTGTAAGAACCTGGATTCTAGCCCAGGTTTTTTTGGCCTAACACCTGTGTTCTCATCACTATGCCTTTGGCAATCTCACTAGAAAATTTACTTCCTTTGAATTTCTTTGTTTTTCTTCAGTCAAAACAGAGCAACAATGAAAGCCGAGCTCTAAGTAATTTCCATTTGATCGGAGGTTAAAGGAGGAAGAAAATGCAAACTTACTTCCTAGTTAGGGTACCATACAAACACTGCTTTTAAAAAAAGGATCAATATTTTATCCTCAATACTTCGAGCTTAGACTGTTACCTGTCCACATCCCTTTAGGAAAAAATGAAAGCTCTGAATATTAGTGTTAAATTATATACATAATTATTATTTAATTCTGATTCCATCTGAAGTATTTGAGACTCAAAAATATGTTGTATTGCCTGAGTTACTCCAAAGAAAGAAGAATGAATGGAGGCACAAATATTTAACTATTTTACTAAAACATCCAATCCAGAACATCTCATAAACCATGGTTCCCAAAAAAGCATGACAGGAACCAGTGATCTGACAAAATACACAACGCTCATTTCACTCACAATTGTCTTTTACTGCAGAAAAAATGAATAGACTAGCTCCAAAAGGCAAGCACAGGGCACCAGAGAAAGGGGTCCCCACCAAGCACTGCAAACCTAAAAAGTAGGACTTCTTTCATCTCAAAGTTAGGTGCAAGTAAGCATTAAGACTGCCAAGATGCCACGTCAGAAGAATGCAGGAGGAACTGCAAGGTAGGCGGTAGGAAGGAAAGCAAGGAATGAATCCACAGCACTGAGCTTGGACAGTGGGAAAGGGTGAAAAACAGAATTCTGCCAAGATCTTCCTTCCCTTTCTTAATTCCTCCCATGGGAAGAACAGAACTTTACAGTAGAGCTCAGGGATACAATGGCAGAGTTTCTCCTGACATCCACCCTTTTGTTTTTCCTTGCCGAGTAGCTTAGGGAAACCTAATTCCAGGGCTTCTTGCCTCCAAACTTTATTACTTCATCTTGGAAATCCAGAGGAAAACTGAAAAGATGAGGAGGAGGAGAAAGTACATTCCCTACAGCAAGACCCAGGTGACAGGTGTTTTAAGACAAAAACTATTTTGGATTTCAAATAGGTTCTATGAGAGATTTAAAGGGTGTCTGAAGGCCAAGTCACTTGAGGAAGTCACACAGAAAAAAAGTAAGGAAAAACCTGAGCCCTAATCACAGCACCATTTGGTTATTTCCTAACTACCCAGAGTGGCAAGTTACAGAATCCTCCTTCATTGTCACATTTGTAAAACAGGGGCAGTAACACCAATCTTGCATTACTCATTCACAGGACAAATAATATGTATAAAATGCCTACATTTCTAGTATCTGGACTAGTGTTTTTTTAAACTGGAAAAGGAGGTAAGAAAACAATGAGTGATAAAAACTTATTTATATTGTAGTTTCAAACTTTGAACTGTGCTGCAGGAGACTGAATCTGGGCCACCCTGTGGTTCTATTCCAACTTCATTCTTCCAAGTAACCTAGAGCCAACTCCTCCTGTGAAAATGAAGGCCTTTGAGACGTGTCAAAACACCCACTAATGCCAAGGAAAGCCATGGTGATTGCCTCAGCCTGGGTGCATGGGAGGCTTAGCGTGCTCTAAAACAGAGAAAGGAGAACAGGTGGTCTAATTAACACCCTCTCAGGCAAGGGCACTGAGCTCCTGCCTTCCAGAGTACACTGAATTCCAACATTGAAAGAAAGGAACATTTCTTGAAAGAGTAAGCTGTAAATGATTTATATGACTAGTTCATCACAGCGGGAAAAAGCTGTCAAACTCTGAGGAAGCCAGCTCTTCTCTTCAGAAGGGAAGAAGGAATCGTAGATTAAGTGAGAAGCCAAAACCCCAGAGACCATTAATTGAGTGAAGCAGCAACTTGGCATAGGGAGTGCAGGGCCCCTGTCTGGGGTGGCTGGCCGGGGAATGAAACAACAGAGGGTGGAAGGGCACTCTGGGACAGGGTCAGACATTCTGCCTTTGGGCTCCAACCATCCAGACGTCACGTCAACCTCTATGAAGATATCAGTCCTGAGAAAGAAGGTACCAAGACCCCAGACTCAGACAGCCTGTCTTAGGTTTAAAGTCTGGCTCTGCCATTTACTAGCTGTGAATTGTTTTGACTCTCTGTACCTGGATTTCCTGATCTATAAAATGGATACAATACCAGAACTAAGCTTATAGGTTCTGTGAAGACTTGGGTTCTTACCTGTAGAGTTTAATCCCAGGACATGATCAATTTAATGAAAGTTATTATTTACCCCTTAGTATTGTTGGCTAATCATCACTGGGCTTTTATGTGCCGTGTGATAGCCATGGTTACAAATTTAGTTCTCCCAACCCTTAGTGCCCCTCCTGAACACAGAAGATGCCCAAGGCAGAGGACTGACTCCTTGCTTTTATTATTACCGAATCATAAATCAAAGCCAAACACTTCTTTGTACAGTTCTGAAAAGCCACCTGGGTAAAAGATAATCCAAAGAAAATATAAAACTTTATCACCTCAGAAGCACCTACATAGAGCAGATATTTCTGATGAGTCAGAGATTCTTCTTACATCAACAAATAGCTTTGATATTTGCTTCAGGATTTCATTTTGACAGATATTCCAGGGCTTAGGAATCAAACGAATAAGCCTCCTGAATACCCTCTTCCGCTGAGCAGAGCTGATGTCAGAAGGAAATCAGAAGAGGTCTCTATGTCACAAATTCTACCTCTGATGATCCAAGACACTATGTGCTTTGAAGAGCAGCCATTTCAACTCCACAAGAGTTCTCGTGTTGATAAAGCAGTAGTTTAAATCATTCCGTGAGATAAAAGCAGAGGCCATTTCAAATAATGAAAGAAATTGCCAAAAGAGAGAAAGAAGAAAATGGTGTGTTTCTTTCAGAGAGAAATAAAGAAAGAAAAGCCAGTCAGTCAGTCCTAAAAGCACTTCTTTTTCTGATCCAATCCTCTTAGACAAAGACAAATACAACCCCACTTGGCTCTTTCACATCATGGTGCTGAACATGAACCAAGTAGAACAGAGTCTTGGAATTACACAGTTCTGTGTTAACAATAATCTTGGTCTATACAGGAGTACAGAGGGGTACGGTGAATTGTTTCCTGGCCAACCATCTCAAACATACACGCCTTTGCAATGTGATTTTGCTGTTCCTCCCATTTCAGAGGTAGAAGTGAATCCTCCACTCCCTTGAACCTCAGCCGGCCTCTGACTTGTTTGGCCCATGGTCTGTGGCAGAAAAGACTCCGCGAAGGCATCAAAGTTTCCATCACTGCCTTCTGAAATGCTGCCCTGAAACCACTGCAGACAAGAGAAGCCCAGAATGAAACACCTCAAGGGGAAAAACCTGCTAACCCCAACCAGGAGAAGCCAACACAAGGACTCAGCAAACCCAATGAGTCACAAGAAACAACACTACCGTCACCTTTGGTCTCAAAGGCCTGGGGTAGCTGGTTATACCACAATGGATAAGGGACACCTGTAGACTGTCAGGTTTAATTTCATTCTTAAAAATGAGTTTCCAAAAGATTACAAGCTTAACACTCACTCAACAGGCGAAGTCGAGGATACTGAAAGTCCGAATCTGTGATCACTTTAGGAGAGGAAGGATGGGGTGAAGAGGATAAGGGAGCTTTCTGAGATGCTAATAATTTTGATTTCTTGGACTGGGAAGCAATTACACAGGTATGTTCACTTTATGACAATTTTCAGGCTGGTCACTTCTAATTTGTGCACTTTTCTGGATATACAATAAACTTATATTTTAAAGAGTTTTAAATAAGTCTCTCATGGCAAAACCTCTTTAAGAAACAGAGGTATGTGGCTATGAGAAGTAAATTACCACACTCATAATTTTTAGTTCCCTAAACAAAATTTACTGAGAAGCATACTCACGTAACACAAGACTACCTTGCGAAAGCAGGGCTTGTTAAATGTGAGTACCTACCCCATTGCCAGAAGAAGGACTGTTCAGATGGCCCTGGAACCCTAGAAACCTTTCTAATGCAATGTTATACTATTTTGAAGTACTGGTTTGAAATGTCCAGGTTGCTTTCAGGAAAACTGTGTAAATGACTTATGAAATAAAAGACCTTCTATATATATTCCTTGGTAGATTACACAAACTCTGAGCACCCATATCTCATTCTTGGGTCACTGTCCCATCTCTTCTGCCTCCAACACCAAAGCCAAGAACAACTCTCATTCACGGAGGAAGGGCTCCATGTCTGTGGTTGGTAGGACATCCCCAGTGCCCTTAAAAAGATTTGTGCCCTATGACCAAGAAATTCCTCTTCAAGGAATCTGCTTGAAGAAAATAATTTTAAATAGAGAACAAGGGATATGTACAAAAATTTCCATCAAGTTCTTTAAAATGGCCAATAAATAAATAAATGGAAATACTACAGTTAAAAGATTAGATAAAGAAATTTTAAAAACTTTTATAAGTACGTGTTTGCAGTGTATAATGATTACACTCCTCGTGGGGAGCTGGTACCTCTCAGTTCTTGTTCCATCCCCTTCCCCTTCCCATTCCCCTCCCACCCTTTCTTGGTGCCCTTCCCATCTGGTAAAAGAACAATCTCCCTGTTTCCTATTAACTACCTTTCATTTTGTTCTTTATGCTACATTTCTCAAGTTAGGAGAAACCACGAGATATTTAAGCTTGTGGAAGGAAAGGAAACAAGGAAAGGCCAGACATGTAGTAGGAAAATCAAGGTAAGTCAGTGCCATGAAAGCCAGAAAAAAAAAAAAATGCTTCCAGGACAGTGCTCAGTAAGAGCCCAAGGTAAAGAGTCATCACACAGCATTTGGACCTGGCTCCCATGTGACAAGTGGGACCTTCACGAGAACTGTTTCAACAGGGTGAAGACTTCAAAGCAGGGAATCACAGAAAGCCTAAGAACAGGAAGGCAGGGAAGAAAAGAAGTAAAAATGATGAAGAGGGGTTTTATATATATATATGTATACATGCACCAATTCCCCAAGATGAATGCAGTTATCATGTATCGCAGACATACACTAATAAAAAAGACACTTTAAAATGACTGATACTAACAGGTTAAGTACCTATATCTGCCAGGCATCATGAGACTAGGATGTTATGTGGACTGCAATCTTGAATCCTCAAACACCCCGACATGGCAGGTACTAGTGTAATTTGTATTCAGAGCATTTTTTATTGAATTTAGTAATAAAGGAGAACATCCTACAAGGTCAAATTTGTCTGTCTGAAAAAACAAACCTCTCCTGCATATTTTGACGTTGCTATGGAGACTTGAGAGCAAGCATGTCGGTGGAATCAGGTATCAAGGAGACTGCTGCAAACTGAGAGGGGTAGAACATGGAACTGGCTAGGTGACTAATTACAGTGGCCAAAGTCATGTGTGATGGCAATCTGACTTCCAGTGGCTACACAGTAATACTCTCTCTCCCTCTGTCACCCATGTGAACTGATCAGAAGAAATAAAAAAAAACAAGCCAGTCTGGTCAATTAGCCCCAGGGCAAACCACACTATCAATAACACTTTCTGAAGGCTGATTTTTTTTTAATCCACCTGCACATCTATAGTAACTAAAGAGTCTGAGTTCAACACATCATTACCTTTCAAAGTTGTCTCCACTCTTAGGTCATCACAATTATGAAAGAAGTCTGACTGCTCGTAATATACTCTGAGAAATATCTCTCAAACCTGCGGAAATTTAACACTGATGAGAAAATCCTAGGTTTCAGAAATCTTTTACTTCCTCTTCCTATCCTCTACCACAACTTATCATCACCACAAAATAATGTTTAATAGGGGCTGGGATTTAGCTCAGTGGTTTCACCGCCTACCTCACAAGCACAAGGGCCCGAGTTTGATCGCTGGTGCCAAAAAAAAAAAAAATAATAATAATAATAATGTTTAATCACTGTCATACACACTCTCCATTACACTAATTAAAGGATTCAAAAGTCACCTTACTTTCTTGGTCAGATATTTAAACCATATTAGACAGTGATGAGCTATTTTATTACAACTGTTTTTAAAAAAAGGTTAAAAATCCTGGGCTTGCAAGAAATCGTAATAGCCGTTTCTTTGGATTTATAAACCTATAAATCTGTGGATGCTGTCTGACATTAATTGAACACAAAAAACATTCCCCACGTGTTGTGTTCCTGAGAGTTGGCCAACATTCTAGGGAAATGACTTAACTCACAGAGGCTTGAAAAAGTTCACCCTGCAGCATTATTTCCTCATACCAATTGCCTCTTCCTACTATTCTCATCAAATTTAAAACATCCACGTTTACTATCTCCCCAAGTTAACAATAAAGATCCCTGAGCCTGACTCTTGCTTGTGCTGCTCCCTGGCTATATTTAGCGGAAACAGCAGATCATGCTCTGAATTGGTTCGTCCCCTGAATACTGGGAATAAAAACATAACAGAGTTATAAATTGAAAGCACCAGGCCACTATGGCAGACAGAAAGAGGTGACAGAGAGGACTAGGCACACCGGAGCACCCATTCTGGTTTTATTATGTACTTGGCCAGATGACACTGGAGAAAGTCATCATTTGTTCCTTTTAGGCTTTATACTCTTCATAATTACCATATCTAATGCCAGCCAACTAACCTACTAACCTCAAGGGTTGTTATCACTGCTGTTTTTCAATCTACCGCTGCAAGCAGCCAGAGAGATAGATACCATTAGATCATCCGGCTCTTTTCTTTCCACAATGTTTGACAATCTTAAGTGACTTCTGCTCTGTCCATCTATAGCTTTTTGCAGTGCAAAAAGGAGGGGTTTTAAGAACCATCCACAGCACCATTCTTTCCTGTTGATTTGGATGAAGGATAAGGTGACCTCCCTTATCGTGATTTACCAGAAAAACCCCACTGGAAGCTAATATTCATTCCTATTGATGAAAGTTTCAAAGAAACATGTGTGCTCCATACAAACGGTGGCTATGAGAAAAGGGCCCTATTAATCACGCAGAGGCAGCAGATGTTATCCAGGACATAGTCATCCTGGCCTAGTCCTATGTAGGGAGGAAGATGAAATGTGGTCATTTCAACCTTGAAAATTCAGAGGAAAGGTTACATGAACCTCAAAGCTTCTTCCCCCTTAACGTGACAAGCCTTTCTTTGACTTAATCAATACAACAACAGCACTCACTAGTCAAAGTGGGCCTTCTTTTCTGAAACACAGTGGCCCACACAGCAACAATGGGAATCTACACAGAAACACTAGGTGAAATCATATGAGGTTATTTTGGCTGCTTTAGGCTGAAGACAAGGATCCGGATGGTGGAGGGTTAAGAGGAGCCTGCGATCTGCTATGATCACCTAGCACACTGGTCTATGTCTTGGAGGGGAAGGCTAAAGCCAGATATGGGCAACTCCACACGTGACGAAGCAGTAGCTATTCCTGAGCATTCCAGGGAGCCTGCCACTACCTTCCCAAACACAGAGGGAATCTTTCACATGACAAAGCCTTGCAAAACCCAACCATCCCCCTTATCCTGGCAACTCTTAATCACCAGTCCTCTGCACAAAAACTCTTTGTTCTTAAATTCTCCCAAAGACACTCAGTATTACAACTAGGTATCCAGGAAGGGAAAAAAAGCAACTCCATGTGAAAACAAGCACCCCTTAGAAAATTAAAACAAAACAAACATGTTTGTTGGTTTTTTTCTCCATGCTTTTCCTTTTTTACTTCATTTACTCAACCATTTTAGAACTGACCAGGAAGGATCTAGTTTATCACCTGCATACTGAGCTTAAAAGAAACACAGAGAAGGTAAAATAATCCTAACCCATCATGACTCATTTCATGGTGCATACACTGTAAGCCCACCAAAAAAGGTTGTGCTAAAAAAAATTGAGCAAAAATGAAATAGTACAGAGGGGACAAATAATACTCAAAACTTTTCCCATAAAAAAGGATGCAGATATCAACAACAACACTTTCCATTTTTAACAGATATTTCATCTCCTGAATATTTCTGGCATTTCATACAATCTGCCAGGGGGTCAGTGAGGCCCAGGCTAAGAACCAGATAAGAAGACCATTCTGACCTAAAGAGGAAATTTGATACAGGGAACCTCACAAAGCAAAGGTCTACCTCTCAGAATAGAATGTACAGCTATTCTCAAAATAAACCATCTGTTGGTCCCACTTAAGTCTTTGGTAGACCAAGAAAAGCCACAGAAACAAAAAGACGAGCAAGAGTCATCATGAAACCAATTATGGTGCTTGGCAGAAGGGCTGCAGCATAAGCTACAATGCTTAAAGAATAAAATCAGTTCTGCCTGGATCCCAGGGGAGTCACTGGGTAGTAAGGGTTGATGTTTACTGAGCACTTACATGTGCCAGGCACTGTTCATGTGCATGTACACAGGCCCTGTGTACATGCATTAATCTAATCTTCTCACCAATCCTGAGAGGTTGGTTCTATTATATCCTCAGCAGTTTCTAGACTTGAGTCACCCAAAAAGCAAGCAGCAGAGCCAAGAACAGAGCCCTACATATTAATTCAAGCACCCACACTATTGACTTCTACATTATATTTGTCTATGAGCAGCCACCCAGCCATGGCTGTGGTCTCGCTACAACCTTGAGCTCTGCTGCAGATACTGAAGCCCAGTATTCCTGCCCCACGCTCTTAAACCCACACTCTACAAGGTTACCTGAACACTATCACAGTCACGAAGTCCCACCTCCACCACCAATGCCACGAGACACTACCACCACCACTGGGCTCAGGGTTGGAGCAAGACCACAACCACAGCACACAGGACCACAGTACAGTCAGCCACAAGGCCAAGTGCAGAGGTGGCTGGCAAAAAGCCAGTGACTCTTGTTCCTCGGGTCTCATCTAACAATTTCCTGCTTTTCATACAACAAAAAACAGAATAGAATAAAAATCCCAGAAGCCCCGACTCCTCGTTCACAGTAGATTAGAAACAGACAACCTAAAGAGAGAGAAGCATTTGGCAAAAATCTGTGTTATGGCAGGTGAGGTGACAATGGACACATGGAAGAAAATGAAAAACTGAAACATGCAGACTCAAAATTACATGGTACATCAAGGAAGCACATAATGACAGACATGAGTGACCAGGAAAAAAAGCTGGCTCCTGCTTCTGCATCCTCCTTTTAAAAGCAGGGACATGCCTAAAATTCATAACAAGTTTTTAATTGGGTATTTAAAAATTCTAAAGTCTTGGCATTTGTAATAGCAAGAGACAGTAGGGCTGGGTAGTAACAGGCAGAGGACTGTGGACTCCTCTGGGTTTAATGCCGAGAGTGACTCCAGAAACCATGGGCCTGGGAACTTGCCACACAGCTAAGGGGTCTCAAGAAAGCCCTGTTTCTTCCACCACTAAAATTCTGTGAGACAGAGTGTGGTGTGGTGACAAGTCGTGGTGTGACGCCCAGGGATCATGGGGGCATCCTGACTACCGCTCTGACAAACAGTGTCTAATTTTGCTCTCCATGATAACCCTGGGGTTTGGCATGTAATGGAAACTCAATAAATGGCCAATCCATGAATGACCAACACTGGGTGACTCTGAAAAAATTACTTCATTTTCATTAAACTTTAATATCCTGCTCCACAAAATGGGCAAGACAACACCTACACTGTGGAATTGTGGTGAGGATTAGGTGAGCTAGTGATGTAAAGCACCTCAACCAGGACCGGGATACCAGCCTTACCATGCAGACCATATGGTCAACCAGCAACTCTCTGGAAATCTGACTTAGTAAACAGCACCTACTCCCTAACAATAGTAGAGGGTAATAGCAGTTCATTGGCCCGTTAACTATATGAAACACCATTTTAACAAATATCATACCTCCTTCCTCTAAAAAAGGGTCCTCAAACACAGCACTGTCTCACTGGTTATGAGCACCCTTGGAAGCTAGGACAGTTTCTAGTTTTATAAATAAAGCACAGAAGTAACTCTCCATGGGCTGACTCGCAAATCCAATACAAAATCTAGGTCTTCTGACTGCTTTCTCAACATCTATCCTCAGGTACAACAAACTAAATGCTCACATGCATCATGGACAGAATTCCTCAAAGCCAGCCAGAAGACAGACAGACAGGAGGAAAAGCAACATTGTCACCAGTAGATTTGAACCCTATGTTCTCAGCGATTCCATCAAGGACACTTATAAATGATACTTTCTGGTTCAGGAGTGAGGTTCCTCCTCACTGATCTGGAATTTCTGCAGGACAGAAAAGGCTTTTTAGAATATCTTATAGAATATGGCCTTTTTACTACTTTTTGTTATATCCTTCCATCAGTGCCATCAACTCTGCTTTTCAAAACATTTTTTTTAATTTTAAAATTCTCAATGTCCTAGAAGGAACTTATTGTTCTGACAATGAAGTACAAGAGAAAAATAACTTTTTGAACTCTAGGTGCTCTGTGGGCAGGGAAGAAATTAAACCAAAGGAGATGATTCTGCTTCTGACACCCAGGCAGTCTCCAAGGCGAGCCCTTCTTCTGGTCTGTGCCATGGGGAGACCAGCCTTTAGGGTCTTCCCTCTCCATATCCCTGTCCCCACACACCTTCCAGTGGGAAGGGCACTGAGACCTCTGGCAGTGAATGAAAGGGACCTCTCTAGTCCCTACGGCCTCCTCCTGAGAGAAAGCTCCTAACAACCCACTGCAATGATCCCACCCTTGTTCAATAATAATGACGGCAGTAGTAGAAATAGTAATGATTATGTTTACTAATAAAGGGCCAGGGATGTAGCTCAGTGGTGCCGCCGCCTGCCTGACAAGGACCTGAGTTTGATTCCTGGTATGGAAAAAAAAAGTGTTAAATAACTACTAATAAAGAGTTGGGCTAGATGTGGTGGCACACACCAGAAATCTCAGCACTGTAGGAAGCCGAGAAAGGAGGATCAAAAGTTCAAACCCATCCTGGGCAACTTGGTAACTTAGCAAGACCCTGACCCAAAATCTAAAAATAAAGAAGGGGCTGGGAATATAGATTAGTGTGAATGCCCTGGTTCAATCCCCAGTACTATAAAAGAAAGAAACTGATAAAGAATATGTATTATATATTAGATAATGTTAGAAGCACTTTAAATATATTAACTGATTTAAATCCTTACAGTTATCCCAGGAAGGAGGCGCAGTTATTATCCCCAAGATCTACAGCTAGAGGATGGAATTCTTTACCACAGCCTTTATTACCTAGAGTGCTGTTGGGAGCTTTCTCAGGAGGAGGCCATGGGGACATTCAATGCCGGTGCCTCACTTGGGGCCCTTTTGCTGGGAATGGGCAGAGGGACAGGGCTATGGAGACCGAGAGAGAGGACCCTAAAGGCTGGTCCTCTCCCCACGGCACAGTCCACTTCCCAAGCAGGAAGGAGAGGGAAGGGTGCCTGTTGTTCTTGCTATAGGGAAATTAGAACACAGAATTCACACACACAAGAAACACTGGGTACTTATGAGTGAGTGAAAAGAGCTGCTGCCTGTTTTTACTAGCAACTACTAAAAGGTACCAGCCTACTTCTTTGCCTGCAGTAGCAGAGGACCAATAACCTTCAATAAATACTTAACATATGGTAGATTCTCCCTAACTCTTAAAATAGAGTTCCTGCCATTTTCCAGAGTTTTTAAGCATTCTCAGTGCCCTGTCCTATTAACAGGGGTTAGAAAAGCCTATTACAGACAATGCATTGTGCTTGGATCCTTTATATGCTCTGTAGAGCTAAACAGATACAACTTGAAGGACCATCTTCTGTGGGTCAACAAGAAGGCCTGGCTGCAGCCAGCAGTCACCCCTCCTACCTTTGCTGGCTGTGTAACCCTTCTCATCCTGCCCAGCTCTGTGCTGCCTGCCACCAGAGGCCAGAAGCTACACATGGGTAATGATTTAATAAATCACCTGTCGAGCTCCCAATCTGGAGCTTCTACAGCTGCCAGGGCTGCTTCCCTGCGGGATGATCAGCTAGACTGGCAGGTTCCAGGGCCAGGGGCCCACATACTTCCAGCTCTGCCTGACAAAGAGAATCAGGTAAAATGTTTGGCAAAGGCATCCCTCAAAGACTATGCCTCCTACTCCAGGCTTGGTTCCCCGGGCTTTTTCAAATATTCCCATATTGCCAGAGCAAGAACTAATGAACAGGTAGAAAGCTTTGCTCAGCAGGCAACAACACACACTCTCAGAAATTCAGCTCACAGGAATATCCCAGGATGCAGCTGTCAGATGATGGGAGGGTTTTTTAAAGTAGTTTTTACACACAATGGAGTAGCACTCTGCCATAAAGAAAGGTGGATCTGAGTAATCTGTAGGAAAATGGATGCACCATGAAACCATGTTGAATGAAGTAAATCAGACACACCAGTTTAAATATCATATCGTAGATGAGAAACCCAAATTATAAAGAGCAAAATGAAAGATAGATAATAGGAAGTAGACAGATATATTTTTCTCAAATGAGGAAAGAATTAAGATATGGAAGAGGAAGGGGAGAAAAGGGGAGGAAAAAGGAATTAAGACATGTTGTACACATCATCAACGCCACACAAGAAATGTAAACATCACTAATGCAAACATATACTAACAAAAATTAAAAGAGAGAGGAGAGCCACACCTGCTCCTGACCCAGCCGCCATCGCTCAAGCACCGGGAGGTAGCCTGGGCCCCGATCCACCGCGGGAAGGAGAGCCACACCAGCTCCTGACCCAGCCCGCCATCGCTCAAGCGCCAGGAAGGTAGCACCCCTGAACCCCCATAAGCCTCCCGCCCCCGCACTCTCAGACCTCCTGACTGTGCCAGCCTTTGGACCCACTCTGCAGAGGCAGAGGTGGTCATCAAGGGTATTTTTCTGAGTTCCCAACTTTGAACATCTTTAAAGAAAGGGTGTGGGAAACCTGTAATAGAATGTTGTGGAGTTCAACCATTCAGAAGGTTGGGGAACTCAATCTGGGCCTTGCAGCCCGAGGTCAGTCAGCGTCATGGGGTTCAGCCATCAGCTAACTGAGATCAGGGCTCTTGCATCCTCGCTCTGTCTGAGCCATTAAATGGTAAATACACTATATTGAAATTGTGTTCACTGCAGACATGTTCTGGACTGCTTCTTGATTTCAATTTAGTTCAAATGATTTAAGGGTGATAGACTAGTGACTACCACCAGTGGTGTCAAAGTTGTGCTTGATCTTAATGTGTTGCTGATTGTATCAGTTGGGGTAAAGCATTGCGGTTGAGTTGATGAGCTGTTTTCTCTGATGTTATGAAGATGAGAATGTCTGTGGGTCATTAGGGACACAGAAGCTAGGGCGCAACTATATCAGGAAGATTTGGGTGATAATCCAGAGATTAATCCAAGGACAGTCCAACAACAAAAATAAAAATGAGAAAACACTTAAGCAAGACACAAGGACAGACTTCCAGTTTACCAATGGCAAACAGTAGGGCAAATGAGGAAGAAAAGGCCCATAGTGAACCACCAGGACACCCTGAACTCAAAGCACGGGAAGTAACAAAACAGATCAATCAGGCTCTAGAAAAATTCAAAACAGAAATAATTTCCCAGATAACCATAGACATAGTGAGTAAAATGGAAGTCATGATTCGAGACTCTAGAGCAGAAACTGACAAAAAAATAGATGAGCTCAGGAACATGATAGAAGCCATGAAGGCCCAGCATAAGAAAGAAATGGAAAAAATAAACGCCCAACATAGGAAAGAAAGGGAATCCATAAAACAGATTCAAACAGATATCCAGGAGATTAAACACTCTATTGAAAGTGTACACAACAGAATAAAAGAATACAAAGACAGACTCTCAGATATAGAAGATAAGATTGCAGTCAGTGACCATGAAAAGAGGTCTCTTAAAAACAGTAAGAGATCATGAGAAATCGATCCAACAACTCCTAGATGATGCAAAGAAGAATAACATAAGACTGATAGGAATCCATGAAGTAGCAGGAGAAAATACAAATGACTTTAAAAAGCTGTTTGCACAATTAATGACAGAAAACTTCCCAAACAGAGGGGAAGAATTTGACATGCAGATAACTGAGGCATATAGGACCCCAACTAGCTACAATCAAAAAAAATCTACACCTAGACATATAATAATCAAGATCCCAGAAACCCAACAGAAGAACAAAATACTACAAGCAGTAAGAGAAAAGAAACAAATCACATACAAAGGAAAGCCCATCAGAATCACAGCAGACTTTTCAATACAAACTCTTGGGGCAAGGAGAGCCTAGAATGAGATATTTCAAGTACTAAAAGAGAACAACCTCCAACCTAGACTGATGTATCCAGCAAAACTCTCTTGCAAAATGGAGGGGGAAATAAGACACTTCCACGACAAAGAACACCTGAGAAACTACATGAATACCAAACCAGCACTACAAGGAATTCTAAACAAGATCCTAGAAAAAGACAATGAAGGCAACAACACCATGAGGCCCGACAGAGCAAATCAAATAGGATAGGCGAGGAATTGAAAGGAGAAGGTGAAAAAGTAAAAGGAGTCAACAAAAGGCCAATAACATGTCAATAATAAGTCAGTATATATCAGTTATAACCAGCAATGTCAATGGCCTCGACTCACTAATCAAGAGAAATAGACTGGCAAAATGGAATAAGAAGCAAAATCCAACAATATGTTGTATACAAGAAACATACCTAGTGCAAAAAGAAGCCCATAGACTGAAAGTGAAAAGATAGAAAACAATTCTCCATGTGACAGGAGCCCAGAAAAAAAACGGGTAGCAATCTTATTTGCAGACAAAATAAATTTCAAATCAAAACTGATTCTAGTACTATTGATGTAGGAAGGTACTGTATCATACCTCTATGAATGTAAAATATCTTGTATCTGAT
>NW_022900915.1:14762624-14775337 GCF_012274545.1 Fukomys damarensis
TGGGTTTGATTACAGAAACTAATAAAGTATTCTCTAAATAATGAAAAAAGAATAAGATAAGACTATAAGGGCAAGAAGCAATATAAATATGTTCAGGGACCATTTTCATCTCCAGAATTAAGGATTATTTTAATGTTACATCATTGCCTTTTCTCTTTTACTTTCCTTTTCAGTTTTATTTTAGGGTTCCCTATTTTTAATGTTCATACAGAGATTTCTTTAACTGAAATACCGAATAGTTTCTTTGGTGCGAAAAACTATAATAGTACACAGGATCCTAATGAGATAATTAATAATGTGAAATAGGAACTAAAGGGATAAAGGTGTAGGGAAAGTGGGAAGGGTGGGGGAAAGGTAATAAGGGAGAGGAAAAAAATATGAGAAACTGAAAAAATGGAAATAAAGTGTCTGTAAATGGGGAGGGGAGGAGGGGGTGAAGGGAGGGCAGGGACAAGGGGAAAAAAATGAGAATCAAGACCTATTATGTAAAGGTTCAGAATCCCAATGATGAATGTAACTGTATTGTATACCTAGATTGTAACAATAAACTCAATTTTAAAAAAATTAAAAGAGAGGGAGAGAGGGTGCACCGCAGCAAATGCTACCAAAAACATTACCAACTTGGAAGTTTGTGCAGTGTTCCACAAACAAACAAAAAAAAAAAA
The DNA here is from genome assembly GCF_012274545.1 of Fukomys damarensis. Classification (NCBI taxonomy): domain Eukaryota; kingdom Metazoa; phylum Chordata; class Mammalia; order Rodentia; family Bathyergidae; genus Fukomys; species Fukomys damarensis. Next base: position 14,763,290 of record NW_022900915.1, read on the forward strand.
CATGTTGTGAAGCTACTCATGGAGATTATCTCAAAATGTGCATACATGAGTCACACCCAGCCCAAGACCACAAAAAAAAAACAGGTGAGATGATTCCCAAACTACTTATAATATCCATCTACTGCTTTGCTCCTATCTGTAAACCATAAAAAGAAAAGATCTTTCAAGGGTTGCAAATAAGATGGCCACTTGTGAATGGTGAAAGCTCTGTCAAGACAGGCCTAACACAGGAACAAATCATTTGGCCCAAAGCAGTGGTAGAGAGAAGAAACCTAAAGCAAGAGTGCCTTTAAATAACTACCAGCAAGCTACAAGCTGTCACAAGCAATTACTGCTGTCAAGTATGTGTTAACATGCACACAATGACATTCCTATTAAAGACGCAGAGCACTAATTTTTAGGAAAATCTAAAAAACTGTTTCAAACAAGACTCAACTCTATGTCTTCAGAAGGGAAACAGATTTTTCCCTCACTTGTGACCAATGCTTTGAGGTGTTTGCCACCAACATTAGATGACATAGGATAACTCAATTTGTTCCAAAAATAAGGAGAGTGGTGTCTAAGGTCTCAGAGACTCTACAGCCAGGCTTCAGTAAGATGGACAAAGGAAGAAGTACAAACGTACTCAGCCATTTGTGCTTTAACTTCTGCAGAAGGGTGAAGAGAAAATTGCAGAAGGGAGAGGCACATGAATGCTGACTTCTGGCAGGCATCAGGGTGGCCCACATTTTGTATCTGTGTACACTGATCGTTTGAAGGAGCCCTCCAGAAGCCATGGCACAAGGTACACCATGGCTTTCTGCAGGTCAGTGCCCTTACCTGGGGAGAATTAAAGGTCCATGTGTCTAGCATAAGCTTCAGGGTCAGATGGTCATGGATCCAACCCCTCACTCCTCCCTCAACAGCTGAGATGCTGGCCAAGAGACTTTACAAGTTTGCTCAGCTATAAAATGGGAAGAATGATGCCACCTGCTTCATAACACTGAGAGAATTAAATGACAGAAAGTATTTCAACACTAAGCACAGCATGTGTCCCATGGACAGCACTCAATCATTCAGCAAGTATTCACTGACTGCTCTTCATGTGCTGGGCACTGTGCTAGAGATTTAGAGTGAACACGGAATCACGTGGGGCTCAGGCTTCAACTCCAGTCTGTTGCGCAGACATTCATGTAAGCAATAAGGCATCAAATATTCCAGATGAGGACCAAAAATACATACACACAATAAAACAAGACAAATACTTTGTTGTAATTCAGAATGGATTTTAATTGTGACAGGAATAAAAACATAGATTGGGTATCATATTATATGTGTTCTCTACATAGGACTTATACTGAGATTCAACCCTGCAGGGTTTTTGCCCACATACTTACACAGAGTTGATGTTCAATCAGCTTTAACTAGAGGAGGTGCCAGATCTATATACACCAAAATGAAAACAGACTTCTCCTTCTGAGATGAACAGAGTCCAGTGTGAATAGAGCCAGAACACATATAATAGCAAACTTGAAGATACCTGGACATCAGCTGGCTGTGTTTATCAACTGTGAGTCATCAGGCAACTCTCCAGACAGCTAATCTGCCTTATTATTGGCAATTCTTCAAAAAGTCATTGCAACAGACAGATAAAGAATAAGCCACTCTTGGGCAAAAAGCAAGAAGATGAAGAAAAAGGACCAGCAAAGACCTCTCTAAGATAATCAATTATGCCAAGCTGAGAAGCAAAAGCTATCTTTTCCCAAAAAAGGCCCACAATGATATTCGAAAGAAATGCCTTATGGGGGATTATATTTAAAAGGTCAATGTTTTATCACCTCCAACTTTTTATTTCACTCAAAGAGTTGGGTCAGGTGCCAGCTATGGCCAACCTAACAGCTGATATTGATCAGCCAATGTAGGTCAAAAATCTCTTTATCTAGCTCTGACTGTATCTATGATCAGCTGAGCACCAATAATGAAAAGACAAAAATGAGAAACATTACACATAGAGGCACTCTATTTTCTAGAAATGCTATGAGGAAATGTGGCTTTTCTAAAAGCCTTCTAGCACAGAGCTGCACTGGAAAGTGACTCTGCAGATAGAGAGAGTTCATCAGATCAAGTGTGTCTAGAATTCTAGTGTTCAGACAAATCAGCTGTGTATCTCTGTAAAATACCAACAGGGAGCAGGTGAGGCCCATAACTGCCATTTTTGGCAACTCTCCTTGGCAACTCTCCAGATGCTACTAATGCTGCCACCCAATAACCATACCTTGAGGAAGGACCTAGACCACCTAGCTACAAGCTAAACAGTGGAATGTTCCACTGGCAGTGAAGCCTCTGTTCGGGGATACAGTTGGCTGGGAGAACATACAGGAAGGACTTCTGCTACCCAGAAAAGTGCACATGTGCAAGCACGAGCACACACACATAAAGTTTCACAGATCTTCTGTGGACCACTGAAAGAAACTTCCAAGGAACATGGATTCCACGTTAAGAAGCTCTGCCTTAGGAAGTCTGCCATTCACTGATGCCAACACCAAACTAGCTGGAAATAGATAGTGCCTGTGACCACAATGGCCCCTGCATGGACAATTCTCCCTTGGTCCACAGTAACATAGTTAAGAGGACTTAAAGACGAAGGAAACATTGATGTTACATTTAAAAAATATACCTCAAAAAGTTCTGTACATTGACTCCACGATTCAGTTCACTCAACTTCAGCTCAAGTTCCACTTCAAGGAGTCTTTCCTGGTGTTCTGCCTGTCCATGTGGAGCGGTGGCTGCCTGATCTTGCCACTACTTGGCACTGCCTTCCCCAGTAGCACAAGGTCTACCGTAGGCCAGGGCAGAAGGCTAGCCATGACAACTCTCCTCCCAGTTATGCTTTAAGTCTCAGCTTCCTCATCTGTAAAATGCAAGTAAGAACAGATGCCACAGTGTTCTGGGGAAGAATAAGAAAATGCATGTATGATAATCCAGGCACATGGAAGGGCCTTTTAAAAAGTTTCATTAATGGGGCCGGGGATTTAGCTCAGCGGTTCAGAGGCCTGCCTTATAAGCGCAAGGACCCAAGTTCAATCCCCGGTACCAAAAAAAAAAGGTTTCATTATTATTGTTTTGGGGTTTTTTTATTTTTATTATGGCCTTTGGTGACAAGCAGATCCATTCAAAAGAAAAGGTGTCTCTCTTTTCTAAATGGTAGCGCAAAGCCCAGCTCTGCCCACCCCACTGTTGCACAGATACAACAGGGCTAGTGCTGCTGCTGCTGCTACCCAAACACTTGAGCGCGTCTCCTAACAACCACTGTGGCCAGGCATGTCTCTCTAACAACAGACTTATGATCACACAAAGACTTGAACTCTTAAACCTCAGTTTGTTCTTTTTCAACATCCTGGTCCCAAAAGGCCAAATTCAAACATAATAGGGCTGTTCCAAGAAAAAGAATCCCTTAATAATTTGTGATATAAATTGACCTAACAATGTTTTGTCCAAAGATCTCAGACATTCTTGACCAAAATGTTTCACCAGTTCGAAGAACAATCCTAAGGACACCAGATTCTCAACATCACGGTGTCCTGAGCCTCTTTAAGCAGTGTTCTTCAGCATGAAGTCCAAGAAAGACCCACTTTAGCATGTCATGCTTATGGAATATGGAACGCATATTGATGCATGTCATTCTAAATGCTACATCAAAATTGCTGGGGAGGGAAACTGCAACTTCTAATAAATAACGCTTAGAACGCTGCACTGTACATTCAATTTTTAAACCAAATGAAGTTTTAAAACCACTTACCCCTCCATGAAAAAAGGGGAGACAGACAAAGAAGATGTTGCCTATGGTTTGAAGGGGTGCCTAGGCTTCCTGGTGAGCCCATTGGTCCAAGCACCAGCAGTTAGCATTTCTCAACTTCAACCCGTCACATTCCACCTTCACTTTTTTTCTAAATCAAACCCATAAATTTTTAAATAAACTCACTTTTAATTACATTATGTAAGAAGATGTTATATTTAATAACTGTGGGACGGGTCCTTAGTTATGTTTTGCAAATAAAAAGAGCTGGCTGTGGGAGGAGAGAGGGTATTTATCCTCTTTGGCCGAAAGGACAAGAGCTATGTCACCTGTGCAGGTGACTGTCCTGTCCAGATGTCTGGACCTGTCTGTCCACATCAACAGGAGAGACACGGTGCACCGACCCGGCCACTCTCCTCACATATGGACCACAGTGGACATCTGCCCTAGCCAAACTGGTCTGTTCTCTCCAAGCAACTTGTAATTAGAGCACAGAGGATCTTGTTAAGTGATGCTGGAAATGCAAACTGAGGAATGTGTTAGAAGAGGGCTGGGCAGCCTCCTTCTGCCTCATGCATGCTCAGACAGAAAGCTGACCCACTAGAGAGGCATATAAGAGGGGACACCAGCAGAGCCTAGGTGAAAGTACTTACAACTCAGGCTCCTGACTTTTCATTTCCCAGTTCCAAACCAGGTAAACTTCCTGCCCTTGGAGGCACGGAATATCCCAGCTTCCCACGGTAAAATTCCCTTCTTGGCTTCAGCTGGCTTAAGCAGACAACTCACTCCTACTAAGACTCATTGCGGTGCTTAGCCCAAGCGCTGATGTCCAGGTGGAACTAATGCCTAGAGGCCAGAGGGGTCCTCTTCCCAGACATGTCCTGGAGGAGGATGGGGGGCCTTAGCACAGGAACAAGGAAGGGAGATTCTACAAAGCTCCCCCCACCACAGTGCCACTCTGTGTGAGAAGTATCACAGGGAGAAGCCGACAAATGGATACCTGGAGCTCTTCCATCCTGCAGATGGTGAGAAAGAATAAGAATGGAGGTAAATGCAGCCAAGTGTGTTAGCACATAAACCCACTCTGTACAAGTCTTGCTTCATGTTATGCTTCACAGGAGCCCAATGAAGGTGATCATGTCATTCTGTTCATTTTACACATGAAGAAAGTGGGTTAAGTAATTGCCAATAAATAATAACTAACACATAGAAGATCCAGACTCCAGACTCTGAGATCTCAACCACCACGACACCTTGCTCCATGAGATGACGTTAAAGAACCAAGTAAATCTAGTAACTGGGTGACAGTGAAAGGTGCAGCCACCAAACAAGGAGACTAACAGGGAGAGAGGATGACAAGGAGGAGAATAACCGCCTCCTGTGCCCGTCCCTGACCCCAGCCAGCCATGCCACACCTGTGCACACGGCACAGAGACATAAAGGCGTGCAGAGGTCAGAGGTAAGAGGCTGGCGTACTGCGCCATCGAAGCCAAGTGTGGCCTGGCTGGCCAGAACAAGCATTGGTGCAGGCTGACATAGGCCTAGGTCACAGAGGCTAAGTGCAGTAACTTAAAAGAAAAACGATAACTAGTATATGGCATCTTTCTCTGTAGTCTTAGGTGGGTAGAGGGAAGATACACTTCCAGGCCAGCAGAATTAAGGAAGTCTGCCATGAGTCAAGCTGTGAGGACTCCTAACAAATGCTGGAACACAAAGCACACTCTCAGGGTGGGGACTGGAAGACACACCCAGGGAGAGAAAGCAGAACCTGGATCCTGAATTACAACCCCGCACGCAGCCCATTGTGACACCCCTGTTATTCATATCTCATTTCTAAAACTGAAGCCTAGAGCAATTACTCTACCAAATGCAACCAAAACTCTTGATTCTGCAAAGGCCAAAGAGATCCCAAATCTTGTCAGGGAATGTTTTATTTTATTTTGTTTTAATTAATTATTTTTCTTGGTACATGTTAGATGTAATAATCACATTCACCATAGGGAATTTCTATCTGCACGTGATATATTTTGATTCCTTTTTTTCCCATTCCCCTCCCCTCCCTTCAACCCTTCTTCCCCTCCTTATTTACAAAAACTCTGTCTCCATTTTTCCTTCTTTTCCTTTTCCCCCCTTCCTTTCTCCCTCCCCCTTCCCTCGTTACTCTTCCCATGTGAATTTTTTCTTCCTATTTCACAATATCTATAATTCATTTTGGTCCTTATTTCCACTTTTGCTTTCTCACACCAGGGAAACAATGCGGCATTGAAACATGTGTTCAATTTATTTCACCGAAGAGTATGGTCTTAAGACGCATCCGTTTATCTAGAAATGGCTCAAGGATATTCTTCTTTATGGCAGACAGTATTCCACTGTATTAAAAAAAAAACCCACATCTTCTGTATCCATTCATTAGTTGATGGGCATGTGGGCTGTGTCCAAGACTTGGCAATTACAAACTGTGCAGTTATAAACATGGGTGTACCTATATTGCTGTGGTATGAGGCTTTTAATTCTTTCAGGAAGATACAAAGAAGAGGAATAGCTATGTCAAATGGAACCTCTAGTATTCGTTTTTTTTGAGGAATCTCCACACTGATTTCCACAGTGGTTGCACCAGTCCACATTCCTACCAACAGTGGTAAACGGTTCTTTTTCCCCCACACCCTGCCAGCATTTGCTATTGGTTGATTTCTTGATTAACAGTCATTCATTCTGGAGAGGGAATATCAGCATTGTTTTAATTTGCATCTCCCCAGTGACCAGTGATGATGAATATTTTCTCATATATTTATTTGCCATTTGTTGTACTTCATCTGAGAAGGGTCTATTTATTTCAGATGCCCGTTTTTGGATTGGGTCTTTAAATTTTGGGGGGTCTGATTTTTTTCAGTTCTTTATATATTCTAGAATTTAGTCCTTTTATCTATACATACTTAATGCAATCCCAATCAAAATACCAATAGCACACCTCACAGAATTAGAGAAAATAATCCTAAAATTCATTTGGAACTAGAGGAAACCCAGAATAGCAAAAACAACTCTGGACAACCAAGGCAAGGCAAGGGGCACCACAATCCCTAATTTGAAATTTTACTACAAAGCTACTATGATAAAAACAGCATGGTACTGGAGAAAGAAAGAAAGGAAGGAAAGGAAGGGAGGGAGGGAGAGAGGGAGGAAGGGAGGGAGGGAGGGACGGAGGGAGGCGAGCGAGCACAAACCGACCCAAGGATTAATAAAACTGATTAGAAGATGCAGAAACAACTCCAAACACACTCAGCCACCTAATCTTTGATAAAGAGGCCAAATACCCTCGCTGCAGGATAGCCTCTTTAATGAATGGTGCGGCAAAAATTGGATTTCAACTTGCCAAAGATTAAAACTAGACCTACATCTCTCCCCATGCACTAAACTAAAATAAAAATGGATCAAAGATCTAAATATTACAATAGAAACACTAAACCTGCTGGAAGATAAGTTAGATAGAACTCTTAAAGACACTGGCACAGGAAAAGATTTCACGAACAAAACCTCAGTCCCACATGAACTAGCTAAAAGAATCAACAGCTTGGATCTCATCTTATTAAAAAGCTTTTTGCACAGCAAAAGAAATTACCAACAGGGCCGGGGATTTAGCTCAGTGGTTTTGCCACCTGCCTTGCAAGTGCAAGGGCCTGAGTTTGATCCCTGGTACCAAAATTAAAAAAAAAAAAAAAATTACCAACAGAGTGAAGAGACAACCCACTGAGTGGGAAAAGAATTTTGCTAGTTCTGTTTTTTGAGACAGGGTCTCGCTATATAGTTTGGGCTGGCCTTGAACTCATTATGAATCCTAGGCCTGAACTCAAACTCATGGCAATCCTCCTGCCTGAAACTCTTGAGTGTTGGGATCACAGACACGTGCCATCATGCCCAGCTTACTGTCAGAAAATTTTAAACAAGGCACATGAACTTTTCAACGTTGATACAGCTGATCTTCCCATAAAAGCACTTTCCGCCATCTTGGGAGCCGCATGAACAGAGCACCTGACGTGTGACAATGCAGGACACCACTTGGGCAAGTCACTGAGGCAGGCACTGAGGTTGGCCAATCTGTCCCTACCCTCGTAGGAGGAAGACACAGAGCTGCCCAGGGCTGGAAATACAGTCTGTGGTCAGAGAACAGAAATGACAAAGAGGCTGGCTGAAATGAGAGCCATACCCGTAATTCAACGCCACCCATAGGTCACCAAAGGTCCCCGTAGCTTTCATCATCTCTCCCACAGGAAAACCCATTTTCTGAAGCCAGGCTCGTAAGGCCCCATGTTCTTGGTGTCCCTTCTCCAGCATCACTGTTCATCTTGTAGATCCCCCTTTCTGCCTCTGACTTTTCAAGGGAGGCAACTTCCCAAGTTCTTCCCAAAACCTATTCTCTCTCGTTTCAACAACTCTGAAGGTGACATTTGCCGCTCTCCCTCACCACCACCACCCCTGCTCTTCCAGCCATCTGCTGACCCTCACCACCCGAATGCTCCTTTATCTTGCTCCCTCCCTCGCACCTGAGTTCTTGTTTCTGGCACAGGGAAAAGAAGTAACATTTACCAGACTTCCCATACCTGCCAGGTACCATCCTGGGGGCCTTCTATGTTGCTTCATCTAAAAGAAAAACTAAACCCTCAGGCATCCCAGTTACAAAATCTCATTCTCCTCTGGGTCTCCTCTCCCTGCCTCAGCTCCTGCATCTAGTCAGTGACCAAGGCGCAGCAGTGTTCTCTCCCTTTCACTATACTGCCTCCTCCTAGGCGCCTACTGAAACCCCCTCCTCTCACACTCTTGAGCATCTCTTGTCTCGATGAAAATCACATGGGACGACCGTCTTCTGGAGCACAGTGCCTGCTCCAGACCTCCCGCAGCGCCTATGTTCCTCCCAACCAACCCGCTGGAGGCCTGGCAAACCTGGCTCTGACGTCCCTCCCAACTTAACTACCTGCCACTTCCCTGCAAGCCAGCTGGGCCCCAGCCAAACCACATGATTCCCCTTCCCTGATCCATGCTGAACTTTCCAAGGCGTGGCTCATAGTCCCTTCTATCTCATGTGCCCTTTCCTCCCATTTCTTCAGGCCTAATTCTTCTTTCTCCAAGGCCCAGGGGAGCCTGGTGTCTCCTAAACAGGCCTTCACTTTCCCCCCGTGGAGAGTGACTTTGTCTTCCTTTCAACTTCAGCTTCACTCATCTCCCTTGGCACTATTTAATTGTGTCCTCTAAGAGACTGGAATTTCCTCAGGGATGGGGACTGAATAGGCTCTCTCCCTCCCTCTGCCTCCCTCTCCCTCCCTCCCTCTCCCTCCCTCTTCCTCCCTCTGCCTCCGTCTCCCTCCCTCTCTCTCCCTCTCTCTCTCTCTCTGTATCTGATGCACTCTTACATGATATGTATTCATTCAGTACGTATTTTCTCAACGTCCACTACACATGAAGGTGCTACCGCACACTCAGTACATAATGGTGAACCCCCAAAAAAGGACAGAGTCCCTACCTTCGTGTGTTTCCCATCTACTGATGAGATGAACTCACCCAGAGGAGTGTACATTAAGAGACAGCTCTGTACTGCAGAAGGAAAGCATCAGGGTCCTGTAGAAGCACAATGGGACCAGGAAGACTAGCCAAAGAAGAGAGGTTGGGATGAGCACGAAAAATGTGAGGGAAAGTGGCAAAAGTGCTCTAGGGTCCAGGGAGCAGCTTGTGTAAAGGCTCTGTGGCAGGCAAAAGCAGAATCAGTGTAGGTAGAGACTGTGAAGGAATCAAGGGAAAAGTACAAGATGGTTAGAGACATCTCAATAAATGTGTGGAGTGAATGTAAATATGCTAACCTCACCGATTAGGATACTTTTTTTAACCCAGAAGACTAACCTTAGACATATGATAAAACACCAAATACAATTTTTTAAAAATTCTTACCCATTTGAAAAGTATTATTCTCTAAAGAGCTTAAAATTGAGCCTGGCACGGTGGTGCACACTTATAATCCCAGCACTCAGGGAGGCTGAGACAGCAGGATCACCACAAGTTCAAGGCCAGCCTGGGCTACATAGTGAGTTCAAGGCCAGCCTGAACTATATAGTGAGACCCTGTCTCAAATAAATAAATAAACAAACAAACAAACCTGAGTTCTTAGCTAGAAATAGAAAAGCACTCAAGGTTGGAGCCTGATTAAAATGTAATTCCATAATGTTATTTTTTCCTTGAATTAGAAGCTGGCCAACTGACAAGGATAACAGCCTGCTGACAACCCCACATTGGTAATAAGAGCAGAGGCTACCAACCAGCTAACAGCTGTTGACCACTGACAATCTGCACCACATCCCATAGGGTAGATACCATTATTTCATTTGACAGGTAAAGAAAATGAAGCTCAGAGAGGTTAAGCAATTGGCCCACGGTCACACTGGTGAGAAAAGCAGGAGAGTCAGGTTCTAAACCAGAGTGAGTGGCACCCCAGAGCTGAAACACATCCTACTTGTCCTTACAAATCAGCTGCTCTGTCAGTATCACGTCATGTCAGTGCAAACTGGCTGAGACTTCAGGTGTTCACCTCACCTTGCTGCGCTGTGGGTCTAAAGCTACTGAACACTGACAATGCAAAAGACAAAACTGTCCCTGAAGGACACGCGGAAGTTCTGGTGTTAGCTCCCTTCCTAGTTAGGTCTCCCTCCCAGCCCAACTCTTCCTTCAATTTTAATAAAGGAAACTTTTCCAGTTCATTGCAATACTTAATGTCCTGAGAGAACAGGAATTGGAAACCGATGAGTCTCCTTAGGCTACATCCCAGCCAAAGTCAACAGCTACAAACCCCTCTCACCAGGCAGTCATTATTTACAGCACGTCAAACCGGAAGAAGAAGGATCGCAGATTACTGGAAAGCTCTAGCCATGGTTTTCCCAACTCCTGATGAAGTTCTGAGTCCTGTCTGAAGGACAATGTCTCTCTTTCACCATCAACAAATCCTTCCCCAAAGCATCCCTACTCCTCTCTTTCAAATCCTATCGGAAAGTAGCCAGGATGCAACAGTAAATGAGAAAATCTTACCTTCTGGCTGCAAATGAAACTGTCCACCTACCTCTGTCCTGTCCAACCTCCTGAGGTGCAGCCAACTGGCCTAAGTCATGAGCAAGATCACATTAAAGTGGTAATGACAGCCATGCATCCACACTCAAGTCTAAAGCAGCTGGTCTTCTGGTCCTCCCTTCTGTCCTCAAAGACCAAACTGAATGTTCACTTTGGCAGCACGTATACTAAAACTGGAACAATACAGAGAAGATTAGCATGGCCCCTGAGCAAGGATGGCATGCAAATTTGTGAAGTGTTCCATATTAAAAAAAAAAGACAGACCAAACTGAGTAACTCAAGGCTTTGGCAATGCTTGTGGATTTTGAAACAGCATTGCTGAAACATGCTGTTATGGGCTGAAAAGTGTCCCCCAAAATTCACATTCCCAGTACTTTAGAAAGTGACTGCATCTGAAGATAAGGCTTAGGAAGAGATAAGTAGCCCAGTATGGTGGCACATGTCTGCAATCTTAGCACTCTGGGAGGCTGAGGAGGATCACAAGGTTAAGCCCAGCCTGGGTCTGTCTCAAAAAAGGCAGTGGGGCATAGCTCAGTGCAAAGGCCCTGGCTTCCATCCCAAGTACCTTCCCAAAAAAAGAAGCAATTAGGATATCACATAGGTGGGACTTGATCCAACCTGAGTGGTAAACACATACGAAAGAGAGACGAAGGCAAACAGAGGAAAGACCATGTAAAGTGCAGGGAGAAGATGGCCGTCAGCAAGCCAGCGAGAGAGGCCTGGGAAGAGGTAACATGCCAACATTTGGATCTTACTTCTGGCCTCTAGAATTGTGCTGTTTAAACTACCCAATCTGTGGTGCTTTGTTACGGTAACTCTAGCACAGCCATAACACACACTGTCCCATTTGTTCCTATCACCTGGCTCCCTGCCCCACCGGCAGGGCACAAGGAGGCTGGTTTCTCCTCTAAAGCAACCACCCCATGCAACACGGTCACTGATGCTACCTTCTGTCTACGTTCTTGATTACACAAGAGATGAGGAACAGAATCTTCCCTTTTACACATGAATGGAATTAAAACATAGTCAAGCTGGGTGTGGTGACGCACTCCTGTAATCCCAGCACTTGGGAGGCTGAGGCAGGAGGATCACTGTGAGTTCGAGACCAGCCTGGGCTACACAGTGAGTTCTACATCAGTCTCAACTACACAGTGAACCCTGTCTCCAAAAAA
>NW_022900915.1:14775427-14794623 GCF_012274545.1 Fukomys damarensis
CCAAAAAAAAAAAAAAAAAAGTCAAATTCCTATGTAGTCAAGTGCATGACTACCTCTATTTTATTTTGTTGGTTGGTTGGTTTGTTTTGGTACTGGGATCAAACTCAGGACCGTGCACTACCCCTATTTTTAAACCAGCCCCACTACAGTGGGCTTTTCCTGTACAGCTGTGTGAAATAAATCCCTACAGCAACTGCAAGGGCAGGATGTCTGCCCAAACAGCCTTCACACGATGGGAAGGAAGAAGGAAACACTGGGGAGAGGCAGGAATAGGAGACCCCACTACAAAAGGATCTTGCCATCCAAGAGATGATAACGTCAACTGGACACAGTAGCTCAGTGATGCTAAGCTGATATCAGGGGATGACAAAGACTCAGAATCTTGCGAATAGGTGAAGAAAGTGGAAGCCATGCAAGGTTCTCACAGGCTGAGGGGTTTCAAGAATGACTTGTGGCTATGAAATACCTACAGAATATTCAGCGGGGCACTCTAATGCTAAAGCAGAAGTGGAACGATCAGAACGGGACTAAGACCACAGCGATGCCGGGCACACAGGCATTGTGAGCAAACAGAGAGCAGCGGTGGCTGGGAGCCAGGCACTGTGCTGAGCTCACTTCATTCACAGCAGCTCACTTACACCTCACGAGCACCGCAGAAGGTCTGTCTAGAAGCACTCCCACCTAAGAGATGAGAACAAGAGCAGAGCACAAGTCGTGCAAAGGCATGCGCCCCCCCGCCTCCTCCATCTTGATCCTCAGACTATCCCGGGGCCTAGAACAGCAGCTGACTCACACGTACATGTTTATTTCTTGAATAAATGAAAACAGAGGCTACTTGTCCTGCCTTATAAGGAACAGGCCCAGGACCAGAGTCTGCTGCAGGCTCCCAGTGCCCACCCTAGCTCAGCTTCCTACTTTCTGCTACGCAGAGCGGAGAACACCAGCTAAAAAGTCGGGAAGAAATCGCCTGGCACTCAGACAGCGGCACCCACAGTACACTGCTCGGTGTCTGCATCTTCTACTCTTCAGCACTGCCAGTGCCACTCAGGACCTGTAGTCTGGAGCGGTCCTTCAAGAGCCCAGTGACTACAGAAAATGGGAAAAGGGGCAGCCCAAGCAGGGCAGAGCACAGGGCAGCCCAAAATGCTCAATACGCAGAATTTCCTAAAGCTGTGACAGTCCCTGGAGCCTAACAAATTAACCAGAGTTGCAGCCCCTTGTTCATCACAGCATGGCAGACATGGGGACAAAGCCCTGGAAGGAGGAATCTGTACTCACCTGACTTCCGAGGCATGTGCTGAATGGAGCTAGTACCGTCCACAACAGGACTTGCCCAGCCGCGGTAAGTGACAACTTCACAGCTACGCAATCACATCTCACACCGTGTGGCACACAAACACAAGGCTTACGTACTGCTTCTTGTGGCTACTTTCTATCTGAGGCAAACGTACTGGTCCTATATTAATCAAAGACTGTCATTCTGAAAAGAACAAGTAGTTCCGCTTAAAGTAAAATATTAAGTACACAACAAAATAGGTGTTACGTAAATGTAGCAAAAATTAATGATGGAAATGACTAAAGTTTGGGAAATACTGGTTTCCTGGAACTCTCTGTTTTTCCATATCAAATGTCCCCATCCTTGCAACACACTCATCCACCCAGGTGTGTCATAGCTCAAAGGGAAGGCATTTTACAGAGAAGACGTTTGCAATTTTCCATCAAAATTCTCTAAGAAGCGATTAAGGAGGAGGAAGAAAGAAGAGGAGAGGGGAAGAAAGGGCACAAAAGAGGAGGGAGGAGTGGGGAAGGACGGACACAGATACAGAAGGCACTTTCATTAAGATGTTGGAAGCACAGGGCTTGACCTGGGGCTGAAGTCCTGCCCTCGGCCTGGAGGGCTGAAACAGAGACCCCACTGATTCTACTCTACACTGCAATCTCTTCTTCTGGCTATTATTTTATGGCATGGTAGCTTAGCTCAGCCCCGTCCAAAGAATTGCACTGAGGTCTGTGGGACCCGTTCCAACAACAACACACAACGAGGCCTTCACTCTGATAAAGCCAGGAAACCTTCTCTCTGTGATCTGCTCCCCTGCCCCTCCCAAACAAAAATAAAGTCCCATTTAGAAAAGAATTCAGTCAGTCAAATGATGCCTTTTCCTCACCTTCCCTGCTGGAGATGACTGGGTTGCAGGTTCACCTTGAGTGTTCAGGGTGAGCGGAGCTCTAGGACAGAACATTGGGATCTAGTAGCGTGCTCCAGGAGAGAGGTAAACACCTTCAACTGTAAATTCATGGCATCTTCTCCACAGACAAGCAAGGGAAAGCTGGGAGGGAAGCAATGATACCAAAACCTGCACTGTTTTTAATGGAAGCTCCATGAGAGCAAAACTTGTTTTATTCACAGTGCTTTGTAAGTGTACTCAAGGTCTGGTGCTTAGCAGGTATGCACCAAATTGCCATTGAATGGATGAGTGAATGAACTGAATCAGCAAATGAATGAATGAGTAAATGAACAGATGGGTGAAGAAGTAGACAGATGGAAGGGTGGAGGACTGGGTGGATGAGTGGGTGGATGGATGGCTCCAGTAACGACGCGAGGAATAAGAGAAGACCAGAAGATTATTTTCTGGCCTTTCTGCTTAAGAACTAGCAACTGTATAAAATAAAGAAACCCCCAAAGAACTATTCTCTGTTTTCACAGCCACCTCTTGCAAGTGGTAGAGGACTTCTGAACCCTGCAGGATCAGAGTTCACAGCACAGAGCAGCACATACGAATGCCACTCTAACTTTCTCTAGGACATGCTCAGACACCCCAGCCTCTGCTGTGCTCTCCAGTGTCTGGAACAAGGAAGAGCAGGATGAGTCTGGGAATGTTAATGACTTGTGTCAAGTGACCAGACCCTCCTGAAAAGTCTTTTATATCCTAGCTTCTCTCTGAAGGAACTTTTAGTTACAGCATTATTTTTTTCTGTTCTTTTTCTTCTTTTGCTTATCTGCATTTTCTAATACAGATGAACATAGATTCCGTGAGTAATAAAAATGTCTAACATAGACTGATAAAACACACAAATAAGATCATTCCAAAAAGATAGTGAAAACTCATACTTCATAGAATTCTACTTTAACATTTCTACATTAAAATTTTAACACTGTCATTTCATGCAATTATACTCAACTAAGTCCTTTGAAAGTCAAGCTAATGACTTAAAAAATCAGAATATCCAGTCATCCAGACACTTATAAAAGGGGCAACTATCTTTGGGTGAGATGCCAAGAGTATTAGAAAAGTACTGGGATACACGCTTAACAAGTCATATGCCATGTATGGATAAAATATATGTTCTGAATGCATCCGTGGAAATGAGAGGGAGGGAGAAGCTTCTTTGCAGCTCTCCTTCACTGGCAGAAGCTTTCAGAGAAGCCAATAGGGAATAGGGAATTCTCCACAGTAACACAAATGGTTTCTTTCTTCAAGGAGCTGGTTGGTTGGTCCATCCTGAGCTCACCCTTAGTCCCAAAGTAATGGGCCATGCTCTAACCATCTTAACCACCTTAAAAGGGCCCTCAGATTATCCCCTGTCACAACTCACTGTCAAAGTTCAGACTACTGAAGTGATAACAAGGAAAGCTGCCAGCAATCAAAAGACCTGATTTCTTGATCCAATCTAGCCAGAACCTGCCTACCTACTTAGCTACTTTATGATTGGTGACTTCATTTGACCAACAGTGAATAGTGGAAGCCATATCTCACAGGCTAAGGAAAAACTAAGGCAAATATCAAATTTCAGAGAAGAAAAAAGGAGGACAGAAAAGGGAGGAAAAAATTACAGTCAAGTACCACAGAATGAAGGGCAGAGAGCAGGCCATATATACAACAGTATAATACCATACATACTAGGTGTGTAGTAGGCTTTACCATCTAGATTTGTACAGGTATGTACTACAATGTTCATGCAGTAATAAAATCACCTAACAACACAGCTCTCAGAGGTAAACCCATCCATCATTAAGTGACTGTATTTAAAAAATCACTAAGCAAAATTTGATACTAATTAGTTGAATGGGATCTCACCACCTAAAACTACAGCTGAGTTTACCAAGCAGACAGATTCAAAGCATTGTTCAGCCCAGTGTTCTAAAATAAAATACTGTTAAAGAGCCGGGCGTGGTGGCGCATGCCTGTAATTCCAGCAGTCGGGAGGCTAAGGCAGGAGGATCACTGTGTGTTCGAGACCAGCCTGGGCTACATAGTGAGTTCCAGGTCAGTTTCAACTACATAGTGAGACCCTGTCTCAAAAAACAAACAAACAAAAAATACTGTTAAAGAGAAATGGACAGAATCTTTCAGTTTCTCCTTTTCTACCCATCTTCCTCACTAGGAAATGACACAGCATTTAAAACATGGCTTGTAAGACAGTAGGTTAAAAGTTCCCAGTTCCCAAGCACAAGCGAGGAGGAAGCCACCAGCAAGTGGCCCAGCACAACCCTCTATCCTACAGACCCCCCTGAACACCAGGGAAGGTGCTCACGTCAGGCTTGGGAGCCAGGGTTGCAACATGGGTGTGAACTTGAACATTCTGAGGGTGTATCGACAAAAGGGTGTGGAGGGCAGCCAGGGCAGAGCCTTCCCATGGCTGAATCAATAGAGGCATCTGTAGACAGAGGGGCAGAATATAAATTATGTCAGACAGGGCAGAGCCCTGCGGGCTGCCTCAGGGAGGCTTTGCTCAGTATGACTCAGGGACAGAATCTGCTCCTGGCTCCCTCCTCATACAAAAGACAAAGCAGTGTTAAGGTGAACCATTGCTAAAACAAACTAGTGCTAGGTCTCTGGGGATGGGATTTGGGGTAGAAACTGGTCATGTTTAGAAACCCAGGTTTTTACAAAAACAGACTGGGTTTGAATGGCAGCCCAGGCAGACCCTTGCTGCCAATAGTCTCTACCTCACTTAGCCAGTGGCAAGTTCAGTGAAAAAGTTACTATACACTCTTAATTAACTCTGTGCTGCTTCACACAAACACTGAATAACCACGCCTATATAACACAATTGTTGCTAGTCAAATTATATCATACCTGAAAACCCTTACTTAGCACAGTGTGGGCTCAGTGTTGTTCACTCTTAGTAATTTCATGCATACCACCAACACCACTGTCCTTATTAACTGGAGAAAACTGCTACACATACTTCAGGATCATGTCACAGAAAAATTCCACTCCCTTGCCCCAGACTAGGAAACAGACCCTCTATGGAAAGACCGTAGGCTCCTTCCCACTTAGGATCCCATCCCAAACTTCTCATCATACTGCCTCTTCTACAGCATCTCTCACCGCAAAGGACAACCCAGCGAAAACAATCACTTACCCTGAACAGAACCAACAGTCATCCGGTCCCAAACGTGCCTAAAAGGATCCAACCTGAGCTTGGTTCTGACTTCCTGGCACAACCAAAGGGGAGAAGAGGATATGTGTCCATCCACCGCACATATTCACACAGGATCAGACATCTAAGTGATGGGGTTCACACTTGGGACTGTCTTTTCTTAGATCTACTAGGATTTTATTTGGTTATCATACAAGCACTACCCTAAATACCCACACTCTACAATAATGTAAGAAAATCAGAAAGGAGGACAATCACAAGAGTGCCATCCATAGCCTTCTCAAAACCAACTTTGGACCAGTGGTCCCAAGATTTGGGGATTTGCATAACCAACTTACACACACACACACACACACACACACACACATACACAGAGAGTTCCCAATAATGTATTATGCCTTGTATAGTGACTTCTAAAAAGTGTATCACCAGCATTTAATTTTTAAAAAGAACAGTCTTAATTATTTCAAAATAGAAAGATACACCTCAGGATCATAGCTCTCAACATTACATAAACTTAGACTTATGAAAACTCATTACGTTATCTATGTATATTGTTATCCATATTTTTCTCAAAGAAAACTGGGGCCTGGTTCCCATTCCCAACTTGAGAACTGACGTTCCAGAGGCAGGCACTGCTGCTTTTCTGCGAACCACCACCACCAGGTTATATTTCCATTCCTTTGTCTAGAGACAGCAATGATACAGGGAACCTCTTGCCCACTCTGCTGAATATGCCAAGCAGCAGCATTAGCTTCACATTCTCTCTGACTAACAACTCCAGCTACCCTTATAAGCTTCCCAGGACAAAATCCATCCATCTGGCTCAGCTTTCAGGGCCTGGCACCTCACTCCAGGTCACAGCTGCCTTGATGTCTGATGCAAACTCAGTCCCACTTTTAAGCTTTCAAATAAGCCCATTTTCACTCTCTTCTCCAACTTGCTCAAGGTAAACATAAACTGACCAGCAATTCCACCCCTGCTTATCTACTCGATGGGAAATGAACACATCCCCATGCAAAACCTTGTACAAATTATTCATAGTAGCAAGATGCATAACAGAAATGATACAAATGCTCATGAACTGGAAAATAAATGAACAGATGTGGCACAGCCATACAATGGAATAGTATTCAGCCATAAAAAGGAATGAACCAGTGACACATGCTACAACAAAGGAGAACTTGGAAAAACATGTTAAATGAAAATAGCCAAGCCCAAAAGACCACACACAGTATGACTCCATTTGTATAAAATTTCTAGAATGTTCCAGAATATAAAACACAGATCAGTGAGTTTGGTGTTATGGCTCACGCTTATAATCCTCACTATTCATGAGGCTGAGGCAGTACAATGGCAAGTTCAAGGCCAGTCTGGGCAATAGCAAAACCCTACCTCAAAAGAATTTTTTAATAATTTTCTAAGGGGTAAAGATATAGCTCAGAGGTAGAGCGTTTGCCGAGCATGTGCAAACCCCTGGGTTCAATCCCCCACAGGGAGGGGAGGGCAACAAGACCCACACAGATTACTGGTGACCTGGGGGTGAAAACAGGATTGAGTACAAATAGGCAAGAAAGAATTTTTCCTTAAAACATTTTAATCTGTTCAAACTATGCTTAATAAGATGCTTGGTAAAATACAGTAATTTTCTGCTCAGGGAGTGAGCCAATGAGTGGGTGAGTGAATGAATAAAACCTGACTTCCCAGAAGCCTCTAGGGTAAGCCTTAACTAGGCCCTCATATCTAATTCACTCCAGTCAGCCTCACAAAGTTATGCATAGTGGTTATATAATAGCTATTTCTGTGTAATATATAGATTGGGTCTAGTCGTTTGGATTAGGACGAACTATACAAAATTATTTTTATTGGTACGTGTTTGCAGAATATAATATGTAAATTCCTTATGTAGAGTTGTATGTGTACCTAACAAATCTTTTTCCACCCCCTTTCCCTCCTCTTCCTCTCTCCTCCCTCCATCTCTTGATCCCCTTCTCATCTGAGAAAGGTCTATCTCGCTAAAAAGTATCATTTTCATAGATCAAAATAGCTAAATAATAGCAGTCATACGATTCGACCTTCATGCCATGTTTGGTGAGGAGATGAGAGAGAACACGTTTTTAAGTCGGCCGACTTTGAGTAGTATGAGCCTCCATCACGCAGCCCAAGCTTCATGGACACATGGAAGGCAGGACAGGCACAGGATCTTGTTCATAAGGTTACTGTAGGTTTGCTGTGATAAAGCTTTATGGAAAGCAACTACCAGTGCTGATGCAAAGTCCCAAAGGAAGGGTGCTGTTAATTATAGCATCCTGACACATGCCAGTACTATCTCTCTGAAAATCTATGAAGTTCTTTTGTTGCCAACGACCAGGTCTTTTATTTCTTTTGTACCCACGTGTTTCCCACTCACGTGTCCCCTTGGCACACAGACAGGGGTTTTCGTTGCTGGACTCCTCCGCAGACACAGCTTCCGAGTGATTACTAACACCTGGGAATGCGTCCCTGCAGGTCACCAGAGTCCTGGCCTGCAGGCAAACCTCTGATGGCCCTACAGAAGGCTTCTTAGGATTCACTGCCCAGCATCCTCTTCACCACAAGATCAGCACATAATGAAGCAGGAGGAAGTACCATCAAAGAGATTTCCTTCTAGTCTATTTCTCAACAAAAACCCTGGGCTGCAATGCAACCAGTGTTTTAATGGATGGTGGGACTATTTGTGAAAGGATAGGATTCTACTCAAAAAAAAAAAAAAAAAAAAAAAAAAAAAAAAAAAAGCTATCGGCAAATTTAAGTAAAATTATATGCCTACATTCTATCTGAAGCTCTTCATCTGTAGTCTTCATAAAGGTAGCCAGAAGATTGCAAACAGGAAACAATGGAACTAAATCAGGGCTGCCGGATTTCCCAAATAAGGAAACAAAATAACTGGTTAAATTTGAGGTAAACAACAAATATTTACAGACATATTAAAAATGTTTATTGTTTATCTGAAGTTCAAATTTAGCTAGGTGTCCTAATTTGATTTAGTACCCCACGATTTAATCTGTACAACAGATTACTCTTTTATAACCCAAACATTTAAAAAAATGCATATTCTTTACACACAAAAAACAACTATTATGGCCAGAAAGATCAGGTTTCCAAATTTCATGAGAGTCTATGTAACACCAGTGTTACATTAAAGAGTCTCTACCAGTTACACTCTAATACTATATTCTGAGGATCAGGGGGTGTGTGTGTGTGTGTGTGTGTGTGTGTGTGTGTGTGTTGGGCCAGCAATGCACTAGCAACTTCTTGTGTCCTGGAATCAGTTCTGTACTACAGGTGGAGAGACTGCAGTTTAGAAGAGTAGACTCAATGTCTTCCACCTAAACAAAAAATGTTTAGAAGCCTCTCTCCAGATTTAAGTCTACAGTTTATGCCAATGTCCCTGAACTAATTCCAAATTTGAAATGCTCTGGTATGTACACTTTGTCTCTATAAAAGCCATTACAGATTTTCTTTCCAAGCTGGGGCATGGTGGCATATGCCTGTAATCCCAGCACTCGAGAGGCTGAGGCAGGAGAATCCCTAAGAGTTCGAGGCCAGTATAAGCTACAGGGTGAGACCATGTCTCAAAAAAACAAAAAGCAAGCAAACAAACAATTTTCCTTCCAATGCCTACTTTTCCTTCAATAACACGGACAAACTGTAATCCATAACACACCAGAACCATTTTAGCTGATGATTGTAGTAACTTTTTCTCTTCCATCTCCACTTAATCTCATGGATCTTTCCACTAAAATTAAGAACAGGAAAAACAAAATACCACCAAACTTTAAACAAGTGAAATCCTGCTAATTAGATATAGCCAGAAAATAAGACTAGGATCAAATGAAATCTGAACAATGCCAACTTCCACACATCCATTTATAGACTTCGTCACCAATAGTAACAGAGCTGTGCTACGACTGACAAAACTGTAGCCATTATTGCAAAAAGCAAACTCTATGGACATCTGTTGTAAAACACAAATAACTTCATTCATATAGAAGGTCCTACAGAGCAGCTTTTCTCCTTTTAACTCTCACAGCTGGAACAGCCAGGGATTTAAAAAGGAACAGGTCCTCTTTGATGTTCTTCTCAGTCTAGGCTTTCCCTGCTCTCCACAGGGTTACCAAATCTGACCCACATTCTCCATGAGGTTACTAAATCTGACCTATCTATGCCCACTCCAGTCCCAAGAGACAGAAGGGGATGGCATGTATGGGAGCTCAGACCAAAGACCGGCACTCACCACCAGCATAAATGGCCTACATTTAAATTCATGCATGGAAAATGCAGTTTCCCTAAGGGGAGAGGGCTTGTCTAGCCACCAGAGCCCAGGACTAGACCTTTTCATTCTCTAGCTTGCAAGAAAAACAGCTGGGTATGGCCACATTCTTCAAACACACAAGTAACCAAACACAGCAAAATTCCTCATCATATTTACCTATAGAAGGCAATCTATCTCCTTGGTAACAGTTCTAAAAAAGAAAAAGGGATGGACACGGACACACACACACACACACACACACACACACACACACACATCTATCAAACCTCATACCTTAGCAAGCAGCCTAGAAATGAGCCTGTGATTTAGGCAAGGTGCCCACTCACATGATTTCAAGGATGCCTAAGGATCCTGCTCTGTGTTTACCAAAAGGGGAACCCAGCATCTATTCCATGGATCTCGTGGCTTTCCCCATCTCACAAATGGAGATGGTGACAACAGTTTCACTCCCTTATAAGACTGCTTCACGGACTAAATGAAAACGTGTACGGGGTTTACAGAAGCTCTGGCACACAGGCATCGTCAACAGCTACTAGCTATGACTGCGACTCTTCTTTCCCAGCGTGGCACCAGGAGCACAGATGATACCTTGGAGATGACAGCAGGTAGAAGGGGATGATGAGTGAACCACAGTGCAAGAGGCTCCTCCCAAAATTACACAGCTCGAACCCAAAGAAAAGAGTCCAGGCCATGTTCGTGAAAAAAAATGCTAAAATGAAAGAAAATGCAATCTGCCAGTGCCCCAGTGGACTAAACCACACAGCCAATAAAATGCTACTCAAGATGGCTCAAGAACCAGAAACAGCACTTACAGGGGCCTGATGAAGGAAGACACACACACACACACACACTCCTGCCCACAGCCTCTGTGACCCAATGCTTCTCACCAGGGAGGAGCCAGAGCCATATGATGTGGAGGTTTGGACACTTTCTTAGACTGGAACAAGAAATAAAGCTAGCATCATTTCTATCTCTCTGTTTCACTGCCCCCGCTTTCCTCCCACCCTGATGCTAAGACCTTATAGCTTGCAGACAGACACTTAACAGCTAGGTGGTTCCAATCACATGTGAGCACATGATAACACACTGCCAGAGCCACAGGAAGAGTCTCAGCAAGTTGGGACACCACTGAAACAGTGCCACAAGCAGACCCATTCACAAAGCGCAAATGGTGGAAACTGACGGCAGTTTAATATAACAGAAGAAAAAGGGAAGGAGGGACTGAGTGCAATGAGTCACTACAGAACGGAAGTGGAATATGCCGCAAGACTCTATGGCCCTAACTCCACACCCCAGCATTTTTATTTCTTTTTATTCTCGAGGTCTCCCCTAAGTCACATAGGCTGGGCTTGAACTTATAATTGTCCTGCATTGGCCTTTCAGTGTGCTGGGATCATAGGCAAGTGCCACCATACCCAGCTCCAAACTCAACCTTTCAATCAGGACAAATAAATCCATCAGCCAGCACTTTGATCTGCATATTTTATAGTTACTCATTTTACAGTCAATGCTTTTTGAACCCCCATGCCAGACAATGGGAAGACAAGTATGTCTCTCTCAGAGATCGCATTCAGGATAAACAGGTACAACCTTTCGCCTTTTCAGGGACCATTGTGTGTCCCAATGCATCAGGCCAATGCATCAAGCATATGAACAAGCAGTCACGAAGCCAACTATATGTCACTCACTGTGACTTACAGGAGAATCCTGCTGAGGATTCATAAATACAAACACCACTGGCCTCAAAGCCTCTGCCATCAGGACTGCTGGAAGGTAGCAAGGGAGACTTTTCGATGTATTACAGACTAAGACATTTCCCCTTAGAGGTATTTGTGGAGTGGCTATTATGTGACAGTCACCAAACAGGAAAGTGTGGATACAGATAAGGACCCGGCCTTCGCAGAGCTTAGCACTGAAGGAGAATCTTATTACTTAAGTAGCCACAAGTTAATAGGAACAAAAGCACATAGAACATATCTCTACAGAAAATTTTTAAAAGACACTGGAAATGCCTCTTAAAAAGCCACAGCTGTTCCTCCTAACAGCTTTCACTGCTGTGAGAGTGAAGACTTAGAGCCTTGCTTCACTTTCACAGTGAGAGTGAGGAGCAGGACAGGCGACCAGTGGGATTTGTTAGGTTCGAGGCAGAACACAGCTCAGGGTAACCCTTCTCATTGGGGAAGGAAGAGTGTCACGTGAACACACACAGGAAGCTGCCCAACAGCTGGTGGGACCTCGAAGGATACCAGTCAAATGCCAGTCCAGCACAGCCCCCTGTGGGAAGAAGCCAGGCTCCAGGCCACAATCAGACTGGATTCTTTCTCAGCCCAGCCACGTATCCTACGGCCCCAAACTGGGTAATTTCTTTCTTTGGGAAATGGGTTGTACATTTCTAAAGCTACAGTAGGATAAAGGAGAAGCATAGCAATTAGCAGAAGGACATACAATGGTTTGAGTGCGTATATATTCACACACAGCAGCCTTGGAACCCAGTTCTAGATGTCACCAATGGCCCCTGGCAGAAACTCTTAATTCTTCCTCTTCCTCTACATACTTTCCCCATCATCACCCTCCCTGGCAGAGCGGCCTTTGAAAGTCAGCTCTTAGGCAATCTACAACTTCCTAAAATGCTACACAATGCTCACTTGAGAGCACAGCCAGAGCACATACCCCAAAATGCCCCACCAAGCCCCTGCTTCCCTGCTGCAGAGTCCAGCTATATGCTCGAGGCCAGGCCAAGACAGACAATTATCAGGTTGGGAAACCAATGGCTTCCAGAGGCAGTGGCACTTAAGCTGAGATTTAAAGGAAAAGGAGTTAGGTGAAGGGAGCACCACATTCAAGGTGCCAAGATCTTGTGAGAGAGGCACTGGAGCATCAAAAGAGCAGGAAAGGGGCCAAGAGGCTGGAAAATGCAAAGACGATGCAAGATGAATGGGGAGAGGCAAAGGAGGCCAGACTGACTGCTGGTAGTTCTAAGAGAAATGGGAGGTCATCACAAGGTTTTAAATGTTAAGGTGACATAGTCAAATTTTCATTTTGGAAAAGACCATTGTTATCTATAATGGTAGCCAAACAGCTAATCCATGAGTCCTGGTGGCAAATATCAACAGCCACTAACTGAGGTCAACTGAGACAACAAGAAAATGAAAGGCTGGGACAGAAAGCAAAGCAAGGCAAAGGAAAGGAAAGGAAACCCTTGTCTAGTACACACACCTCAGTAACATCAATATCATCTAAAGCTTGAATCTTAAGCCCCAACTCAGAATTATTATACCACTCTCATGCCCGCCACCCCCAAACCACTGCCACCTCCTTTTTCCTTAACATCCCCATCCCCTGTTTCACCTCCTGTGCTAGAAATGGAACCCAGGACCCTTAGGGAAGCACTCTACTACTGAGCTACATCCCTAGCCCCAGAACCTGAATTTTAACAAAGTCCCCAGGTTAGTCCAATGTACATTAAAAACATGAGAAGCACTGCACCACCACAGAGTAGGAACTCGTGTTTACAGATCATCAATTATAGCATGGAAGTCTTATATTTTCAAATTCATCTTTGGACAGAGTCTGAAATGGAGCTGCAAAACCCAAATACTTGTCTTAAAGTATGTGCACGATATAATCACAGGTAAGAGTCGCTTTGAGAAAACTCTTTTCCTACACAATGCAGGAAGGGAAATCAGTATCCACCTGCTCCTCCATCTTGCCAAGTCTACACTATATAAGAATCTATGCAGGGTAAGCATAAACAGCTATGATAAAGGAACTATCCTTTGTCCATCCCCAAAAACATTCACTTATCTCCTAAGAATCAAAGGATGCCAAAGTTTCCAGAAGCAACCATGAGTCAGTCAACTTTAAAAGACAGCCTGTTGACACACACCAGAATTATTCACCTCACCATCATTGAAAAATGAGTGAAGCCACTAACAACATCCATCAGACTTGAAACTCACAATTTTATCTAATTATAAAGACATTATTGGCTCAAAGCACCACTTTTCTGTGATGCCTAAAATAAGTCCTTTAATCCTTAGGTATCCTAGCTTTCTCCCATCTGCAAAACAGAAATCCTGGCATTTATTCTTCTAAGGATGCTTTGGGGATTAGGGAAATGATACTTTCAGTGCTCTTGGAGATACAATCTGGGCTAGTCCATTCATAAAGCTTTACGTCATTATGCTAAAAAAAAAAATTACAGTGGCTTCCTAGGATCCACCAAATGAAGACAGACTCTTCAGTGCAATCCCAAAATCTTCCACGATCAAATCGTAACAGCCTTTGCATTCTAATTGCATAGGTGTCCTGGCCGACCCACACTAGCACAGTTTCTAACCACATGCTTTAACCAGTGAGCATCTCAGTAGAAATGGAACCCTAATGCTAATAGCTTTCCAAGTTCACATCTACTGTGTACTGAAACTTTTGTCCGGTGGGAGCCAAACAAAAGGGGCTGGGGGAGGAACTAGGTCTACCTGGCATATTCAGTGAGGCAGGGGGAAACAGGAAATGTAGCTCAGTGGAACAGTGCTTGCTAAGCATGGATAAGGCCTTGAGTTCAATTCCCAGCACCATTAAAAAAAAGACTGAAGTTAAACAAAAAAACCATTGTCCATTGAAGAAACCAAAAGAGATTCCAAAGGACTAGAATACAGAGTGTAGATGAGGGGCAGTGACAAGCTAGAGGAGCCAGCAGAGGCCAGAGTTCACAGGACTCAGGAAGCATGATCAAGACATCTGGACTTCATCCTAAAAGACCTAGTAGAAATGTTCTTCAAAACAACTATTCTAAGAATTGTTTTAGTGAAAGCAGAAGGTGTTTCCATAGGCTTTTTCTGAGAGTCTCTTTCAATTCACTTTGCCCACCAATGAACTTCAAACTGTTTTTAGGAAATATCTGTGGGAATTTTAATAGCAGTACATAGTTTCTTTTAACCAGAAATTACAATCACAGAACTATAGACCTAGTTGGAACTTTAGCAATCATTTATTCTAACCCATTATTTTAAAGATAAGAGAACTAAGGTCCGGAGAGATTAAATGATTTGCTCAAAGACAGAGGCAATTTGTGGCAGAGTCAATATTCAAACACAAGTCTCGTGACTTTTAGGGCCAGACAGAATAAGATATACTATATTAAACATTCCGATATAAAAAAAAAAACCAAAGCACTCATTCATTTAACAAATATTTACCTGTATACCAGATGTTATTACAAGAACTGGTGATACAGAAATGAACAATGAGGACAAATACCTTTGCTTTCTGGAGATTTCACTGTAGTAGGAAAAGATAGATCATTTTTTTAAAAAACTCGTTTATCTTTTTATGGCAGAGTAGAATTCCACTGTGTGTAAATATATTTTTCTTTGTCCAGTCATCTGTTGGTGGACATATGGGTAACTTCCAAGATTTAGCTATCATGAATCATGCTGCTATATAGATAAGCATGTATCACTGTAATATGACGTCTTTAACTCTTTTGGGATGATACCTAGAAGGGGAATAGCTGGGTGAAATGGAATTTCTGGTTTTAGTTTGTTGAGGACTCTCCATACTGATTTCCATAGTGGTTGTACTAGTTCACATTCCCACCAGAATGCAAAAACATTTTGCACCTCAAACATATACTCAAAAAGAAAAAAAAAGAGGGATCAAGGGATAGGTGGAGGGGGGAGGAAGGGAGGAGAAATGGGATCAAAATAGGAATTAAGATGTATTACGTACATGTAGCAACTTCCCAAAAGGAATGTGACTATTATGTACTATACACATGTACTAATAAATTTAAAAATTAAAAATAAAATAAATGTAATCCCCCAAAATAATAAATATGTATATGTTACTGTAGAAAATAAAGCAGAGAAGTGGGGCAGGGGAGGTCTGTCAAGGTAGATCTTTTTGAGAACAATTTAGAAGGCGAGTGGATGTAGGATACTAAAGATGAGAGAGGTCACATGATTCAGCCCATTCCATCATATTTTACCTGTACAGGTAGGTAATGGGGCTGCTTTTCAGAAAGAAATTCAGCCCTTTTCAAGCCTGCTGCTATCTACCCACCAAGTTCAACAAACGAAACTCCACAACTCTAATCTTCTCTCTGATAAAACAGAAAAAAAAAAAATCTGGTTTTAATAAGAGTCTCTGATAGGCTGATAAGCTGGAATTTAATGAAAAAGTGGATAAGGAGGGAATTTCAGGCTGGAAGCAAAATTCTGTATTTCAATAATGAATCAAATCAATTTATTTCAGCTACTGCCAAATATGGATTAAAATGTGGGTCACTTCCTGAACATACCAGAAATGAAACTGAAATTGGCATCAAGTTCCTAAAACCTGGTGAAGAGTTACACAGAATAGAGAAAAAGAGGGTAACAAAAGAGGAAGTACAATCAAAATTGAAAAAAAATCTACTAGAACTTAGACTCATCTTCCTCCCCAGAGCATGCTACACACACAGAAAGGTCAGCATCATGATTTCAGGCTAACAATTTTGGTGGCTTCACACTAACCCTCTGGGATGGGGACCTTTCATCAGGTTCAGTGTACAGAAGAGAGAATGTGGAAGATGAGTCTTTGACACAGTTCACAGGCCACACACTCTGACTCCAAAACCCTTCTAGGGACTAAGCAAACTTAGGTCTTGTACTGTGATTCAACAACCTGCGAGTTGAGTGGTTTTTATGTTGTTAAAAGATTGAATAAAAAAGGCCGGGAATTGAGCTCAGTGGTGCAGACGCCTGGCCCGCAAGCGCAAGGTCCAGAGTTCGATCCCCAGTACCAAAAAAAGACTGAATATAACAACAAGCATAAGAAATTTCTAGAGCACATGATTAGCATCTTGGGGCCCTGGGTTCAATCCCCACAACAAAAATTTTAAAATAACTGTGCAATAGAGTCCCTGTGCGGCCCACAAAGCCTAAAATGTTTACTACCTGGCTCTTGAGAGAAAGTTTGTCAACTCTTTACCCTAATCTAGTATGCTAGCCATGAGCAGATCAGACCCAAAACAAGTTCTACTGTATGAATTATTTCTGAACTGTAACACTGACATAAGGAGAAGCCAGCTCTGGAAGATGGAGAACTGGCTTTCATGCTGGCTGGGCTGTAAGACAATCAATCCAGCATTGGCTGAGGCTCATGCAATTCTGCTCCATTACTTAATAATTTCCCTACAGCATTTTGTTTTTTCTGTAATTTTTCCCAGCAAAGGAGGTTCCTTCTCTCCCTGCCATCTTCCTGACATCTGACCCCTCACTTTCCAAGCACCTGGTTCCCAGACACTGCCCCTAGGATGCTCACGGTGTGCCCAGACCTGCTAGTGCCCAGCATTTCAAACCCATCTCTTCTTCTCCTCCTCCAAATCTCAATTTCTGGGGTTACTTTATTAAACCACAGACCAATAGCTCAAATTAATTTATCCAAATGTGGATAAGAACCATGATGTATCTGGCAAGCAGAGTCCTTCCTCTACCCTGGATGACCCTGTTCAATTTCCTTAGCCCCTATGAAAGAATGCAGTTGCCTCGGCTGCTACCCTCACTTCTCCTGTATTTATAGCACCCTGATATTCCTGTGGGAAACCATCCCTCCCTGACCCTTGAAACATTTATTTTATATACTATAGAACCTACTCTGGGCTCAAGCCAGGGGTTATCTCAAGGATGAACACATGAAAAAACACAGCCGATGAGGTCCAAACCCAGAGTTATAGTTTGAACTCTCAGCCACAAGTCATCTTGGCAACTTGAGCTAAGAGACTCCATGAGGGTGGCACCAACCTAAAAGGTGAGTTGAGTGACACCTTTAAGAGCCATGGGACTCAGGTAAGTCCAAAGTCAAACAACCCAGGGCTTTCCAGCTGTGTACCACGGCAAATTCCCTTACAGTTTAAACTTCTTGGCTTGCTTCTTTTCTCCTTTATCTTGAAAAGTGCCCTGGCTGGTACAGCCATACCTACAAATGTGCCTTATTAAAACTGATAGAGATGATAGGATAACAAGTACTGCCTTCACTGTCACCAGAAGTCCATGTCCTTCTGAGTCCAAACGAAATTCACATCTCTTCCCCTCGTCTACTCCAGGACCATGGAGCTTTCAGAGAGATTTCAGGGTCTTCTGATTTAACATCAAGTTATATGGTTAGAGCTGGGACTAATGAGACAATATTTCAAAGCAGGCAGTGGAACCACTGAGCTAAATCCCTGGCCCTAGACAATATTTCAAATCAGTGTTCTTTATCTCATTCCACTCAAAACTGTTATTCCCTAAGCCTCTATGAGAGGCGAAAGCAAAGAGACAGAACAATCAGTGGGCGAGTCCTCCTGGTTCTGTTATGTCCAGGGTTGTTGCACGGCAACCAGCCTCGGCCTGGTCATTCCAGCAGACAAGCAACAGAACAGGCACCAGCCCTCCAGGCCACGCAGCATGTCCTGTTTATGGCCCCACTACTAAAGGGCAGGGGTGGTTCACGCTATTTTACAAAGCTGGCAGAATGCCACAGACGGAGCAACCAAAGTCTCTAGCCTCCCCCATAGGTTTCTGTCTCTCCCACACTGGTCAAAGTTCCTCTAATCTTTATGTCTTCCACAAGCATCAGCTATGGATGCTCCCCAAAACAGGTACGAGCTTTTAAAGGCAGCTTGATAGGCAAACAGGGGAAAGAACTTTAACTTATTATTATTTATCAAGATGCCATGAGTCAGCAGAGGAAAGGGTAAAGTGCATATCAAGAAAGCAGGCAGGAAAAAAAAAAAAAAGAAAAGAAAGCAGGCCGGAAGGATCTTGGGTCCAGAATCTTCTCCAGTCCCCCAGCACTGTTCAGTCCACATCTACCTCCAAGGATTCTGGCTTTGAAAGCACAGATACAGTGCTGCTCTTTGTAGGTTCTGAGCTAATTTCCAACCACTGAGAAATCGGGACAGAGATGTGCGGCAACACATTTTAGAAGTAACTGTGATAACAGAGCACGGTACAGTAAGTACGTACCCTGGAGGAAGAGGAGGAGGAGGGGGAAAAGAATGTGGGTCAATAACTCTCCAGTGGTTTAGATGTCACCAAACAGGGCACCTGTGTGTACAAGGAGAGAGGGAGGTCATATTAGTCACTTTCCTGTGGCTAAGACACAATCCCTGACATCTGCAACTTAAAGGAGGAGGGGCTTATGTTGACTCACAGTTTCAGTGTGTTTAGTCCATTGTCAGCAGGGTCCGAGGGACAAACGGCACAGTGAAAAGGCAAGGCAGAGGAATGCTGCGCACACTACGGCAGCCAGGCAGCAAAGAGAGAAGCAAGGCATTGAGGAAGAACATGTGCGCCCTTTCAGGTCACCCCCTGGGACGGCTCCAACCAAGCCCCGCCTCCTGACAAGACATTCAACTACCGAACTGATGGACAGATGCATCCGCTGCTGAGTACTGCAATCCCACCAGCCAAACACACGAGACTTTTAAGACACTTTTTTTTTTTTTTTTTTTTGGGGGGAAGGTTGTGAA
>NW_022900915.1:14794676-14803990 GCF_012274545.1 Fukomys damarensis
TTTTTTTTTTTTTTTTTTTTTTTGGTGGTACCAGGGATTGAACTCGGGACCTGGCACTTTCAAGGCAGGCAGTGGAACCACTGAGTTAAATCCCGGGACCCCTTAAGAGACATTTTAGATTTAAACAATAACAGAGGGGAGGCTGTCCCTTCTTTCTCTGTGCTCACCTAGAGATTAAATACCTCCAAGTGGTGGAAGTCCACTAAAACACAGAGCCCAAAGCCCAGGAGAGACAGAGTCTGATATATATACTAAATTCTACTTAGCAAGACTCAAGTTCTAATGCTTAAGAGATCGTTTTCTGTTTTCTAAGTTCCTATTACAACCCATTCAGATACCTGCAACGCTCCAAGTGAACTGATATTAAATCTTAGGAAAAGTCACTGTGAGGTTTCAACAAGTTTTGCGCAGCAACCATGACTATGTGCAGAAACTATGATAACCACTGAAAGAAGAGCTGTGATTCTAGTTCATAAAATGTCAGCGAAGTACAGGAAGTCTGAAATATGAACAAAAATGAAAAAAGTGCTTAAATCTTTTTAATGGATAATGAAAAATGCATCATCTCCATAATTATGAGGCTTATAAAGCTTATCTTCCCATTACGCTGCTGTAACTAAAATGATAAGTCAAAATGTAAACATAATTATAGAACATAATTAGAACATAAGTGGGGTCAGATAAACCTTTAAACTGGAGGGGTAGGGAGGAAAAAATATACCCTAATATTCAAATTTTTCTTTTTAAAGCAGTCTCATATACATGAACAAACAATCTTGTGAACTTAAGAGTCTGCTGCAAGTCCATTTATTCCAGATGTGAAGATTATAAAAGGAATCAATTCACAGAGAGCGAATCACCCCACCGAACAGACCTGGTCCTCCTCCTGTGCCACTTACAACAGACTCAGAAACATGAGATGCCCCTTCCCTTTACCCTGCCTCCTAAAAAGCAAGCAGAAGAGAGACCTCACAGAGAAGAGAGCACACCATCATTTCTGAACTATCCCAAAGATACACTAGATTACCACATGATCAAAACAGTCACACCTGATCTACTAAGGCCAAATCTTTAAAGCAAAATAAAATCTGAAGAGAACCAAAGGATCTTTGAGGCCATCAACAGTTACGAGCTGCTTCTAGAACGCACAGCCCAGTGAATGAGAAGGGCTCTTTGAAGGGACATTTGGCATCATTCATGCAAGTTCTGAAAAAGAATACGAAGACTCTCAAACAGGGCAATGAGACACAGGGCAAAAAGGAGGGGCACCTGTAAGACCTCAGCTCAGGTGATCAAAGGAGGAGACTGAGAGCTCTGTGGCTGAGACCTAAAGGACAAGAAGCTGACCACAGCAGATCTAAGGCAACAGTGCTCCAAAACAGCAATGGAGAGGCCCTACAGTGCAAAGTGCTCGGGGCATTAGAGGATTTGAGACCAGCAAAGTATAAGGGAGGGAGAAGAGTAGAAAGACTGCGGCAAGGCCAGCAAAAGCCTGATCACATGAGGCACCTAAACCATGGTAAGGAGTTAAAACTGTATTGCGAACACAATGGGGAAATTCCCAATGGGAAAGATTAATAAGGTTTCTGGGTGTTTTTTCTTAATTACCTGTCTGCCCATTGTGGAGGAAACGTGTTCCATCTTACCAAGACCACTAAGGTTCTGAGGGGTCATGATTCCAGTAGGTAAGAATGGTCTTGTCCATAAAAACGTAAGGTGAAATACAAAGGGAAAACAATATGATCCATCAGTCTTTCCTTCAAAAGATGGCTTACAACTTTCAACAACTGTGGTCACCAGGTGCAGGCCCAGGTATAATGTTGTTCAGCTCTTCAGAGAAGTGTTCTCTGATTACATAATCTAAAGTTGCCTCCACCACTCATCGCTATACATAAGATATTATTTCCATAAGGTCTTCTCACTATGTCAAAGTATCCTGTTTATTTATTAACTGCCTTAACTTGTCTACTTGCCAAATTATAAGATCCATGAGGCTGGAACTTGGTCTTTTTCAGAGCTAGCCTTCCCAAAACATACAACAATGCCTAGAACATAACTGGGGTCAGATAAATACTTGTTGACTCAGTTCATAAGGATCCGATTTTACTTCTACTCAAAAGAAACAAGGAGTGGGTGTAGGGAAGGCAGGGAAATGGGGAAAAAAATAAGAACCAAGATGTATCGTGTTAACAGTACAAGACCCCAATGATGACTGTAACTATTGTATACCTAAAATATACCAATAAAGAAAAAAGGAGGAAAAAAAACCCAAAATATTCTACAAATCCCCAATTGAGGATTCCTTTCTAGGGCTATTAGCCTCCCAGGTGGGTTGTTACAACTACAAATGACTTTTGAAAATTCAGCAGACATAGAGCAGAGGAAAGTTCCCTTGTCCTGGATGCAGTGGAGAGTGGAGGTCCCCTGTCCTGGATCCCATTGTAACCCAGCTAGCGATGGATCTGGATGTCTGTGCTATTGTCTTCCTCAGCACTGCCCAGGTGTGGAGGTCTGTGGAGATGCAGCAGTGTATGCTAGGATGGGGGAAGGGGCTCCCAGAGGCAGGAACAGAACTGCTTCACAGTCACAGCATAGGGATCGATGTGGCTCCACTAACACCACTATATGAAAGATACCTTTTCAGTTAGCGCCACAACAGATACCTTGGCTGACCTAAGCTGAACTCAAAGAGGAAATCCTGGTGAGTCAGCTGCTTGCCCAAGATACTGATGGTGTCCACCTCTGGGCTGTGAGACAGGGGTAGGGACAAGGGAAAGAGACCTCACAGAGAAGCTACACGGTGTGTAGGTTTTGTAATTATTTTTAAGAAGTCAGCATCCCAAACCATCTATTTTTTTTTTCCTTAGAGGATACAGAATCTGGCTGGACATGTTTAAAACCTAGACATCTCTGGATTAAGGTCAATATGATACTAGCCAGAGGGTGACACAGTCTAATTCCTGGAGATAATCCCTAATACAATGATTCAGCTCTAATAAGGAGATCAGAAACTTATCGGGGGACAGCACAAAGACATAAATTTCTATATTATTTCCGTCACAAAAAGTGGAAATAATTAGTTACAACAGTAGCAACAGCTGCTGTGATTTTGGGCCAGGTACCTGCTAACAATAGTTTTAACTTTTATAATGCTCTCAAGTACACACTATTGCCCCCTTTTTATAAGGAGAAAACGGGACACTTATGGGGCTAGGCTAAGATTATACAGTCAGTAGCATAATGCTCGTTAAAAGCAAATGGGATGGCACTGAACCATGGTTGAGATCCTGACGCTAATGCTTTTTAGTTGTACAAGTTGCTTCATCTCTCTGTGCTTTAGTTTGTGGTCTATAAATTGTGATACTAGATCATACCTCATTAAGATTGTTGTGAAATTCCAGTGAAATAAAGTTTGGGCTGGAGACGTAGCTCATGATAGAGCGCTTGCCTAGCATGTTCAAAGCCCAAGGATTTTTTTAAAAAATCAGTTTGTAAAACACCTAACAGAA
This sequence comes from Fukomys damarensis, assembly GCF_012274545.1. Classification (NCBI taxonomy): domain Eukaryota; kingdom Metazoa; phylum Chordata; class Mammalia; order Rodentia; family Bathyergidae; genus Fukomys; species Fukomys damarensis. The sequence continues at coordinate 14,798,186 of NW_022900915.1, forward strand.
GCACATGCAAACATTTTTATGATAGTACATACTGTGGGACTCTTCATTCTGTCGCACTCTGAATATATAATGTCTCTTTGTCCCCAAGGTACTGCTCAACCAGCAACAAAAAAAAAAAAGGAGTGGGAAAGCTGAGAGATGAAGACTGGAGCTTAAAAACATGAACAGAAACACAAGAGAGGCCCATGTAAGGTTACTTTAAAGAGCCATGATGGCACACTTATAAGGACATGAATTATTGGCAGGTCAATAATAAGCATGAAAAAGAGAGGAAATAACCTAACTATCCAAAAGTAGATCACTAGTTCAAAATGTCTTGACACAGCATTGCTGGAGTGTTACATGAACGATGATCATGAGAAATTGAGTAGAAAAGGTTGTAAGCTGGGCTCACGTGGTGGCACACACCTGTAATCTTAACACTCGGGAGGCTGAGGCAGGAGGACAGCTGTAAGTTCAAGGCCAGCCTGGGCTACATAGAGAGCTCAAAGACAGCCTGAACTACACAGGGAGACCCTGTCTCAAAAATAGCAAGAAAGAAAAAGGTTATAAAACCAAAATTACTATCTCCAATCAGTAGTATTGGTATAATTGGCATTTTCTTCTTTTATTCATCTGTAATTTCTAAATTTTCTCTAATAAGCATGTATTACCTGTATAATCAGAAAAAATGCAAGTTTTTGGATTGATTTTTGTAATGACTATGTGAGGAGACAGACAGATACATGCCTCAGAGGAAGTCGAAAGGGGCAGCCCACTACTGTAGGGCTGATGGCTTTGTAACTTTGAAACTGGCAGCCTCAGGAAGGAAATATAAGTCTTCGATCTCACCCAGAACACACGCTTGCGTCTAAAATATGTTACTGGAGACTCAATAGGAGTGCCTGGAAGACTCAGCTCTCACGTCCTGCTTCCTGACCTATCCCTGAGAGGTCCCTAGGTCCCCAGGTATCATTATAAATACATAACTATATCTGGAGCTATTCGACTAACCCAAATAACATGCTCTCATTCCATGTCCCAAAATTTCTTCTTGAAATATAAATCATTAACCTACTTCATTAAAGACAAATTTAATTGCATTGTCCCAGCTCGATGATTTAAAAAAGGGGAAATGTGACGCTTACATCAGGTCTCATTAGGAAAGCAAAAGTGAGCGCTTCAACATTCCCATCAGCGCTGCTGAGCAGAAAGCCGGACATGCCCAGCGCACTCTGGTTCTGCGCAGGTCCGTTCACTTCGGGAACATAACACAGGAACTGTAACAGGAAAGGGGCCCTAGACAGTGCTGTTTATAAGACGTGACCACGCGCTGCCTGGATTTCTTGTTTAGGCAGCCAGTCACCTGAAATCTAGGCATCATTTTAGCCACAATTCTATTACTCCAGAAATCTGTTTCAGGTCGTTTCCCCTAACAAAAGGCTTTAGCTGCCTCAGAATCAAGATATCAGCTGGTTGCCAATTTGAGCCTTTGGCAAGGAAAACTGAGAGGGGGAACAGGGGGCAATCACAGTAAAAGAAGGGGACAGAAATAGAAAAAGAAAGAGAAGCAAATGAGGAGAAGGGCAAACGCACAGATGGTAGAGAATGAATTCTCTGTTTGGGCTGGAATTCCCTAGAACAACACAAAGTCCTCAGTGAGGAAGAAAAGCTTTCACATTAAGGCCCTAGGTATCTTCAACCCGTCCCCATTTCAGCACACAAAAAAGCCACTTACTTCCTAACTGGTTAAAGCTGAAACTTCCAAATGCATCTACCCAAATCAGAGTACTACTGGAAAATGGTTTCCTCTGTAAAAGTTCCTTGGCTGTAGGACGCAGTGCACTTGTTCATCATGCATAAGGACCAGGGTTCAACTCCCAGCATCACACAGAAGAGACAGTGACAGAGAGACTCTGCTCAAAACAATGCATTTAACCCCCTGCATCTTGGGCTGTTCTTCCTACTGTCAACCAGGAAATTACTCTAAAGCAAGCTCAGCAGAAGGGAAGAGGCCTACAGGCCTTTCAGGCATCCTCAGGGGATGAATGCCAATGTGACACCTGTGACACTAGCAAATCTGTCAGAGGGTGATGAGCAAGGACGGGGACAGGTCCAAGCATCCTGGCATTGAAATCGATTTGCAAATTGTTTGGATTGTTTGGATGAAAGGAAAAGACCATGCAGCTTACTAAGAGTAAAGGGCAAAGCAGATAAGACAGCACCACCCTTGGAGCCATGGCTTAAAAATCCTCAGGAAGGGGTTGCCTAAGGCCGGGGGAATGGAAAGGATGGGAAATAATAGGTAAAGGGTGCGGGATTTTGTTGGAAAATGGTGGAAATGTTCCAAAATTGACTATGGAGATAGATGCAAAATTCTGTGAATATACTAAGCAGTCACTGAACCGTATGCTGTACATGGGTGAATCATGTGATATGTGAATTGTATCTCAATAAAGCTATTTTTTTTAAATTCTAAAGAAGGATCTCCAAGGTCTCTGCCCACAGTTGCCTGCCCCCACACTGTCCCATGAGGGGAGCTCAGTAATATGCCCAGTTGAGATGACACATTAAGAGAGATGAGTCACCCTTCTCCTGCCTGACATTTGACAAGTTTCTCATGTGAGATAACCATCAAAAAACACTTTTGTCATCTTAAAGAGACTCCGTTTCGAGAGCTGAAAACAGACCCCAACATTCAAAACTTAGATTTCTGAAAAATAAGCAAATTTGAAGCTATCTTTATCTGGTAATCTTCTTCATGCATGAATTCAGGGCTGCTTCAAGCACAAAGCCCCAAGCGCTCTAGTGCTGTGAAGCTAAGAAGTTACACTGGCCAAAAGAAGTGGAGGAGTTGAGAAACAAGCCAGTATCATATCCCAAAAGACACTGGGGCCAAAGCTATCAGCCACCCTTCTGGGGAACTTATTACAAGCACGATGGCTCCATAAAGAGGAAACAGGAATTCTTTCCAGAAAGAATCGTGGTACTGCTCTAAATGGAGCTGGCAGTAAGGTAGCTTTATGATCTTGTATACTAAGCTCGAGCGGCTACGGACAGAGGGCCAGGAGATAGCAGCAAGGTCTGGCCAGCAGACAGAGAAACAGCGAGAGCAACAGGCACTGAGGCCTGGAGATGCTGAAGCATCCCTCACTGGTGCCTGCCCTGGCCTCCAGTTCCTACAAAGCCATACGTCCACAGTGGGAGGTGCACAGCTGATGAGCTGCTGGATGTGCTGCCCAGGGTAAAACTTCTATCCACCAGCTCTAGGCACTACGTACAGCTCTACACACCATGCTTCGGAAGAGCAGTACACAGAATTTCCTGTGCAGGAAAGGGCAGGGCAAAAGCTGCACTGGTCTCTTTGAGGTGACACCTTGGCATCTCACCAGCTAAGGCTGTGGTCTGCCCAGTCACCCAGCCCTCCCTAGTGGGCTGAGAACAAATGAGATCGTATCACAGATAGGCACTAAAGTAGCCAAGGCTGCCAGAAATAAGTAGCCGGAAGGTACTGCCATGACAGAAGGTGCAAATCAGCTCTTTCTGGGTTTGGAGCACCTCACACTCTGGGGCCATCAGCCAGTGTCTCCCCAGGCACTGGGTTCCCCTGGCGGTGCAAAGGCTAATCCAGCTTTCTATGCATCGTGAATGCTTTTCAAGAAAAAAAAAATTGTACAACATAATTATAGCCTCTGACCCCAGATGACTTTATCCCTGAAAAGAGCACCAGGACTCACTGTGGGAAAACTACCCTGGGATTGTCCAAGAGCACAAAGTTTCCTTTCAGGAGATTCCCCAACCCCCAGCCCCAATGCTACAGAAGGGTCACGGCTCACAGGCCAAACTCATGGAAGAAGTGGGTCCCCGGCATGAAGTACAACAACCACCCTGAAACTTTTTGACTTCTGAAATGCACCTTAAACGTTCCTTGACCTACAGTAATGCAGACACCATCCAGGCATCTGAGATGTTCCAACATTAGGCTAGACTGCTTGGCTGTGCCCTGAAAGTGGACAAAGGATTTGAGAGTCAGGTTTATACAGAATCCCTTTTGGCTTATTCAGATTTAATGTATGGCCTGAGGACCCCTTCCATGCAAATCACCTTGGGTGGGTGCAGATAGGAAATGCAGATTTCCAGGCCTGCCCCAGAGTTTACACATTAGAATCTCTTTGGGTAGAGGAATCTACAGTTAGGAAGATTCTTACACAAAGAATCGCATATTTACATACAAGTGATTTTAAAAACCACTGCAAGATGCCGCACTTGCCTTGCAAGCACAAGGTCCTGAGTTCAATCCCCGGTACCAAAAAAAAGTTACTCTGAAGCAATTGTGGTGGTTACAGCTCAAGATGACTGCAGTCGTATCAAGCTAAATCCATACAATCACGACCTAATAACAAGGACAACCTGGTAATGACAATAAGAGCAGGTTCCAATTATAGGACATTTACCATGTGCCCCTTACACTAAGCACACCTACAATTCTTATCTATCCCTCACAATGACATTATTAGATATTAATTATCCACCTTGTATTTAGGCTGCTTTGTTCAGTTTCACCTCCTAAAATCAAACCCAAAGGCCTCTGGGCAAGTCGAACCCGAATTGGTCAGGACCAAACCCTTTGTCATCAGTTCAAACTCTCTCCAATCCTCTTGTACCCATCCGCTACATGTTGATATTCCCATGGTTTTGGCCTCCGTTCTCTTCTCTCACTCCATGTCAGTGTTTCAACATCTTTGCTGCCCATTAGACTCACTTGGAGAGTTCCCCCAATCATACCTTTTTTTGTTTAATTCCCTATGCTCCCACTGCAACCTAAAAAAAATACTTCAGAATCTCCAAGGGTGATTTTCTGGGGGCACACAAGGCTCCTCAAGGGATTCACTATGACTCACTATTCATTCCGGGCCTCAACTACCATGCAAGAAGACCCAAACTGTACCCATAGCCCCCATCTCTCTCCAGAGCTCCACATCTGGGGCTCCCGCCACCTTGCAGGCTCCCCACCCGCATGCCCCATCAGAACAAATCAGCGGGAGCAAACCTAACGTAACTCCCCGTCACACACTGAGAGTTCTCCTGTGGTGTCCAGCTCAGCCAGCCCCTCAAGACTCAACAGAGACACCTGCCCAGGCACAAACATAGAACAAGGTACCCTGAACTCTCCCCTCTCCGCTGTCCCACGACCCCTCATCCACCAGTGCTACTGACTGTACATTCTCCTCTTCATTCACACCTCTGAAAGACATCATGGCATCTTCCATCCTACTCCATGATTTATTAGTGTCTGCTTGAATATTCAAACGCTGATTCCACTGAGTAAAGTAGACTTTCTTTCCTGAGCACCTGCCCAGGACACTTGTACCTTAGTCTGTGAAACACACCTCCTTGCTCTTCCCCCAGTACCATAGCCAGGTGGTGTTCACTCTCAAATATGTCCACTTGGAGAACAAGTGGAGACTCTCAAATATGTCTACCAGTGAACAAATCTCACATCACTGGTGAAATATGGGATTATTTTAAATAATATGCAGGCACTCCTCATTTAAGACCTGCCTATTTAATGAGTGTTCGGACTTAGAACCCGCCACTCAGACTTATGATCCATTTTTTGGTACAGCCCTGTACACTTTGCTTATAGAGCCTCACTTCTCTTTTAAAATAAATGCTTTTCTAGTGAGTAGATTTTTTTCAAAGCAAATAAGCAGAGGCAAAGGTGAGGCAAAGCTAACAGAAGTGATATACCAATGACTCAACATAAGGAAACTTCTTGTGCTAGATAAAAGTCACCTGCCTTTCCCAAAGGCCTCTGCTCCCTCT
>NW_022900915.1:14804124-14860246 GCF_012274545.1 Fukomys damarensis
CCCCCCCCCCCCCCCCCCCCCCCGCCACATCCTTGTGAGAGAATGAACACCCTGAAAATGAGGTTGGGCCTGCATCCCAAAAATCCCACCACAGGAGCCTTCTACACGTACAGGAGCTGTCACAGGCCCTGAAATACAGACTGCAGAGAACATATAGCACAATCTGTCCTCCGTCAGGAGGAAGTGCTAAGTTCTGTGGGAGAAACAGCCGCAGAGCGATGTCAGAGGAAACACCCCCTTCCTCACCAGTCCCAGGAATTCTGGAGCCCGCAGATAAGGCATGGGCCAAGAGATCACCCTCCTTTAACACCTGCCAGGCCTCTTGAAAAATGTAAGCACTGTACAAAGATAAAAACGTAAGGAGCCCATCACTAGGAATACAAGTTCTCCAGGGTGATTCTACATTCGGGTGATTCCTAAACACAACCACGTTACATTTTAGGCAATAATTTTGGTGGTGGTTTCTAATCCCAGGATTCACAATACATATAAACTGGGAAGAAGGAAATGGAGAAAGTTCTAAGTACATGATATTTCAAAGAATGCTCTGTAATAAATTCTAATGGTGAAAATCACAATTTATAAAACTCAGTTCACCCACAACTTTTAGAACCACCCTATGAAGTATTTATCAAAATGAAAAATGTACATATACTACCTTTTAGCTGAGTGGTTCCATTTCCTTTTTTTACCTTGTGATAACAGATGAATTTTAATCCCAGTACCCAAAGTATACAAGGTTGACTTTACAACTGAACAATACCCAAAAAACTGATAAAATGCTGCCTCCAGTAGAAATGGAGATAAAGAGACAGGAAGAATTACAGGGATACATTCCTTTTTGTCTCTTTTGAATCATGTACCACTTATAGGTATTACCTATTTAGATCAGCTTTCAAAAAGAAACAGAGACATAAATCAAATTAAATGTTTTAATTTTATTTATTCAACTAATACTCATTCTTCACAGCTGCCCTGAGGTGTCGTAATGAGATACGCAGTCAGAAATTTGTTACAGTGCTAGTTCCATTTGCTTGATGGTGTCTTTGGCACAGAAAGCCAAAGTTCAATTCGGCACCTGAAAATCTATCTAACGTCTCACAGGAGGAGCTAGTTCATATTTTCTGAGGGTTCCAATTAGCTGGAGTGAACTTAAAAGTAGATCTGACAGCAGGATCAGATGAGCTTTGAAAGCTACCTGTGATGTCTTTACAAGCCACACAAAGCAGCGTTTATTTTGGCTTTTCCTATGTGGTAGCAGCCCGAGTCAAAGTGCAGCTACTGGCTTGGCACAGAGAAGTCAGCGAGTTAACAAGGCTTGTCTAGAATTCCCAAACCCCAACCTTTGTCCATGGGCAAAGAAAACACATACATACACACTACCCAACCCCAGGAACCTCCTCCTTCTAAAAATAGGAAGAAACTGCCTGGTATCCAAGCTCCCCCTCTGCAGCATTCTGTGCCTTCCAACGAAGGTGAAATGAGCCAGATATAAACATGCCGTGACAGCTTCTGGCTCACACTCCCAACCTGTTTTCCTTACTATTTCCTCTCTTCCTCCATTCTGGGTTTCTACAAAAATGTGTAAACCCCACTGACTCTCATTTGTAAAAATTCCTCTAGCCACTAATACTGTTTTTCTCACCCTAACAAACACAATTTCCCGCTAAGTCCCTATAATTTGACTCTGGAATAGACTATTAAATATGGAAAGAGACCTGTCTACTTTCCATTTTGTTTGTAAGAACCTGCAGCTCAGAAAGGATATTAGTCAGGGTCATGACTAATGTTGACATATTTAATTAGCTGAATCTCTCTCACTCACTCTCACCCTCACTTTATCACCCTCGCTCTCTCTACCAGGTTCTTTTAGAATTGGTATCAATGCTTTAACAAGGGGCCTGTCCAGGATGATTCCAATTGAAGCTAAAAGGTTAAGCTTTGGAAGCATAATCAACACATTCAAAGAAGCACGGGTATGTATGGTTAGAAACTACCTAAACAAAGGATATCAAAGATATTGTAGAAAGTGGAGTCAGCAAAAGTTCTACATGGGAGAATATTCCATGGAAATGCTGGGACCCACACACAAAGGCAGGTGTGCAAACGATCACCACAACACTTTCTGTAACTGAAAAACTGAGATAACTCAAATACCCTCCAGAAGCATCCTGGGTAAATAAAACACAGTACAGCCACACAACAGAACCCTCTGAAGTGATTTAAAAAAAAAATGCAGTAAGTTCATGGAAGAACTCCAAGACATAGTATTAACTGGAAAAGTAAAACAGAACCATTCATATAGTGTAATCCCATCTGTAAAAATAAATGTATAGAAAAAGAGAAAGGAGAAAAGCACGACAAAATGGTACCTAAGGAAAGGGAGTTCTGGGGCTGGTGGTGTAGCTCAGTGATACGGCACATGCCTTGGATCTGCAGGGGTACTGAATTGACCCCCAGCACAGGAAGAAAGGAGGGTAGGAGGAATAAAGGTGTTTATATTGTATATTTACCTTTCTGTACTGATTCTTCTATGAGAATATATTCATGAACTATCTGTGTCATTTTGTCTTTGCACCTTAAATCATTCATTTATTCAGTTAATTTTCTCCTCAAACCTTCCTAATGCTTTTTTATTTCAGAAAATAGTACCACCATTCATATAATCACTCAGACCAAAGACATCTGAATCTGTTTTTGGTTTGGTTTGGTTTTTTTTTAGACAGTCTCACTAATTGGCCCAGGCTAGCCTCGAACTTACAGTGACCCTCCTGCCCAAGCCTCCCAAAGGCATGTACCACCATACCTAGCAAATTATTCTTTACTTTTCTCTCATAGTTTACACCCAATTAATCTTGTGGGGATCTACCTCCAAAACCACTGAGCATCTGACCACCACCTCTGATGTCATCACCCTATTCCAAGATGACATTGTCTCTGACCTGACCTGTTTATCCTAACAGCTTCCTAACTGGTCTCCTTGCCACCATCTTTGCCCCACTACATCTAATCTCCAACTCATTGCCTGGATGATCTTTCCAGAACACAAGATGGACCACAATATAACTTCCCAAGACTGTACATCACACTTAGAAGGAATCCCAAAGTCCTTTGTGGAATTTTGCAGAATTCCAGACCCCATGACCTGGCCCTGGACTCTCCTTGTCCAGCTTCAACTGGCCTCACTGCTGGCCCACAAACATCCCCCAGAAGCCTTTACTCCAATCTCAGGCTTTGAAGTGCATGGTAAGAGCACAGCAGGGGCTGCCCACTGGTTTAATGAAAGAATTCTTACATGGCAAAAAGTACACATAAATTTAAATACACTGGGTTATAATTTTAAAAATTAAAACTAAGGTCAATTAGAATTTAAATATAGAAAACCCACTCTGGTTGTTAGCTTCATACTGTCAACCCAACCTTGGCTAATTTTCAGAAATGGAACGGCCTTGACAGGGTAACAACAACCCCTTCATGAGTTGCTTCCTCCAACAGCTAAGTGGTCTTAACATTCTCTGGTGGGTTCTCATTTTGTCAGTTCAGGTGTTTTGGATCAGAAGCTTACGCTGGCCACAATCAGGAAGCTTCCCACCTGTGGTATCTGCCCAGAGGGATGCTGACCAGCTAATCTGAACAGAAACCTGAACCATAGCCTCCTAAGAACCACTTTTCTAAGTCGTGAGATCCTAAAATTGATCAGTCGAATCCATGCAAGGCTACAGCAAATGAAAAAGTAAGTCCTCAAAGAAATCAAATATACCAAATGCTGTTTCTTTAGTCCTCAAAAGTTTAAAAGTTTTATGCCACAAAGTAAAAGGACATACATATTTGAATACATATTTCAGCAAAAAAGTGTACCAATGGCCAATAAATGCCTTGATAAGATGTCCAACCTCAGTCATCAGAGAAATGCAAATTAAAACCACAAGGTAGGGCTGGGGATTTAGCTCAGTGGTTCCGCTGCTTGCCTTGCAAGTGCCAAGGACCCAAGTTCTATCCCCAGCCCAAGTTCTATCCCCAGTACCAAAAACAAAACAACAGCAGCAAAAAAAAAAAAAAAAAAAAAAAAAAAAAAAAAAAACACACAAGGTAGTAGTAGAACTATTCTATATGATACTGTAACAGTGGATTTAGATACCAGAGGTGGATACAATCAAAAAGAAAAACAATAACGAATGTTGCAAAAGACGTGGACAAACTGGAACCCTCAGACACTGCTAGTGCTTATGTAAAATGGTGTTTCTGCTGTAGAAAACAGCCTGAAAAGGATTTTTAAAGGTTAAACCTAGTTTAATTAAACTTAATTTTAATAAAGTTTAAACATAAATTTTCCATATAACTTAGGATGAAGTTTTTTTTTGTTTTGTTTTGTACTGGGAATTGAACTTGGGACCTTGTGCTTGCAAGGCAGGCAGTGGAACCACTGAGCTGAATCCTCAGTCCTAACTTAGGAACTCTACTTCTAGATAAGAAATGAAATTAGAAGTAAAAACATAAACCCACACAAAGACATGTATGTAAATGTTCATAAGAGTATTACTCATAAGAGCCAAAAACTAAAAACAACCCAAACATCCATCAGCTGGTGAATGGATAAACAACTTATGGTTTGCAAGATGAAATACTCTCCAGCAATATGAAAGAACAAACTACTGTCCCATGCTACAAACTGATAAATCTCAAAATCACCCTGCTGAGGGAAAGAAGTCAGGTACAACAAAGACCAGTCTATAGGATTCTAATTAGCCTAAATTTTTGGAAAAGACAGATCTAGAGAGACAGAAAAAAGTGTATCAGTGATTGTCAGAGGCTTGAAGTAAGAATAGAGGGTAGAAGATTGGGGGGTGACAAATGTTCACCAACTGAATTGGGGTGAGGGTTGCATTACTCTAACTACAAAATGCTAAACTATACACTTAAAACAGATCAATTCTATGATATGTGAACTAGATATCATTAAAGAATTTTTTAAAAACTATCAGGCAGGGGCCTTGGATTTAGCTCAGTGGTTCTGCCACCTGGCTCACAAGCATAAGGTCCTGAGTTCGATCCTCAGTACCCCGCCCCAACCCAAAAAAAGAACAAACAAAACTATTGGGCCAAAATATGCTGATTTGAAACAAATAGCTGCTTTGAAAGGAATGAATAAAATGTCATGTTCTTCTGAGACACGATAAATTGTTATGTCTTTTCTAAGGGCTACTTATCATTCTGAGAAGAACAAAAGAAACAAAAAGGCAAAATTATTTATATTTATTACATTAAATAAGCCATATACAAATATTAATATTGTATGACTCCACTTATATGCTGTACCTTGAACAGACAAATCCAGAGACAACGTGGAATAGAGATTACCAGGACCTGAGGAGGGCAGGGATGGAAAGTTACTGTTTCATAGGAAAAGTTTCAGTTTAAAATAATGAGACTTTCTGGAAAAAGATACTAGTGATGGCTACACAACATTGTGAATGTGCTTAAAGCCACTGAAGGATATATGTAAAAGTGGCTAAAGCAGTAACTTTCAGGCTATATATATTTTACCATAATAATTTTTTTAAACTCATGCATTAAAAAAACAAATGACCAAATTTTAAAATGAGCAGAAGATTGGAACAGACATCACACCAAAGAAAGTATAAAGATGAAAAATAAGCACATGAAGAGATATCCAATAATATATGTCATCAAGAAATTGCAAATTTTTAAAACAGTAAGATACTACTGCACACCTCTTAGAAGGGCCAAAATCTACAATGGCAACAACCCCATTGGGCGCAGCAGGAATTTCATTCTTTGCTGGAGGGATGCAAAGCCACTCTGGAAAGGAGTATGGCATTTTCTTACAAAACTAAACTTACTCCTAGCATACAATCCAGCAATCATACGCTGTGGATATACCTGAATGAGCTGAAAAATCCACCTATAAACCTACACACAAACATTTACGCCTGCTTTATACATAATTGCCAAAACGTGAAAGCAACCAAGCTGTCCTTCAACAGATAAAAGGATAAACAAATTGTGGAACATTCAGATAATATTCATCAATAAAAAGAAAAGAGTTACCACGACGTGGTAGAAACCTGAAGTATCCACTGCTAAGTGACAAAAGCCAATGTGAAAAGCTGCAAACTGTTTAGAATCCACCTATGAGACATTCTGGAAAAGCTAACTAGACCCAGCCATCCCTCTGCTGGGTATCTTTCCAAAAGAACTAAAAGAATCATATCACAGTGATGTATGCACACCCATGTTTATAACGGCACAGTTTGTAATAGCTAAAACTTGGAAACAGCCCATTTGCCCATCAGTTGGAAACTGGATAAAGAAGATGTGGTTTTTCTATAAAATGGAATATTACTCAGCCATAAAGAACAAGAAAATAGATTCATTCATAGGAAAATGGATACATATTGAAGATATACTCCTGAGTGAAATAAATAAGGCACGCATGTGTAAATACCAAATAGTTTCTCTGGTGTTAATAAGCTGTAATAATACATAAGATCCTAATAAGATTACTAACATTGTGAAATGGGAAGAAAGGGGCTAAAGGTGCAGGGAAGGTGGGATGGGTAGGGGAAGAGTAAAAAGGGAAAAGAAAAAAATGTGAGAAAATGAAAAGATGGAAATAAAGTGTTTGTAGATGGGGAGGGGGAGAGGGGGTGAAGGGACGGCAGGGAGGGGAAAAAATGAGAATCAAGACCTGTCATGTAGAGGCACAAGATCCCAACAATGAATGTAACTGTACTGTATCCCTAAAATGTACCAATAAACTCAAGTAAAGCTGAAAAAAAAAAAAGATCAGTGGCTGCCTGAAGTTGGGAAGAAGGAGGGAAACGGACCGAACGCAGGACTTTCTATAGGACACTGCGATGGCGGGTACGTGTCATTATCATTTGTCAGAATCCACAGAATGTGCAGTACTGAGAATAAACCTAACGCATAGGCTTTCACTAGTAAAGTATCAGGAGGCCGGTAGAATAGCTCAGTGGCATCGGGCCCTGGATTCAGTCGCCAGCAGCAACTGCGAAAAATGTACCAAGATTATGAAAGATGTAGGAAGAAATTAGAAGGAACAGGAACGAAAGGCTACTTGGGAACTTTCTATACCCTTCACTCAATTTTTCTGAAACCTAAACTTTCTCTAAATAATAAAATATATTAATTATGTAAAATGGGGAGAAGGGCTCCAAGCCACAGTCAGTGGGTTAAACTACAAATTGGATGCAATTTATTCAATCCAACCAAAAATGGAAAAAAAAGAAGTTGAGGGATTTTTTTAAGCCAGTGTTATATAATAACTATAAATGCTGTTTAGGTTTAATTTGCTATTGTTTACATTTGCATGAGTAATGCTCCAAATGTCAGTATTGCAAATTAGCACCATCTAGAAATAATTTGGAAAAGCCTTTCTTCCCTTCTATTCACAAGGTGCTAAAGCAAACCCAGGGAACTGGGAGAAACTTGCTGCTATCTAACTGCTTATGTATTTGTTCCATCAGGATTTTGTGAGTAATATAATTACTTGTAAACAAAGCAAGTTGGCATTGAACATCCTTAAGAGAGTTTATGCCCTACAGGAAGGGCTCATTTCACTGCTACAAAAAAGCCCATACTAAATCCTAAAGAAGTCCAAAAGAGTGACAGGTTTTCAAATACACAACACTTAATACTGACTTTTTTTACTCTTGTTTTAATGAGCAAAGAAGATGAATCATTTACTTTAGTGAATCACACCAGAAACAGGTTTTTGGTCTCCCTGTTCAACGTTCTATTACCCAGATGAAGAGAATCATTAATAATCACTCAGTGCTACCCCAAAAAGAAAGTGTTGGTTTATAAATCCAAAACGTAATCACTGCCCTCATCTGTTCTTCCAGCCTACAAGATTCTTTCAGCCTATGAATGTGAAAAAAATACAAAACTTCAGCACACAATACAAAATGTTAGCTAGTCTTTGCTACCAGGGCTTACAATCTGAAAAACACAAGGACAATACACACACTTAACCAAAAACTGCACCATGTTTTGCCTTTCTAGAATCTAAATCTATGAAAACACTGCATCTTCACCACCAGTATCTTTGTTTCTTGTTTCTTGGTTCTGGGAATCAAACTCAGGCCCTTGTGCTTGTGAGGCAGGAGGCAGAAAAACCACTGAGCCAAATCCCCGGTTCTCCAGTATCTTTGTTGAAGGCACTGAACGGCAATGTTGAGATCCTGCAATCCATCACCAAGTTCAAACTTTGGTTCCACAACTTCCTAGCTGTGTGACATGATACAAGTTACCTCAACTATAAAATGCAGAAAAAGAGTAGTGCAATCAGTTCTCCATATGTGCAGACCTATATCCTGGGATTCAACCAACTAGGATGGAAAATACTGTTTTAAATGCATCTGTATTAAACACACTTAGACATTTTCTCCTTATCATTAGTCCCTAAACAACATAGTATAACAATTAATTACATACCATACATGTTGTATTTGGTATCGCAGGTACCCTAGAGATGATTTAAAGCATTCATGAGGATAAATATAAGTTACATGTAAATATTCTGCATATTATGAGCATGTGATGTTTTCTGGTATCCAAAGGAGGTCCTACAACCAATGCCCTATTAATACGGAGGGTCAGCTATCTTCATCTTACAGGACAGTGCTATGGAATAATAAGACAACATGTGGCATTTATCATAGGACCTGGCACTTGGGAAATGCTCAATAAAAGAAAGCACAGCGGTATTCTAGAGTGCTTCTGTTAAAATTAACTTGGGAATGTGATGTAAGGCAAAAGACAAAGATCTCAGAAGTACTAACTTTTAAACATTCAATGAAAATGGCACATATCCCCAAAAAGTTTCATGAGAAGTACAGCCTCAACTACAAAAACACAAATACATTCATTTCATTTAGCAATATTTTTAAAAATGTCAGCAAGCAGAATAGCAAGCACAAAGTAAGCCTTTGTTTGGTATCACACACCTTGACCCAACCTGATGGAAAACTCAGAAGGAAAAGGCTGCATTCTCAGCCTTGCTTTTGTTATTCCCTCTGCAGCCATCAAAGTATCACCAACTGAAATGAATCCATTCCCCTCTTACGGGTTGAAAACACCTAGACGCATCCAGGTTTCTCCAGGCCAGGAATTGTGACCCTTCTAGAGCTTTCAACAATCACAAACAGCCCGCTGCAGCACACGTGCCATAGAGTCACCGTCACTGCCCTCGAACACGGTTCTACCTTTGGGCCTCACCTCTACCGAGATTCAGAGTTTCTTCACATGAAATTCCAATCAAGAACTCTGTGCCTTGAGTTGGTCAACAATACCCAGGAAAAGATTACTTAGATTGTATTTCTAATGTTTAGAACAAGCAAATCCACAAAGACAGAATATACATTAGTGGTTAACTAGGGTTGCATATTTCTATATGCAGAGGTTGGTAGGAAATAAAAATAACTATTAATGGGAAGGGGATCTTTCTGGGGTGATAAAAATGTTTCAAGGTTATGTTGGTGGTTGTACAACACTGTAAATGTACTATAAACCTCTGGACTGAATACTTCAAATGGTTGAGTAGGACGGTAATAAGTCATATCTCAATAAACTTCATATCTGAATAATTGCACTTCCATACTCTCCACTCAGCTTAAACTATTTAGCATAAGCATAGTCTATTTCAAAAAGGAGAAGTTAAATATAAATGGGTATGTCCCCAGCAACCTAGTATATCCCCAAATCCAGAACTCAACTGTCTTGATGGGAAGACACAGTTCCTAAAAAGCCACAGCATCCTTCAGAACCAACAGTCGAATTCACTGTTATTTCTGTGAAACCACATTTAGTTTGCCACTGAGTTCGTGAGATAATTAGATAAGACACCCAACTTATTTAGCAAGCTTTTTGCACAAAGCAGAGAGAGGGGGCCAGTCGAGCCACTAAGGAGGGTAAGTTAATTTATCAAAAAGAGTGAAAATTTAAGCTACCAGAATATTTTTAGGAACACAGGAGATGTTATAAGGCTTATTTATTTTGTTACAATTTAACTTGTGGAGTTTTTTGTTTGTTTGTTTGTTTGCTTTTAGCATAACCACAACAATTCAAACACCAGGATCCTGCCTACCAGTGGCTAATTACACAAAAGTATGTGAATTACCAACAACTGGCACAAAGGAAGCATCAGCCTAACTTCTCACATCCAAGGCAAAAACATGTTCCCTCCGCACTTCATGACTTTTGCTCTGAGAATCACCCATCTTGACAGCCTTGAATGCTGGAAGATGGTAACACCAGCTACCAGTAACTGAGCAGTGCCGTGTAGCAGGCTCCACGGTAAGAGCTTCTGCCCCGATGCACTGCTTCCGTTTCTCACCACCCTAGGAAGTCAGTGTAGCTCTTCCCAGTTTACAAAGGAGGAGCTCAGGCTTAGTAACGCCCCAAATCGAGCAAATAAGTAATGGGGTCAAGATTTGACCCAGGAAATCCTAAAACTCTTCCATCCTCTATCGACTCTACAGAATAAAAGAAAAACAAAAGACTAACACAGAATCTTCTTGACGGAGACAACTATCAGGTCAGAAGAGAGGGTCCTAGGTGAATGAGTCCCCACAAAGAGGCCAGGACAAATCAATATCAAAACAACTGACTGCCAAGGCTCAAATCCACATCAAACAAGAACTTTCTCCACAGGCAAGACTTTTTTTAAATATGTGTCTCTGATTATTTTACTCTTCATCCTCTCTGTGTCCATACCAGGAGTCTATACTTCAGAGAAAGAGTCCAAGCGGTTCATTTTTATGAAGTCCATCACTCTCATCATATTCTCAAGGGAATTTGGAAGCCAAATGTGGGAAAACTCGACTTAGACTGATCTGGATGACAGTGTTGCTTCAGGGTTAAATGAAGTATCTCTGGAATTTCACAATCTATGTATAAATACCCTTAATTGCTATGTCACCTTGGATGGGTTACAGACCTCTCTGTCCCTAGGTTTCCTCATTCATAACCAGAACAATGACCTAGTTGAACTTTGCCTATCCCTGCAGGCCAGTTTCACTGTCTGATTCATACACAAAGGAAATCTAAATCCAAAGATCCGCAAAATATTAGTTATAGTCATAAAATAAAACCAATTATTTAATTATGTATATATATGTATTTATCCTTAAACTATACTGGAAAAACCACTGGCTTTTCATTTACAGTAATGATAAAGATAATCTGAATAAAAATATCACACAAATACTAATATGGCAGTATAGTAGCAAGCACTCATAGCAGAATGCCTGAAATCTAGGATAGTGATGGACCTTGCCCTCTTTAAGAATTCACATGTCCTGCTCAAGCAGTAGCTAGCAGCAGTAAGTGAGTAGTAGCAAAGGAGCACTGTTAGTTGTAGAGCAAGATATAGAGACACCAGAACACCTCATTTCCCATCAATCCTTCCCCTAGTTACAGGGCTGCTCCATTCCACTAGATAATTTAAATCCTGAACTCCATCACTGCAATGCTCCTCGGTGAAGAATTCTTAGGGCTGGAGGTGTAGCTCTGTAGCAGAGCACTTGCAAGGCCCTGGGTCCAATCCCCAGCACCACATAAATAAATAAATACACACACACACACACACACACACACACACACACATGCAGAATTCTTGCCTCCCCTCCAAATAGCCATAGGCAAAGTGCCATTCACTCAAATGCACTCACCTCGGATTTAATGCTAAGATGCAATTCCAAATTCTAGCCAGCTAGGTCCAAAGGATTCCGTCCTGAGCAAGGAGGATGCAGCAGGATCAAGAGCTCTGCAATGGCAGGAACTCCATTTCTGGGAGCTCAGACCAGGTGGACGCAACAGCTCTAACGCAGCTGCTAAAGCTATGCGCGTCTGAGCTAATCCTTCCCGCAAAGCTTACCTTGGTTTTCCATTTGCAAACTAAATGAAGGAACATGAGATAATTCATGGGAGAAGCAGTGCCTGGCATGGAATATGCGTCTCTGTACCACAGCAGAATATTACTGCTACATTCTCAGTGTCCAGTGTAGGACCCAGCACACAGCAGGCTCTCCATATGTTCGCCTGAGTGAAGCAGAGATCAATTAAAGCTGTCCTGAGGGTCAATCCAAATGCCTGAACTCAACTCGTTAGCGGGTTCCTAGTGTTACTTCATACCAAGGCCATGAGTTTCCTAGATCAAGGATGGTCCTCGCCATTGACAGACGAAGACTGTTCCTACGCTTCACAGCCTCTTTCAGAGACCCTGTCCCTGGAAAACCTCCTCACACCACAGTCCTGCAGTTCATTTCACCCCCAAAAGACTGGCACTTGCTGCCCTCGAGTTGTTGTCTCTTGCTTCATTTTTAGAAGAAACAGTTTCACAAAATGTTAGCTCAGGCAGTTGGCTTCTATAGTCTCCTATAAAGAGGCCTGGGACAACTCGCCCAGCTAGGATCCTACTCTGCAGAGCAACCTTTCTAAACGGAAAGATAGCACCTGTTAGAAAATACAGCACAGAGACAAGAAAAGAGTCAAAGACAATTCCATCATCTGCCTTCATGTTGTTCTCCATTCTCAAAACAAAAAGACGGACCTAACTACTTTTAAATGGGTAGACTGAAAAGGCACCAAAATACATTCTCATGAGGCAAGGTGTTCATCCCTAGAGCACTTTATTGGCCAGAAGGAGAAACCCTTGGCTCTGCAAAAACTCAAGCAGAATGCAAATTTCACTTCTCCCTTGTACCAAGAGGGAAAAAAAGCAAAAACGCTTAAAAAGAAAAAAAGGCCTAGAACCTTTAAGATGAATTTAAGCTTCTCCTTTCTGAGGTACGGAGAACATTCTTCCTCAGACCTCTGAGGTTTCAAGGATAATGGAAGAGGTAAAAAGTAGAGTGAGGAAGAAGGAGAGGGAGAGAGATGGAATATGTTCGTTCTATTTTTAAATGCTCGCCCACAGTTTAGAGTAAAGGAACACTCCGATTCTGTACTCCCACCCCATCACCTCCTGCTAAACACAAGAATCGGAACCTGCACCACGTACACGACCCTGATTCTAGATCTGGGGGCTACTGGCTGCCAATACGCCCAGGAATTGGGAAATAACCAACCATTCCACCCAGAAAACCCGGCGGCCTTCAGTATGCTGAAGGAGCCTACGGAGCGAAACAGTCACACCCCGACTTTCCCCGGGGGAGGCAACGAACCCCAGGCACTCTTCCTTCCCACGGCTGGGCACCCAAGATTGAGCTACTCTTCCCCTAAGGGAGCCGGAATCGTGCAAGCGATGGGCTTCGCAGAGGGCTGCGGCAGTCTGGGCACAATGGTCCCGCTCCAGGGACACCTGTGTGCCGCGCACACCCACCTGCCCGCAGAGAACCGCCCCGAGCACCGTCCCCTCCCGGCCATCCCGGGAGGCAAACGGCCGGGCGACCCGTCTCCTTCCTCCTCTGACCGAGACTGTCTCGCCCGCTTGGCGTATCCTTCCTGCCTCAGCAGAAACATCGACACCCGTCACCCAGTGCCCCGGGGAGAAACCTGCAGCGCACGAGAGACCAGGGCTGAGCGGAGCCCCGCAGACCCTTCCTGCCCGGGTCCCCGTCCCCGCCGGGCTCCGGACACTCACTCTTGAGCGCGACGATGAGTGACTTCCCGTCCTTGATGAGCTCCTTGATGAATTTATTGGTCTTGTCCAGCTCCGCTTCGTGCGACTTGAGGGTCTCTCGGAAGTGCGGGCTGTCGAGGCAGCAGTCGCTGAACTCCAGCGCGGGGAGCCCCATGCTGCCCGCGGCGCCCAGCCGGGGGGCGACCCAGCAAGACACAAGAGGCCAGGGCCCAGCCCTGAGTTTCATTCATAGTAGCGACCTGTGTCTGTCCCTTCTCCTCTGTTAGAGACAATTTAGAAATGACTCCATGACTTCTACCTTCAGAACAGAGCAAATTGTAAATACACTGAAAGGAGTGGACAATTTATTTCTAACAAAATTGGAATGAATTCCTATAATCAACCTGGCCTTCTCCAACATGGTTTTTCTGACATTCTTTGATTCAGAGAAGACATATGGAATTAACCTGACAGATAAATTGCACTAAAATGTTATTAAGTCTGAACACAGACCTGATAGAAAAGAAACAGAAAGAAGAGAAGAGAAAATTCCTAAAAATATCGAGCGCCCTCTCACAGAAGCCTCGGCAGCCCCGCCGGCGTCCAGACCGCTCGAACCTGCTAGCGATGACCTAATCCCTCCGGGCCAATCAGCGCGCCTGCCTCAGCCCGACCCCCAGGGCCGCCGGGGGGCCGCCTAGCCCTTCCGCGAGTTTGGTCCAATCAGAGAGTCAGGAGGCGGGGCCTGAGTGAGGGCGGAGCCCACGCCACCCCTGGATCTGCAGAGCAAGCACCGCCCTCTCCCGCCCGCGGGGTATTGCAGACCCCGAGCCCTAGGCGTGAGTAGTGCTGTGCCAGGTCCCTCCCCACCCGGGACCTTGCTGCCAGCTGTGGTCCTAATCCGAGCCGGAGATAAAGCGTCTGCTGATGTAGGAAAGGAAGACGCCTAGATGTGCCCAGCATGAAAAATCTAGACAGCTCTGTAGCCGGCCCTGCACTGCTGGGCTACTGAGGTTACCCTAAAAAATGCAACCCCGTCCATCGGGAGTGCCCTGAGCAGCTTACACTCCTCTTCCAGTCCTGGAGAAAATGTTGTTTGCATTTTTAAATTACCAAGTCTTCTCACCTGCTGTCTTCCCGCCTCTACAGTCCGTGCCCCTGTCTGCCACTCCTGCTCAAAACCCGCCCACTGCCGCTCCTTGCCGGGAACTCACGTCCTCAGAATTTCAGCCGCTTGTTATTCTCTTGCTGGGCACCTAGAACCATTTTTACACAATTACTTTCAATGCCTGTTTGTGCTTTGATTTCACGCTGTGAGCCTCACGAGGGCTTGTGCCGCCGCAGTTTTCTCCCCTGCTCTTGCATCCCAGCACCTGGAAGTCGGCAGGCATTTGATAACCGATATTGTATGCTTGCCATATGCTAAATGTACTCCTGTGCTTGATAAATATTTGTGGCATAGAGAACCCTTCCCCTTGTCCCGCTCCAACTCCCACCCCCAGCTCGGTGACCCGTGGTCCCTCTATAGGACCCGCGGGCCTGGACCCCGACAGCTCACTGGTCCTACAATTGTCAGGGTTAGTACCACGGGGTCTCTAGTGCTCAACTGTGAACTCCTGGAGAACAGGGGCTGCCCTCGAATAATTATTTCCAAGTCCAAGTATTAGCAGCCCTCCGTTGAGTGTGTGTGTTTGGGTTTGCCTTTATTTTTTTTAATAAATCTGCTATGTGCGGGCACTAGCTAGCAAAGGATACAAAGATGAACACTGAATGAACTTCACTGCCTCTGTTCTGGGTAAGACAAAAGCAAACAAGCAGTAACAGTGCTGCCTGATAGGATGTAAGGCCCGGATGCCTGAAAGCCCCATCTATGTTGAAAAACTAGTAGATCTATTTATTTAATTCATGGATGAATGAATGTGATCTATTTGCTAACTGTAGCTACAAATTTAGGCTTGATAGCAAAGCCAGACTGTTGATACTTACAACACTGAAAATAGTCATTCCTCACTTGGGATGGATGAGAAAAATCAGAAATTGAAATGCCACGAAAGTAAATCCATTTGATGTTTATCTTGAGCGACTCAGGGTAGGTGTTCTAGTTATCTATTGATATATAACAAATCTGATGAAAAAACATAATTGTTTAAGGCAACGCAATCATTTTCTTTTCTGATCTCTGCGGAGCAGGAATTTGGAGAGGGCTGTCTTGTGATTGCAATGGTCAGACGGTGACAGGAGCCAGAGAAGGGGTGGTTTGCTAGGCTTCTCCCTCTCCAGGAAGACTCAAGGTTTCTCCATGTGGTCTCCTTTAGGGTTCCTCGAGCATAGCAACCTCGGGGCTCTAATGTGAGCATCCCAGAATTACCTCTTAAGATCCAGCCTTGGAAGTAACACTACCTTCACTGCCTCTGGGCAAGTCACAAGCTGGCCCAGACTGAAGTGGGAGAGGGATGTTCGAAAATATCTCTAGAGGGGAGTCTTAGACATTTCTAAAAAATAGTCTGCCAGGAGTCCATAAAATATTAAATGAATGAAACAAAGTGAAACCCATAATTATTTGTTTCATCTCATTGAGGGATATTGGGCAAATGTGTACATAATACATTTGTGATTAATGTATGTATTAATAATAGATTAGCTATCATTTGTTAAACTGAGTTTGTACCAGAAACTATGTTTGATTTTAAAAATCGATTTAATCCCACAGACTGGGGCTATGATAAACCTCATCTTCCAAAATGAGAAATCAGGGCCCATAGTTGTATCTTTAACCAGTTTACATACTTAATGAGTCCGAGTGGGACAAACATATCATGTAATATGCCCGTTCAGAGAATAATGAAAGTATATAGATAATGTGTACACCACTTATAAATTTAATTCAGAATTTCCACATAAGCTCTCACATGCTTTCGGCAGTATTCTCAGAAAAACAGAATCAGAATGCAGCAGCATTGGGTGCAGACTCTGGTACTCAATAGTTGTCTCTACCCTAGAAAAGCAGCTCCATGAGGATAGAGATTGTGTGGTGGTCAGTACTGCAGCCCCAGCTTAGAAAAGCACCTGGAATCCTTCAGAGTTGCTCCACAGCAGTGGGAGGAGCACGTGTTTAAGAAGGAAGGAAGGTGCTTCATGTGATAGTATAGGTTTATGGCCGTGCTGTACAAGCAGAACAGTCAAGGCCAGAGATCACATGAGATAAGTTAGGCAACATTATTTGGTTGAAATTCCTTCAAATTAGCCACAAAAATCAGTCCAACTATTTCTGCTTTCAATATCCGTGCATTTTAAATCCATATTATCTCTGACTTCAGTTGTCCACTTAGCTGACTTCCCTAAATTTTTGTGGAATTGTTTTATTTTGTTAAGCCTCCCCCCACCCCATGCTAGGAATCAAATCCTAGGCAAGCTCTCTGCCACTGAGCTACCCTGACTGCCCTCTGTAGTGGCTGCATTCTCAAGGGCTGTCTGGACTTCTCTAACTTTGCTTTCAGCAATATTCAGTGACAGTTTTCCTTCTAAGAATTCCAGCAGAAATGACAAGATAGAAGCCAGTGATAAAACAGCCCCATTCAAACACATTAAAACACTGGGAAGTTTTTCTTTCCCCAAAGGACAAAGAAAGGCTGGTATCAGGGAAAGAGGGAATCCTTGCTGAATAGGCAGAAGCAGTACTATACAGTGCACATGACCTGTGCACCGGCCTCCACAAAGGCAATGTTTCTTCTGCTGCATTCCCATGGTTTCATAATTCTAGTTAGCACTTATTCATTCTTTTTTATGGTTGGTAACATATGTTACTTTACACAGTGATTTTCCTTTGTGTTATTACTGGCTAAGGCATCAGGTTTCCTATTTTAAAATAATGATCTTAAATTGATGCAAATGTTCTCTGTCTCAGCATCTGCCAAAACTTATGGGAGCATTGTGTTATATGTAAATTATACCTCAATGAAAATTGACTTCAAAAATAATGATGATGATGATGATGGTGAGACTGATTAGATATTTCCTGTGTAGTAGGCACAGTGCTAAACACGTTATTACATTTCCTTGTTTAATATTAGCTACAGCCTGGTCCCCTTCCTCGGCTGTGAGTGGATCTGCAGGACCGTAGACCAAGACACTACAGACGTGTGAGCACACTAGGCAGTGAGTAGTAGCTCTCCAAGTCTGCATCCAAACTACGTACATTGCAAAAAATGGGAAAGAAACAAAATGGGAAACGTTAAAAAGTCAAGGTGGCAGAGCTTGAAGAACTGGTGGTAAAAAAGGTACTGGACCAACATGCAGTGAGTGGAAAGGTGGAGGATTTCCTCAAGAGGGAGGGATTCGCGGATGCTGACCTTACGAGGGAACCCGAAGGAAATCTAGATTGTTCAGAGTTAACGGGAGCATTTCTTAGTTCTCTGGAAGCTGGTAAAGAAAAAGATGGTATGGAAAGAAAACCTTTATCTGATCGTGAGTCTGATGATAACAGATCAAAGAAGAAAAGAGATGCTGCTGACAAACCAGGAGGCTTCCCCGGAGATCTTGACCCTGAACGAGTAATTCACGCCACGGAGGGTAGGGGCAGTTGATGCTTCTCACGGAGTGGAAAGATTCACATGAGGCTGACTTGGTGCTGGCAAAAGAGGCAAACACGAAATGCCTTCGAATTGTAATTGCTTTTTATGGGGAGAGACTAACGGCATCCCTGTCCAGAAAATGAAGTTAAATAACAATTTGCATTACATATATTAATATGTATAATATACATAATTGGTCTTGGTTTTTAATTTACTAGTGTGAAAAAGTAACTATTCTAATGAAAATCAAATTTAATATGTTGGTTTTGAAAGTAGTATTGGTGAAGTTGTTAGATTTTTTGTTTTTGTTTTGTTTTACACTAATAGCCCCAGATACTTTGAACAAATAAAAGCTTTCTGTAGTTGCTTCATCAGAAAAGAGCACCTGATAACCTGTTGTATTTCCTCTGCTTTTCTAAATACTGAGGAAATTTTCCATAGTCGAGCTCAATCAGAGCTCTAGATCACATGCTTCAGGACCAATCTGAGTTTTTGTCTATATACAAATAAATAAATACTATGTAAATGCCTTTTGTTTTGTTTTCAAACATTTACCAAAACAAACACCATGGGTGTTGTCTATGTCCCTGAGATGCCATCATAATGAACAACCTAACAAATAAATCACTTCCAGTTAAATTGAAAGTTTTCCTGATACTATAACCTTTCAAATTAAATAAATTATGTGGTTAATTGAACAGTTTAAAGTGGATAATTTCAAAACAGCCATATCAGAATCCATATCTGTGTCTTTAATCACATAAATGCAGCAGTTTACTTGCAAAATTGCTGAAGAGAAAAATTTCATCACTACCAACAACCTCTCCACTCAAATAAGGAAACTAAACAAAAGTTTGTTTGTTTTCATTAACTAAGCAAAACTTGTTAAGGGAACATTTTTAAAGATTCCTTAACAATAAGTTGAAATCTGTGTAATAAAAGGTCATGGCTCATGGACTTGGCTCATGGAAACCACGCGGATGATTAGAGGTATTCACAATTTATGACCTGCTGGAATCAATGAACAAACCTTTCTCACCTACATTATTGACTGGTATGTTTTCACTGACCCCAACTCATCCTTACATGTAGACGCAATCTTTTCAGTATTTGGGTTACTGTTTCAACAGAAGCCAGCAAAATAATTTTGTAGTCAGAATGTTATCCTAGTGTATAATTATTCACTTCATTATAAATAATGGTGAGCCATGGTCAATAGCTATTTCTTTTTAAAATGTATTACAACACTGGGAAGTGATTAGTGTTACTATTTCCACTTTACAAGTAAAACCGAGATACCTAAGTTCACAAAGTTTAATGGTGGAACTAGGCTAGAATTCAAATCTATCTGTCTTAATTAAATAACTTTCTTCACATACCTATAAGAAATGCATTTTATGTCTCTAAAAACATTAATAAATATTGGACAAACATCTAAAAGATGTAATAGATAACACATAAATAAGAAAGAAGGTACCTCATTGAAAAGTGTGTGTTTCCCAGGATTTTTTGCTGGTAGGTCCCAAGTATATCAATAATTACACAAGCCTCTAATTTGTTTTGGCTTTAAATCCCAGGCAGGCCCTACAATTTGTATACAAGCAACTGATTAAAGCAGACATGAAATCTAGAAAGAAAGAAAAAAAAAAGAATCTATCCTTTTAAAGCCATCGGCTCATAGTTCTCTAAAGACAGTGACAGCATTTATGTAACATTCTTTGGCTCAAGAAACTAATGAAATTCATATGACTTCACCATACAAGTCTCTTTTATACATTAGTAATGTTTTTGTTTTCAGTTTTAATGATTTCTTTCTTGCCTCCAAATCTTGTTATACATATATATCCTTTAAATGTACACAATCCATATTATACATATCAAGACATCAGCAGGAAATAATCTTGTGAGCTTTCGCTTAACTCGGTATTTATTGTATTTCTTTGAGCACATAGTTCTATCTTTACCCCAACAGTAGGTCCCACACTTAGTGTTCTATGAAATATACCTGGGAAATGAACACAATCATAGAATAGACATACATTAGAATGGGATGGTCTCTAGTCTTTTAGTTGCCATTTTAATTGTTGCAAGACAGGACATTTGTCACAAAGAATTAGCAAACTTCCTAAAGCAGCAGAGAAACATCCCTATCCAACTTTGAAGCATTAATGGATAGGCTGGGAATCACATCCCTTTTGCTGGCTCTGGTTTTGAGGTGATGAAACAGTTTTTAAGGGGCTGCCTGTGTGTACTGAAGATGTCATGGCGGGGATAGAAGAGGGCAAAGTTTCCATAAAGTATTCTGCTAGGCAACACGAAAAAAAAAAAAATCAAGGTTACTAAAATGCCTATTCTACAGCTAAACACCAAGTAAAAGAGATAATGTCTGTTGAAGGAATAAATATTGGCAGGTTTCTTTTATTTATGTCCCTACTTCCCTTTGTATTTTTTACTAGAATTTCCCATCACTCTATTTCTGTTCAGAAAAATCTGATTTAACAAAACTGGTGGCTATTACATACTCACACTGAAGCATTCCATCGTTAAAATACTGAGAGAGGAGAGAAAGAAGGGGAAAAAGATGAAAAAAAATAAAATAACTGAAGGGATAATGAAAATAGAGCTTTTGCAAATGGGAAGGGGACGAGGAGTTGGAAGGCACAGAGAGGGATGGGAAGAGGAGGGGGTTAAACACACACAAAAAAGAGAAAATAATTAACAAGTATTATGTACATGTACATACTCCCCACAGTAATCATGTACTGCAATGTGTACTAATAAAAAACTAATATTTTCCAATTTAAAAACTAAACATTTGTGGAGTTTTTTGTTTTTGTCTAAAAACTAACCATGTAAACTACACTTGTGCTTCCCAAAGCTGATCTGATGACCCGACCAGCACTGAAAGAAGTATTCTTTGATCATGATGGAATGAGAAAAATATGAAAATGTAATGACTTTTTCATGTAGCTAAATATATCCCATTTGGAGGAATGTTTTTACTTTGAGGTTATGTCCTGCTTACATATTTAATATTAATATCCTTTTTACCCCTCTTTGGTATTAACATACTCCTTTTTTATATAAGATGATGACCAAAGAGAGTACCTGTAATTTTTAAATGTATTCTTTGACAAAGTTTGTTTTCTTTTGTTTGTTTGAGGGTTTTTGTTTTTGTTTTTTGGTACCGGGGACCAAATTCAGAACCTTGCATTTGTGAGGCAGGCAGGCGCCAACTAAATCCCTGGCGTCAAAATTAATATTTGGAAGTCCTATCTCCCTCCTACTTTGTTGTTTGTTTTATTTTTTTATTCAAAAGTCGAGAAATAGCTTCTTGAGCCATGGCCCCTCCTGTGTCCAGCCCACTGCTGTATTTCCCATGATCCATAGCGTGCAGAGCAGTGGGAAGCAACCAAGCCAAGGACTGTAGAGTAAGCCGGGGTCAGCGATCGCAAACACTTTCAGACCGAACTGGCAAGTTTCCTAGGCCCAACTTTGCCGTTCTGCCTATTCAACTCTGCCATTGAGACGGGAAACCAGCCATAGGCAATCCACAAGTGAGTTTATGTAGTAACTGTGTGCCAAAACAAAACAAACAAACAAAAAATATATATTTTTTAAATACTTATTTTAAGACAGGGTCTCACTAAGTCACTGAATTGCCCATGTTGAGCTTGAATTTACAGTCCTCCTGCCTTAACCTCCCTAAGTGCTGGGATTATAGGCTTGCACCACCAGGCCCCAGCAGGTGAGGTTTCTGCAAAGAACAAACAGGTTGGTTTGAGACAACTTCTGTATTTAGCTCCAGATCACAAACTCCAGAGTACTGGGATTACAAGTATGTGTCACGATACACAGCCACCTGTACGCTTTTATTTCAGCTTCTTTTCTGATGGTGAAAAGAGGGGATATGATCCTTTAAAAGATATAGTCAAAAATATCCTTACATTGTCCTTTTCAGGGTGCTAAGAGCAAAAACTTAAGCATCAAGCAGATTTGGGTCTTCACCACAGCCTTGACACTTCATTGCTGTGTGACCTTGGACAACTTACTTAACCTCTGTAAGACTGTGATTTAATGATTGTAAAATAAGGATAATACAGTGGAATCTTAGTTCAGGAACTTACTTCTTTCCAGGATTCTCATAGCAAACCGAATTGGTCACAAACTGAATCAAATTCAGTGGTTAGGTTTAGCGTTGACTTTCTGGGGAAATTTGATTCAGCCCATAATCCAGTTTGCCATCAGAATTGTGGAAAGAATTAAATTCGTCAACTGAGGTACCACTGTATTGGTATTCTCTTGTCAAAGTACCAAGTGCTCTGGAGATATGGATAGCACATAATGACACACCGACTTCATGAAGCTGAAGCCATGCTCTTCTGTTACCTGAGTTTCCATAATTGAAGGTTAGAGTTAGGGTTAAAGTTAGGGTTAGACTTATGGAAAGAATTAAGTTCCTCAACCAAAGTACCACTGTAATAGTCTGTATCTCCCACAGCTATGTGAAGATTACAAAATAGGATGCATGCCCAATGCCTACTTAGAGCAGTATGTGAAAAAAAGTTAGCAAAATAAAATAACTAAACGTATTGTTGCAAGGTGAACTTTGATAAATTTAATTTTCATAATCTTGGTTTAGCTAAATTTTAAAAGAACTGATTTTCAAACTAATACTGTAAATTTTAAATATTGGTGCACATATAAATATAGAACTGGAGGTAGATGCCTTCCATTGTCCTAATAAGGTAGGAGGAAACCAAGAGCTGAGGAGTTTCTAGGGACTGGAAATATAGGTTCAATTCAGAACTCTTTTAAAAAAAATTTGCTTTATCTTGGCAACATCAGAATGTCCCTCTTCAGAGATATCTCATTGCCCTACCAATTGAGAGTAGTCCCTCCTTCATAGTCCACTAAATTAAAGCAATTGGTCGGCAAGGATGGTTTGGGGTCCGTGTGTTTCATGGCTATATCATCAGAGTCTACAAGACAACCTGCACTTTGCAAATTTCTAGTAAGTACCTAGGGAGTGAGGAAGGAATGAACGAATGATTACATGGATGGGCAATGCTTGCATACACTCAGTGCTTCGTGCTACTTAGAAATGTAGATGGGTGATGAAATACCTCAGAGCTGCTGTGAGAGGTGAAGAGAGTGAAACTCATAACCACACGGGCCCAGCGTGAGATCTTGGCCCGATGGACTCAGAGTTTCTCGAGGAGGAACTAGAGGAATACATGGTACTTGAGTAATGCCAAGCCAACAAGGATAAAGCCCAAAATGTGTACAGATCCACGTTTATAGGGAAAAGTACTAACACTGAGACTTGGAGTAAGAATTTGGTAGTTTGTTTCTTATTTCAGGCGCAATAAGATTTTTTTTCAGTTGGCCTCTGGGTTTTCCTTACATGGCCACCCACTCAGTGCTTCTCCTGTCTCCTTCTATGTCACTGGCATCACCTCTTCAATTTCCTTTGCTGATTCCTCTTCATTTTCCCAACACCTGAACATCTGACTCTTCCAGGCCAGTTCTGAACTTCTCGCCACACCCACTTCCGGGTGGCCCAACCTATGCCATGGCTTCAGATGCCATCTGCACACACTTCCCAAAGTCTGTTCCAGGTTTAACTGATTCCCTAACTCCAGGCAAGTCTACACAACTCATCACTCAACAGTTCTCTTGTGTATCAAAAGGGGCATCTGAAACTTATAAGAGACCAAGACTGAAATCTGGATTTTTCTCCCAAACCCTGTGGCAGAGTTTGCAGATGTTCAGGCCAAAACCTTAGAGCCATCCTTCTCTCCCCCTACCCTACAGCTCACAAGTAGTCATCGGCAAATCCTTTTGACACAGTCCTCCATAGATACCTGTCATCCAGCTACTTTCCATCTCCTCTGCTATCACCCTGGCCCAAGTCACTGCCGTCATCTACCTGATTAGTGCAACAGCCTCCTAACAGGTCTCTTGGTATTCATCCCTGCTGTCTGAGGCCCAGGACTGAGTGGCCCTTTAGGACATAAAAGACATATCGTCAGTCCTCTGATCACAACCCTCCAACAACTTATTGAATAAAAACAAAATCACGATCTGACCCACAGATACTTCTCACCTCACTTCCTGCCCAATTTTCCTTACACATACTGCTCTGACCTCCTGGCATTTTTGGTATTCTTTAAAGGAGGCAAAATTACTCTTCTTTTGGGTGCAGGGTGGAGGCACCTGTGTGCTCTTTTAGCCAGGGAAATCTATTTTGTCTATTGTTACATCCTTGGGGCCTAGAATAACGCTTAGCGTGTAACAAGTACTTAAGTAAACTGGTTGAATGAATTAATAGCATTCTTTTGGTGAAATCTTCTGCATATTTCAATATGAAGATATTAAGTGAATCATCATTTGTTACATACTTTGTACAGGCCAATTCTATGGTCATCAATATCACACTCAGAATCCAATACAAAGATAAGTAGATATTCTGTATGGATTAAAATTAATTTAGAAAATATTAGTCGGAAAATTCTCAATAAGACTTAGGAACTGACTATAATTAAATAAATGGTTTAAGCTAGAGGAAATAATATCTTTTTTTCTTTTTTTTTGAGACAGTTTCACTACACAGTTCAGGCTGGCCTCAAACTCCCAGTGATCCTCCTGCCTCAGCCTCCTAAGTGCTGGGATTACAGGCGTGTACACCATGCCAAACCACCTTGCTTTTTTATTAGTCATTTTTCTGATCTCTGTTATCAGATCAGTATGTATTTTAATGTCTGTAACATTTGCCTTTGGTCTCTAGAGTTCGTCCTTTGCAGAAAATACAAATTAGTTTATCTTTTTCTACTGGCAACCCTCTGTCTCAATCTTGGGCAACGATTCCCTTTTGCTCTTAGTATTTTAGGGGAGCCTTTTTCATAGTGTGGAAGCTATTGAGGGCAGGGGGAAACAGAGACCTACAATTATACGAAGAAGTATAAACACTTAAGAGAAAACATAAACCTACAATTTTAACCGCTCATTCACTCAACTGATATTTACTGAACTCTTGCGACGAGTCATTAGCAATGGATAATCAGAAGCTGTGAGTCCACACAAAATGTTTTGCACAGTACCTGACGTGAAGGAGGCTCTTGGGGGTACCTGTAGAAAAGAAACAAAGTTGCTGAAAAAAGTATATAAAAAGAGAAAAGAGTAGGGACTCAAAGACGGAGCTCTGGAAAACGCAAATGCTTCATGACTGGGTGAGGGGCAGAATGGAGCAGGCTGGCAGTCATGGAAATAATCAGGGACTCTAAGGTCTTTTGAAATTCAGGCCCCTATGTTAAGATTTCTTCATGAATCACTCCTAAGGTGAAATTAAGTAGACCTCTAGACAGACAGACAGACAGACACACACACACACACACACACACACACACACACATGCACAGCATTTCCTTTTTCTAGAGCTTTGTTACCTCACAATCCAAGAGTTATTTATCCCATAGCTGCATTTATGGTTACCAGATTTATGCTATTGTATGCAACTTTGTCAGTATAAAAACAACTGAAAATCCAAGACCTGGTTGTAACATTTAATTAGTATTACATGTTCATGTATTGGTGGGAAAGATTGTGGCTTCTGGACATTTCTATGTGCGTTTGATGATTATTAGTTGTAAACACCTGTTTTGCATTTGTTTTGTTTCTTGCCAACCCAGCATCCATATCCCTTTCTTATGGCAGCAATCTCTGAGGTTTTCTTGTTCCTGATCCAGGAAAGAGCTGGTGCCACTGGGTTTCAAAAGAACATGCAGTCCTGTTGACCTGTTGACCAATAAAACATTGCAACATCCCGGGCCCAGAGGTTGGTTCAGAAATGAGAATATTAGTCAACCAGAGACATTGAGACAGAGTCATTGGACTTGTCGGAGTAACCAAGCCAGAAAAGCACTCCTATTTAACGGGAAGCTGAGTGGATGTGAATCTCCAGCGGACATGGTCTACTAACTACACTGTGGTGAGAGCCTGTCTGAGAAGCACTGAAGGGGTTGTTTGAGAACTTGCATCCGGTCATTTCTGAAGCTAGCATACTGCTATAATTTTCAATTCTATGAGCCTTTATATTTTTAATGTTTATTTTTATTACTACGTGTTTGCAGTACACAATGCTTACGTTCACTGTGTACCGGACACATTGTAATTCTCTCATCCCCTATCCTGCCCTACCCTCCTCCCTCCATCTTTTTGTCACCTTCTCGTTTACAAAACATTTATCCTCCTATTTCCTAATATCTGTCTTTAATTCTGCTCTTTATTTATGTGTTGAGTATCTTTAAAAAAAGAAACCATGAGATATTTAAGCTTGTGAGTCAGATTTATTTCACTTAACATTATGGTCTTAAGATATATCCATTTTCCTACAAATGACTCAAGTTTATCTTTCTTTATGGCAGAGTAGTATTCCACTGTGTATAAATGCCGCATTTTCTTGATTCATTCATCTGCTGATGGGCATTCAGGCTGCTTACAAGATGTAGCTATTATGAGTTATACTGCTATAGACATGGGTATGCATTTGTCACTGTAATATGATGTCTCTCTTGTTTGTTTGTTTGTTTGTTTGTTTGTTTGTTTGTTTGACAGGGTCTCACTATGTAGTTGAGACTGACCTGGAACTCACTATGTGGCCTAGGCTGGTCTTGAACTCACAGCGATCCTCCTGCCTCAGCCTCCCAAGTGCTGGGATTACAGGCGTGTGCCACCACACCTGGTTTTCTCTAACTCTTTTGAGAAGATGCCTATAAAAGGAATACCTGGAGCTGTTTCTGTATCCTTTATTATGTTCCATTGCCCTGCACATCTGTTTTTGTGCCGGTATCATGCTGTTTTTATCATTGCAGCTTTGTAATATAACTTGAAGTCTCAGATTATAATGCCTCCTGCTTTGTCTAGGATTGCTTTTGCTATTCGGGGTCTCTTCTGGTTCCATATGAATTTTAGGATTGTTTTCTCTAGTTCAGTGAGGAGTGCTGTTAGCATTTTGATTGGGGTTGCATTAAATCTATGTCAGTTTTGAAAATATGGCCATTTTGACAATATTGGTTCTACCTATCCAGGCAGAGGGGATATATATTTTCTAATGACCTCTTCAAGCTACTTTTTCAGACTACTGTTGTTTTTCTTACAGATGTTTTTCACTTCCTTCGTTAGGTTAATTCCTAAGCATTTAGTTTTTCTTGATGCCACTGTGAATGATATTTTTTTTCCTAATTTTTCTTGGTAAGTTCGTTACTGGTGTACAAGAACACTATTGATTTTTGTGTATTGATTTCATCCTGCTACATTACTGAATTTGGTTATTAATTGTAGGAGTTTTAGGTGGAATTTTTTTGGTCTTCTATGTAGAGGATCATATGATCAGCAAATAATCATATTTGACTTGTTCCTTTCTTATATATGTTCCTTTTACTTCCTTCTCTTGCTTGATAATATTTTGAGTACTATATTGAACAGGAGCGCTGATAGTGGACATCCTTGTCATCTTAATTTTAGAGGAAAAGCTTTCTCCCAATTGATAGATATGGTGATAGGCTTGCCATAGTTTTTATCAGATTGAGATAAGGTCCTTTTACACCTATTTTAAGTTTGTTTGTTTGTTTGGTACTGGGTATCAAACTCAAGTCCCTGAGCTTGCAAAGCAGGCGCAGAACCACTCAGCTAAATCCCCAGCCCTTTTGTTTTTTTAATCATGGATGGATGTTGGATTTTGTCAGAGGCATTTTCTGTGTCTATTGAAGTGACGTGATATTTGTCCTTCCTTCTGTTTATATGATGTATTACTTTATTGATTTGCAAGGATGTTGAACCATCCTTGCATCCCTAGGATGAAGCCTACTTGGCAGTGATGTACAATTTATTTATTTATTTTTTTTTATGATGATTTGTTGCATTGTTTGCCAGTATCTTACTGAGGATTTTTATGTTCATTAAAGAGATTGGCTTATAGTTCTTTTTTAATTGGGTCCTTATCTGATTTTGAAATAAGGATCCAGCAATATGTGGGAGGGATAGTAAGTAAAGCCCATTTTGTTCCCACATCCACGTTTTTGTGTGTGAATGCAGAATTCTGTTACCTTTCCCACTGGTCATGTTCAATTAATTCTGTCCTCCCTATGGCTATTGTCACTCTGCTAACTCCCACTTTCTGTGTCCCTCAGTGCACCTGTAGTCATGGTTTTCTCTTCTTAGCTTTATGGCCTATGCGTTTGTGAGGTGGCCCCCATCCCAGTGGGCCCTCTGTCCGTATACCCCAGGGTGTGGCAACTGTCCGAGTGAGCCACAGCCTTGCTCATGCTGACAGGTGAGGAAAGCAAATCGGCCCCTGAATTCTGTGCTGACATAGGCAGTGAGGTCGGGTGGGAGCTGTCAAGCAGCTTGCTGGATTTCATGTCAGCTCTTCCAGACCCAGCTCCCTCTTAAAGTCACACGTGACGTGCCTTGTTTCTTACCCCAGAGGTTGGGGCCCTCTCCTTCCTAGCCTGAGCTTACACTTCTCAGGGAATCGCACCTCCTTTCTGCAGCTGCCTGTTGTGGCTGCTTCCCACTCGGTCCTGTGGTAGGGAGCCACCAAAACTGTGGAGTAGTGTTCTGTAATTGTTCACTGGTTCAGTCTTAAACAGCTAAGCCTCTCCCAAAATGGCTCCTGAGTCAACTCTCTCAAATATGGTGGATGCTGCACTGAACTTCTCCTCCACCTCTAGCCTGCCTAGAAGAAGGTGTCACTTTCAGAGTAACACACAACACTGTTTTTGCACTGTTGTAACAGCCGTAGGCTTACCATGGGATTAGTGCTGCTGGCCCGGTTTATTGTTTCTCCTTGGAGCTGCGGACCTTCTCTAGGATTATCTTGTGTCAGAGGGGACAGGTCCTCCTTCCCAGGAGGCAGGGTGAGATTTCCAGACTGCTTCATTCCTTCCTCTGTTTTCCATCTTCTATGTATTTTCTGGTTTTCCTATCAGCTCCTTCCCAATTCCCAGAGTTCTACTTTTTTTTTTCCGCTTTACCAAGTTGTTATTTTCCAGGTGTCTCAATTCCAGGTCCTGGAGAGGCTGTGTTTTGCATTGATCTCTACCTCACCATTTTGGTCTCTTCTGTCATCCTTTTTAAACTAAAATTCTCTTTTTAAACTTTGGTAAGGTTGTATTACCTTTCTTACCACTTCTAATCAAAAAGTCCGGATGAGAAGCGTAATTTCATCTCTACTCTTTCTGGCTCATCCATCAACAGGTAATCAACTGTCTAAGGCCACAGTTATGCTCAGTTCTCCTACTGTGCATTCCACACTACGCTCAGCATTTTCAAGTCAGTTGCATTCTCTGTTTCTATTTTGTGCTCTCTCTCTGCCAGGGCTCAGTTCCTAGCCTGACTTGCTCAACTGAACCTATGCAGAGCATCTTTTTGCTTCCCGTAGACATTCCCTGTTTATCCTTATCCCCTACAGGGGTTCTTTCTATCCTGCCAATTTGTTTGTTGGAATAAATACAGGCAGGACTGGATGGAAGCCACTTCTGTCCCTGGGCTTGGAAAGCATGATACCATATTCTTGGGCGCTGGCCCCCACCCAACACCACCAGTAGGTATACTCTGTTCAAGCTTGAGCCTTCTGGTCCTGAACTTACTGCTGCTTTTTCCTCCCTCCCTTTGATGACAGGTTTAGCCTGATGTTTGTTTTTTTGTTTTGGGTTTTGTTTTTTTCTTCAATTTTGTTCTATTGTTGCTGTGTCACCCAGGACCTTTGCTTTTCCCTGCAGGGATCCTGGAAGTTCCTGTTAAAACATAACTTAGAGGTCTAAGCCAGCTTCCAGATTCCCAACATTTCACAAACCCACAGTGACATACTCCCTCCTCAGATACGGCTGGTTCCAACTTCTCCTGCTTCCAGACAGGCAAGGAAATCCATTCATAGCTGCCAAGAGAGGAAAAGAGTCATCTTCAGAATTATGTAAGTAGAAAAGTTTTCCTCTGGTTTCTCCCAAAACCTGGGAAAATAACAAAGGGACCAAAGCTTCTCTGAGTATAGGGAATGGCTCCATCTACGTCTTCTGCTCTTATTCTCTCTCTCTTGTCTAGTAAGTATAAACTGACTAGCCTTTTATGTTCTTGTCAAGCCTCGGAGAACGGAGTTGTAACCATTATAGATTCAACAATTGTTTAGTTGTGTATTACATTCCAGTCACTGTGCTAGCTAAAGGATTTACAGAGGTGAATAAAAGGGGCAAAATCCCCTTTTCATTCAGATGAGACTCTAGGGAAGGTAGAGACGAGGCAGTGACAAATATGTGAACAAATAAACAATAAAATGTTCATATAGTGAGATAGGCATGATGACACATGTCTGTAATCCCAGTACTCTGGGTAGCTGAGGCAAGAGGATCACAAGTTTGAGGTCATTCTCAATGACTTAGCAAGATTCTGTCTCAAAGGGCTGGGGATTTACCTCAGTGGTACCGGCACCTGCCTGGCAAATGCAAGGTCCTGAGTTTGATCCCTGGTACCAGAAAAAAAAAAAAAAAAGAGTCCGTCTCAAAATAAAAATAAAAAAGGGCTTGGGATGTTGCTTAATGCAGAAGCCTTCAGTGCAATCCCCAGTACTGTAAACATAAAACAATTGGACGGTGATTAGTGCCATCAAGAAAATATAAGGAGGTAATATACTTCAGAGGTACAGTATTTAAATGGAGTTATCAAAGAAAGCTGCTCTGAGATAATACTTGATCTAAAACCCAAGCGGGAGAAGGTAAAAAGTGCGGTGAGGACCAAAGAGAGAAGTGCAGAAAGCCAACATGTGCAAATGCCCTGAGCCTAGAACAAGAATGTTATGCCACAGGAGAAGTTAGTAAAATACAGCCTGGGGACCTAATCCAGGCTGGATTCTCTTCTTGGACAGCCCACAAGCTGAGAATAGCTTTTATATTTTTAAATGGCTGAAAAACAAAATCAAACAATAATGATATTTTGTGACACAGGGTAATTATGTGAAGTTCAAAGTTTAGTGATGATAAATAAAAACTTTATGGGAATATAGCTATGTCTATTCATTTATATATTTTCCATGGCTGATTATATGTCACATCGGCAGAGTTGAGCACTTGCAACAGAGACTTGGTAGTCTATTAGGCCTAAAATATTTACTCTCTGGGCCTTTGCAGAGAGAGTTTACAGACCTTTGTGTTAAAGGAATAGGAAGCAACACCTTTCCAGGCTTGGGAGAACATTCAATTTATTTTAATTAATTTGGGTCTTTATCCCTGTAAATAACAGAAAACCTGTGTTCAACTGACCTATGTAATAGGGGGACTGAAGATAGCCATGGACTCTTTTAAACTTTTCTCATCAAGGTAAGATTCTACGTCTTCTCCTCCTGAAGCCGAGTGGGTTTTATAATTGCTTTGACCCAAAAGATAAGAGTCTGATAGCTTCTACATCTTGCCTCTTGAAACATTCTCTCTGGTAACCTTGCACCCCGTGTAACAAGAGAAAATGGTCATGGTGAAGAGACTGTGTGCGTCCTCTCCTAACCCTTCACTTCCTGCCATCATCGCCAAGGTGCCAAATGGGTAGAGGCGCCCATCTTGGACTTGAAAGAACAGTCCATTGGCCACCTAAATATCAGAAAATGATCCCAGTCGGTGCTACACAGAATCAGCTAGCATAGCTCTGCTTAGTTTCGTGACTTACAGAATTGTGAAATATAATACAATAGTTGCTATTTTAAGCTACTTCACTTCAGGGTAACTGCCTCACACCAATATAAAACCAGAACAAATAACACAGAAACTTTATTATCTCATATAATAGAAATCTCAGTGGTAGAGCAGGTCTGTCCACAATAGATCCAGATATTGCTTTCCTGCAATTTTCTTGGATCTACTCTATTTTCTGTTGGTTGAACTGTCAGGATGATATAGAGATGATTGTAGTAGCTCCATTCAAACCTGACAATGTCAAGAAAAAGAAAGAATATTCTTACAAAAGAGAAAATGTAGGCTGCACATGATCGACCCTGAAATTGGAAATGGGACCACCTCCCTTGAGTCCCTGAGGAAGGCACAGAAACTTGGTCATAATTAGGATTTTATTAGAGAAGAAGTAGGTCTGTAGATAGTGAGCAACAACTCGCCGTTTCTGAAGTATCTTCCTTCTTCCTGTTATTCTGTTAATATCCAGAATTTCATGTTGAATTATATGAATTTGTTTCCTATAAGTCAAAATAGCCAAATAACCTTAATTTCAAATGATCAGACAATATTTATCAAGCCTTTGCGACACTGGCAGCCATGGGGCTAGATGTTAGGATCACGGCAAATAAATGGTGCTAAGTTCAAGGAAGGGAAATGGGACAAGTCGTATTAACCTCCAAGATCCAGTGCAAAATGAAATGGAGGGACTCTGGTTCAAAAATTTAACGTTTTCAAGACGATGAGAGCAGAGCACTAAATCAAGCATGAAATCCTCCTGTGTGCCCTGTGTAATGGCAATATCACATGAGTTGCACACTCATGAAGCTGGCCATGGGAAGGAACTGTGACCACAAGGGAGAACAGTGGGACCCTACTTTAGACTGGGTCATCAGGCAGGCTTTTCTGAGGAGAAATTCAGTCAAGGGCCTAAGTATGGATAGAAGTAGCCAGGTAAAGAGCAGAGACTTTCAGCTCCCGGAAGAGAAATATCATTCTCCTCTTTCATCTTCCAAGTTGGTTAAGAGACATCTATTAGCCTGTCTTATCCATCGTGATGAGACAAAAAGAAAAAAGTAACAGATCCCTGTCCCACCTGTGCCAGCTCAGGCCTATTTCCCAACCCTTTTTTGTGTTCCAGATCTTAACACTTGGGTAAACTGCTGGTAGAAACTGATCCTTGCCTTTCAGCACTGTAGATGGCAAGGACTGCCCCAGGGAGGCCCCAGCTGAGCTCCTTGCAGGGCTGAAGGGAAGATGCATCCTAGTATAACAGTCTAACCTCCCTGATCTGCCATAAATAGGACGAGAGCTCTCCCTGTCCTGTATTTTCTAAATCCCAAAGCCATGAAGACACTAACACATTGGACCTCAAAACATTTTATCTTCAAACCCAAATCATTTTCCTAAAAGTACCTTATTCCCTTTTTAAGTGCACTATATTTTTCTTTATGTCAGACAGTATGGAATTTTGGTGTAGTGGGCTTCCAAGTTCTTATAAACAGATGAGAAGTACATTAAAAATACAAATGCCCCAACCCCATGCCAAACCCAGGTCTTCTATTTTTAACAAGCTCCACAGGTAATTCTGGTGTACTGCCAGGTTTCTGAACCATTGCTCTCAGCAAGCCAGAAAGAAGAAGGAAAAAATTCCCATTTGACTGGTAGGAGTCAGAAATATTTGCTTCTGGCCTGGATTTTCGCTGAGGGACACAGCACTTGCCTAGCATGCATAAGACCCTAGGTTTGAGCCCAATAAGTGTTAAAAGGAGAAAGAAACAACAACAACAAACTTTTACTTCTGCTACTAACTGCGGCTCCAGGAGCAAAGTGCTTCATTCATTTCCTCAGGGATTCCTTTATTACGCCTCTGCCCCAGAAGCCGTATGTAGTGTAGGCTCTTGGAACCTTCCCCAGCGTCCAGTCCCTCTCTGGTGGCCGCCCTTAGGTCTCCTGAGTAAGCTGTCCCTCTCTCATGATAAGGCCCATAGGACTGGAGGTCAAGGTGCTGTGTTACCCTCTAGCTGACTGCAATTCCAGTCACATCTCATCGGATTTCATTTAGGATCAACCAGATTCTCCCAGGAAGTTAAATTTGAGAAAAGTGAGGCAGAAGGTAAAATTAAAGGAAGCTGATCTGTCATATTTGGGTGACTCCAAAAGTCTATTAGTTTCTGCTTGCTGCTTCCAGTGTTTTCCAAAACCTGTTTGGTTTTTTTCCCCCCTTTTATGGCTTTTTTTTTTTCAGCTTTTCCTGAGGATCTGTAAGCAGCACCATATAGTCTTCTAATGGACTCCTTCCTCTGCTTAAGGGAACCAGGGTCCCTCTCACTGCTTGCCACCAGAGAGCCCTGAGTCTCAGAATCAAGATCTCTGGTATAGCCTACGCACACTGGAGCACACTTATAATCCCAGCTGCTTAGGAAGCTAAGGCAGTTGGGGAGAAGTGGAAAACTTAACAAGATCGTATCTCAAAAGAAAAGACAAAATAATATCTAAATAAAAAGGGCTATGGATATAGTTTAGTGATAGACCGGCTGCCCAGTGTGCAGGAAGCCCTGGGTTGGATCTCCAGCACTGGATTTTAAAAAAAGATTTCTGTTAGAGTGTTCTATCTAATAATGGCTTCCAGTCTTGCGGAGTCATTGTAAATGATCCTTTTGTTAACTGTAGTGACCATTCTACGGGGGTTCAAGAACTTATTTTAATAATGACGTCTTTGTTCTAGAAAGTGAAAAATCTTCATTAGGATAAAAGGTTATTCACTGTCCTGCTGAAATATCTTAAATGGAAACAGGCCTTGGGTAAATACTCTTTCTCTAAACAATGTTTATTGTTCTAGAAGTCAGGGAAGGGAAGGACAAGAAAAAAAGGAAAAGAGTTTGGGCTCAGCTTAAACCACCCTCCCTTTGGCCAGCTCCACCCTTTACGCACACACTTAAGAAGAGTTCAAGACTAATTCTTTTTCATGGGGCTGGAAAGTGCATTCAAATATGCATTTTGAAGAGTGACTTGTTGCAGAGGAAATGGATTTTCTGGTGGAACTCTTTGCTCTCACCAGCCTTTATTTTCTACTTTCCCCGTTTGTTGTGACAATTATTCTTCTTTATTGTCATAACTGGCATCCTTATTATGATTCTAGCGAGTAGTCATTGAGTCACTTCCTGTGAACCGGGCATAATGCTGGATATTTTAAATGCATTTCCTCATTTAATCTTTACAATTCTTCTGTGCCAGTCTTATCCCCATTTTACAGAGGGGAGAATTGACGCTCAGTGAGGTTAAATATTAGGGGTAATGAGTTATGGGATCATTTAATCACTCATTATCTATGTGTCCGTATCTGTTCTACAGTCTTCCTTACACAGTGCCCCATTGCCTTGAATTAGAAGTGCTTGCTTAGTCTAAGGCATACTGAAAAATGTATTGAATATGATTTCACCCCAAATGAAATGGCAAATGAACTCACTGCCCATATCATGCCCTGTAACCCTGACTAGACTATAAGATCCTTGAGGGAAGGACATAGGTCTTGTGTACTATGGGATTGCCATATAGCACATGCCTAGCAGAGGAGGTATTTAAAAATGAGTGTAGAATCAATCAACATCATGTAGGGGCCTTGGACCGAGGGATGATCATGTGGGGCTGCAGTCTGCCTCTCAAGCACAAGGTCCTGAGTTCAATCCCAGGTACCAGAAAAAGGGCCGGGATTTAGCTCAGTGGTTCTGCCACCTGCCTCATAAGCAAAAGGTCCTGAGTTCAATCTCTGGGACAAAAAAAACCCTAAACCAAAAAAGAAGAAAGAAAAAGGAAACCCCTTCCTGGGGCTATAGCTCAGGGGTAAAGTATGTGCCTAGCATGTGTGAAGCCAGGGTTGAGGGGGAGGGGAAGGAGGGAGACAAAGGGAAAGAGGGAAGGGGGAGGAGGTGGAAGAAGAAAAAGCAGAGAGAGAGGAAGGAATAAAGAAGAGAAAAGAAAGAGGAAGAAGAGGAGAGGAAAGAAGAAAGGAAGGAAAAAGAAAGGCATAGGAGGAAGAGGAGAAAAGGGATGAACAATAGAAAGAAAAAAGGAGAAATAGGAAAAAGACAGACAGAGAGACAGAGACACCCTGACACACCTTTGGGATGATCTCAAACTCGGGATGCTGGATAACTATTTCCCTTCCTAAAGAAGTGTTGCATCTTCTAGGCAGTCGTGCTCTGGTTTGAGTTTATGAGAAATTTCCAGAAACTTGATAGGGGAAGCCTAGGCTAACAACTGAAGTACCAGCTATAGCTCTCCTATGGCGCGTTAGCTTTGGAGAGCTCAATCCAGACAGCATGCTTTCGATGGAGGACTGGGAGCATCGTGTTGTTTTATCATTTTCAGAACTAAAACAACTATTTGGTTGGTATAAGACCCTCTGCACCTCTTTGGGTGAATTATTGTGCCTATTCCTCAAACACACATAGTCAAATCAGCATATATATAACCAGTTGGAATTTCCCACCAGAGCTACGGTGTTCTCTTCACGGAGTCCGTCTCATTCATTCACACCTCTCTGCTTCCAAGTTTGGCCTCTGGGTTCAAGTGAACTTGAGATCAGGCTTTGGCAGTGCGATGGTCCGGATGTGTGACCTTGGATAGAATACTGTAGCTCTCAGAGCCTTCCTGGTCTTGCCTGTTTTCAAGAGAGTGGTAAAATGTGACAATGTGTAAACTGTGCTTAGTACAGTGCCAGGTATGTGGTAGGCAGGCAAAAAAAAAAAAAAATTGCTTAGTTATAAAGATATGTCCGCAGGCTTCACTTACACATTTCATTCAAAACAGCTGAAAAGTCTTGTGTGCCCCTGATGTTTTAACTAGCAGGTATTAACTGAAGTCATCCTTCAACTACCTAGATAACTCTATTTCTAAACCTTTTAACAAATGGGCCTCTGGTGACAGTCAGCCTCCAACCTATAGCAATGGTAAGAAAACCTTTCCTAAAGTCATTGGGCTACAAGGCCTTCTTGAGCTATTGGAATGTGGACAGTTGACTACAGGAACTGAAATGCCATGTTCTCTGTCCCCGCTTTTCCCTATCAGTGACAGCTGACATGGAGCATGCAGTAGGGGCAAAGTAACTTTTGTTGTTTTAAGCCACTGACATTTTATGGCTATTGGTTCTTCAACATAGCGTGTCCCCTCCTGACCAATACAGCAAAGATATAGATGTAGTCTGCATGTGTAACGGGCACACACAATGCCACACCCAAATCCCCTCTTCTTCTACAGTTAAGTTTCAGAAGCTAATGATTTAGTGGGATAGGGAAAGAAAGCTCTGAAATTACAGTCAGTATCGAACACTAACAGACGAGCATCTGGCATATCTCCTCTCTGCCATCACAGGAGCAAGAAACACAGCTCCTAAATCTGTATT
The DNA here is from genome assembly GCF_012274545.1 of Fukomys damarensis. NCBI lineage: Eukaryota > Metazoa > Chordata > Mammalia > Rodentia > Bathyergidae > Fukomys > Fukomys damarensis. The sequence goes on from NW_022900915.1 coordinate 14,841,415, forward strand.
CCCAGCTGGAACTGTCATCTGTCAGTCGGCATCCTAGAAGGGATCCAGAGCGGGCAGCCTCCTTCCATCCTCAGGCACTTTCCAGCAGGGCTGGAGAGTTAGGACTGACCTGCACAGAGAACACTTCGGGAAATATCATCCATTCCAAGGAGGCCTCCCTCTGGGAGTTTTGTTTATCAGTACTTCAAGTCTTTATTAAAGAAGTGCTCAATTTAATGCCAATCTTCTACACTCAGCCAGTCCCAAGCCAGCTCCCTATGAAGGAACAGTGGTATTCCAGAAACTCTCTTCTTAGAGCTGGTAGAAGATATAATTACAACTAATTATAAGTGAGTATAGTATATGAAAATTATATAATTTATATAGCTATACAGCGGTTCGGTGGCCTGCCTCGAAAGGACCCGAGTTCAATCCCCGGTACAAAAAAAAAAAAAAAATTACATAAATTATATAAATATACATCTAATCAGAATGACTATAAAATTAACTTAAAATTAATTATAATTAACTATATATTTTTTTGGTTTTTTGGGTTTTTTTTTTCAGTATTGGAGAATGAAACCAGAGCCTTTGCATCGAACCACATCCCCACCTATTTTTATTTTTCACTGTGGGACAGTGTCTAGCTAAATAACCAAGTTGCTCAGATTTCAAATTCGCAATCCTCCTACCTACCTCAGTTCCCCAAAGTCCTGGGATGACAGGCATGCACCATCATTCTGGGCTAATTATAAAATACTTTAATAACGAACATATGCTCTAAATCCTGTTGTGTAGAGTACTAATGATCATTTGTTGAGAGTTTACTATTTGGCACTATAACCAGCACTTCATGCACACACTTTATTGAATCCTCACAACATCTTGATGAGGTAATGTATAAGTTAGGATCCTCCTGAGAAAGAGAACCAATAGAATAGCGATACTTAAGAGGGAATTATTAGAAAACAACGTATGTGATTATGGAAGATGAGACGTCCCATGATAGGAAGTCTACATGTGGCAGAACCAGGAAAGCCAGCAGTGTAATTCAGTCTGAGTCTGAAAAGTCTGAGGAGCAGGGGAGATGATGTAACGCCGAGTCTGCGGTCAAGGGCCTGGGAGCCAGGAGGGCCAAAGTCCTGGCAGAAGGAGCTGGAGGTCCTAGCTGCAGCAAATAGCAAATGCCCTTCCTGCACCTTTTTGTTCTTTACAGACCTTCAGTGGATTAGAAGATGGCTCCTCACAATGGCAGAAGCAAATCTTCTTTACTCAGTCTACTGATTTCAATGCCAGTCTCTTCTGGAAATATTTTCATAGAGACACCCACAAATAGCATTTTACCAACTAACTGGGCAATTCCTTAGCCCAAGCAAGTTGACACATAAAATTAACCTGTATAGATAGGATCTGTTATCTTCTTTTTAAGATAAAATTCCAAAAGCTTAATGTGATCACATGAACTGCATAAAATCTGCCAGCCCAGAAGCAGGAGAAATTATGTGATCTCAGAATATGTTCTCTTAAAGGAGCACACTTTACTCCTCGTCCTGGCCATAGCAACAGATCTGTCCTCACACTCAGGATATAAACCCTGGAGTTCTCCTTGTGTTGGATTTGTTGCCAGTGATTTTATGACATCATTCCTGGTCCAATACCAATGCTGCTCTACTATGTGTCCCAGGAGAGCCAGGGCCCCAACACCTGCTCATTTCTTCCTGTCTTTGCACAGAAGAGCCTGGGAAATGAACACAGGGAAGACAATTGAAAGAAAGTGATGGAAGGAGGAAAAAATCCCACAGGACAGAGAGAAATCATTCCCCTCTCTGATAATTGAATGAGACTGACTAGTAACTATGGAAGAGAAAAGCAATCAGGAGCTTGTTACAGACCCTGGAGCCTGTGGTGGAAATAGACACTTTGAGACCAAGGAAGGCATGGAATCAGAGCCTACCAGCAGGAAACAAAGGACAGGAAACAGGATTTCTTCTTTCCAGTGTCCAGAACAAAGCTGACAAGAAGTTTGGCAGGAAGAAAGACCACCATTTCATACGTCCAGTGGAAAAAGTACTAAGAGCTCAAAACTGAAGAGATGTGGGAAGGGGTGACGCACGGAAGAGGGCTGATATTTAATGTTCTCTTGCTGAGAACAGTCACTTAATACCCTTACTCGGCATTCTTTCGGTATTTGACCACAGTCCTTGTACCAGCCGATGAAAAGCCGGCAGGGGCTAGATTAGTCCTGGGTTGCTTCGTGTGGGAAGACAGCACTGCGAAGCTACACACACCCTCCTCTCCTTTCCTCTCCATATCCTGCTGCTCCAGTGCTTTGCCCATTGCTCTTCGTGTGAATCATTCTTTGTTTTGGGGTCTTAGTTTCGACGTCACTTCCTCAGAGGTGCTTTCCTTTACAACAGAGTTGCCTACCCTGGGTTTGTTTTCAACTCTTTTTTGCTAATATTGTTTTGATCACGTTGGCAGAGGAGACGTTCCTAGAAAATATTATACTTCCTAGCCTCTCTTGGAACGGGAGATAGCCACGTAACACGGCCCAGGCTGGATGAAGTGGTGCTCAGCTGTCATCCCAACTGCTGGGGAGGCTGAGGCAGGGGGATCACAAGTCTGAGGCCAGCCTGGGAAATTTAGTGAGATCTGTATCAGAACTGATAGGAGGCAGTGCTGGAGGGGCAGCTCAGTGCAGAGTGTTACTTGCGCATGCACAAGCCCCAGGTTCAATCCTCACTACCAAACAAACAACAAAACTTCAAAGAGTGAAGACAAGTTGTTAAGGTTGCACTTCTGGAAAATTTCCCTAAGGTGGAGATCAATTTAACAGCAAAACCAGTTATTGGCATTTAGTCTTTCTGCATTGCCTCTGACAAGATGAATGGAGCTCTAGGTACGAGGTAAAGGGTCATATTCTGACGACAGAAGGTTAGAAAGTTAGAAGGACATGGAGCTCGGATGGCATTGAAGAGCCTCCATAATAACTCTGCTCTGCTAACATCTAGTCTTCTCAAATCCCGAGGAAAGGAAAGAGACTCTAAGTTATTTAGGCTACGGTTCATCAGGTTTCTGGTACTCCCAGCTGAACACAATCTCCACTTGGTAATTCCCACCCAAATAAGTACTTTCTTCCTTTCTCTCTCCAAACATGTCCTCTTCTATCATAGCATATGTATTTTATAATTATTTGTCTTTTTGTGGCTTAAACTTCTTAGTAGTTTATAAGCTCCATGAAGGTAAGGTCCTGGTCTTTTTTGCTCACTGCTATATTTATAGCACCTAGAAAGCTGAACAATTAGATTTCTATGGCAACCAATATATCACATCAGTAAGCAGTCTACTAACTTCTGAAAACTAAGTCTGAATGTCAAATAAGCAGGCAGAGAGCGGGGCAGGGTGGTGGAAGCCTATAATTCCAGCACTCTGAGAGGCTGGGGCAGGAGGATAGTAAGTTCAAGTCCAGCCTGGGCAACTTAGCAACTTAGTGAAACCTGTGTCAAAATAAAAAAAATGAAAAGGGCTAGGGATGTAGCTCAGTGTGAAACCCTGGATTCTTCAATTAAATCCCCAGCACTACCAAACACACACCAGGTAGGAGTACCTTAAAAGAAACTATACTAATGTTGGAATCTCTGAAGCGATGAAGTAGAAAATAAACAGAATATCTAGATTAACACACCCATTCAGGTTGTTTTTGCTGTTGTTTTATTTCCTGGACTGTTTTTGCAGGAGGAGACAATGGATTGGAGTAAATGAGAGCACAATGATAAAATCGTGAGGATTTTGGAATTATTGAACATGGCCAATGATGATAGTTATAGTCGGTCATTATCTCCTTAAAATATCTCAAAGTACTTATTTGCATTTATAATGAACTTTTCTGCTTGATCCTAAGCATATTACTTTTCTTTACTGGGAGACATTAGCCCAATAAAACTTTTGTCTCCTATTATTTGTTTTTGTTGGAAAGAACCACTACTTTTGGAAACTATGTAGGTTTAGTTCAAAAATAGTTTTTCTGGAAAATATTTTCAAATTGTTACTTTTGTGGGAAAAATGTAGCCTGGATAAAATATCTGTCAAAAAGTAGTTGTACTTGTTCCTCCTTCTCACTTGATACATTCACATAGATTGGGGCACAGTTTTACAAAGCATACGTTATGCACACCTCATCTAGTGAGTCCAAACGCAACCCTAACCTCTGGCTTATGAGCAGTCCCTGACTGAGTCTAGACTCCCCAGAAGCAGGCCTGGAAGTAAGAGTTTCCGTGTAAGTCGGTCATTTGGGAGGTGTGATGACACAGAGTTGAGATGAGAGGGTAAAGGAAGTGCAGTTCTGGGCATTGAAGCCAAGGCCTTACTCGTGTTAAGCAAGTATCTTCCCATTGAGCTAACTCCTAAGCCCTTCTATTTAATAAATACCTGCTGTGTATTGTGTACCCAGCACCTTTCCAGGCATCAAGAAGATAAGCAGCAGAGAAGACACGAAGGATTTTACCAATTCAGTTGTAGCAATGGCTAGCACTTAACGGGAGCCGCAACTTACTATCTTTATTTGCCTGCCCTCTCAGCCGTTCCAAAATACATGAAACAGTGGCAGGGCTATCTATGCAGAGAATGGCACACAAATGTGCCAGCCCGTGAGCAGGCAGTCAGAGAACTAGGCAGGCACAGCCTGCGGTTCTTCCTGTACTCGCTGATCTTCTGCTCTACATAAGCTGCACAGCTGGACTCTGCGTCTGGGATTACAAAGTCTGGAGAGGAAGCAAGCTGCTGCTGGGCTCTGCCAAGCTGCCCCCAAATGTGCTGTCTTGAGAGGGTGAGAGGCTGTCTTACTGTATACGAAGACATAAAATCCAGGTGGCAATTTTTTGAATTTTCAGCTTCCTATACAGAAGTCACATTTTCCTGGACATCCTAACTGTACTGCGTGTGTGTGTGTGTGTGTGTGTGTGTGTGTGTGTGGTAGCCAAGTGTTATTAACAAAGGCTAGACATGAGAATAAAGAAAGTCACTCAGCCAGGACTGGCTCAGTAGCTATGCCAGGCCTGTGTTCTTGGAGCAGAGGTGGCGGGGGGCAGGAGCCATTGCTGGGCTGCATATCAGTGCCATGCAGCCTCCAGGGTACCCACATGGGTAAGCAGAAATCTGGAGTGACAGCAATACCACATTCAATCAAAATCCAGTCTTGGGCCAGAGATTTAGCTCAGTGTTTCCACCGCCTGCCTCATAAGCACAAGTTCGATCCCTAGTACCAAAAAAAAATCCAGTCTTACTTGAGGAGCCATGGATCTGTCACAGAAAATGCCTGATTGACTCAGAAATCAAATAGATGCTCATTTGCATTTGAACTTGAGTTTGCATGCTGTCTGCTTCTCCGAGGTGCAGAGAATGCACTTGCAGCCTATACTCACATAGCTCCACACCCTTCTCCTCAAACTGGGTTAGCCAAGTCTGAAAAAACCAACCACTGGGACGGGAAGAGACAAGGTAATCAGGGACGCAGCTCGAACTCATGCAGCCTGAGTCTTAGCGTTGGCTCTGCCACTCGCTCTAGCATGAAACTTTGAGAAATCTGCTTCATTTCCCAGATGTTGTTGTCATCTGCAAAATGGGACAATAGACGTACTCCTTTCATAAGATGTGAGTGAAGACACAATCTACAGAATGGGTTAAAAAAAATGCCAGCTATTTCTTGGGCAAAGAACTAATATTTAAAATATATAAAGAACTAAAAAAAATAGATCACCCAAAATAAAAGATCCAGTCAAGAAATGGGCAAGTAAAATAGATTGACGTGTCTCAGAACAAGGAGTACAAAGGGTGAACAAATATATGAAAAAATGTTCAACATCTTTGGCCATTAGAGAAAAGCAAATTAAAACAACACTAAGAATTCATCGTATATCCGTAAGAACGGCAATCATCAAGAATTCAAATAATATAATATTGAGTGAAATAAGTGACACACAAGGTAAAAAACTATATGGTATCTTTCACTCTCATTTGAGCAAGGCAAAGCACAAAAAGCAAAACAGAGGCTGGATAAAAAGAAACAAGGAAATAGATCTCTTGCAAATGGGAAGAGTTCTAGGAGAGAGGAGGAGGGGTGGAGGAGAAGAGGAAGCAATATTTATGATATCCCACGTACAGGTAGAGAATGCCCACGGTGAATGTAAATGGTATATGTCAAAAACATGTACTAATGAGGGCTGGGGATATAGCTCAGTGGCACCATGCCGGCCCGGCAAGTGCAAAGTTCTGATTGCAGGTACTCTAGCAGCACAAATAGGAAAATTACAACACTGGTTGTTATTGTTGACGGTGGCATTGTCCCACGGTAGTGCAGGCACCACGGTTTCCCCCACATTATGGTGACAATGGGCTTCTGCTTCTACTTTTGCCCCTACAGAAACCATTCTCTATGGCAGCCAAAACTATCTTTTAGAAATGTAAATCAGATTACATACTACACTGCTGCAAATCTTTTCTAAGGGATTCTCAGCGGATTAAATCTAGTCAGGTGTGGTGGTGCACGCCTGTAATCCCAGCATTTGGCAGGCTGAGGCAGGAGGATCACTGCGAGTTTGAGGCCAGCCTGGGCTACACACTGAGTTAAGGACAGGTCTGCACTGCCTAGTGAGACCCTGTCTCAATCAATCAATCAATCAATCAAAGCTCCTTGCTGTGACCCAGCAGTCATGATCTGGCCCCAGACTGCTTGCTTCGCCTATCTCCTCTTGCATGACCATCTTGCTCATGATTCCAGAACAGGCCAACCTCATTCCCAGTGCAAGGGCTGTCCCTCTGCCTGGCCACTCCTGCTTAGATGTCTGCACAGCAGCGTCCGGGCATCTGAGCATCAGTTCAGATATCACATCCTAAAGAGGCTTTGCTCAACCGTACAACCAAATGGTAACTCTTCCACCCCATTCTCTAATCTATTACCTTATTCTCTTTATAGCACTTTCACACTAGGCAAAATCACCTTGCGCGTTTGTTCATGCGCTTATTATCCAACTTCCCCGCTGGGAAGTGAGCCTGGGTAGGGAGGGAACCAGTGAAGTCCAGGGACCAGAGTAGTGCTGGCACACAGAAGATGGATGAGTGAGTGAAGGAATGATGTGTATTTCTCTCTTACTGCCTCCCTGCCCCGGGGAAGTCTGGGATCCAGAGCTAAAAGCAGAAGTTGTCTGAAGCTGACTTGTCCTTCTGTCCTTCATGAAGACTTTACCTGCTGGGCATGGTGCAAATGCCTCTAATCCTAGCATTTTGGAGGCTGAAGCAGGAAGATATGACTTGAAGGCCAGCCGGGGATATGCAGTGAGTTCAGGCCCCTACATAGTAAAACTCTGTCTCAAACAAACAAACATAAAAGCTCTGACCAAGTCGAGAAACAGATGCTGAGAACGGAGGGTGAGCTGAAGGTTGAGGATCCGCCCTAGTTTTGGGAGAGGAGAGATAGGGTTTTGTACAGCAGAGGAGACCAGCTTGGATCTGGAGATCCCTGGAATTGTGTGGGGTCTGGGGAATTGCAGGGTGGGAACAAGGGAGAGAGAGCCTCACGGCAGGGCTTGCGGAGGCAGATCCTAATCCTGGGAGCTGGGCCCAAGAGTCTTGCACACTTGAGGCACAGAGGTGGGGCATTCGGGCTGCTGCCCCAGTCAACTCCAGGGTCACCCCAATGTCTAGGCACCCTGAGAAAGCTGAAAGGTGCAGGAGCTGGAATAATAACTTAGGTTGGGTTTCCTAAAAGCCTGGTGGAATGGAGGTTACCTTTGACTTCATTTGGATTTCTTTTTTTTTTAAAGTAGTGAGGTGTTGGGACATTTCAGACACATGAGTTTGGGGACAGCACATCTCTGCTGCTCCAATACCCACCACAGAAATACTACACCGAGAGCAGATTTCATTTAGACCCTAAGATGCCAGACCCAGCCTGAGCCTTTTTCACATCTTGCTTTCAGGCATCTCAAAACAATGTTATGAGAAAAGCTTTATCTATCTATTGTATCTATCTGTCTACTATCTATCCATCCATTCATCCATCCATCCATCATCTATCCATGCCTATCTACCTGTTATCAGATTTAGAAGCTGAGGCCAAAGATGCTTACACCTGCTCCGGGGTCCCCCAGGGTGAGTGGGTCTCACACCCTGGAGATCGTGGGTCACTTTAAGACCCACATGTCTATCCTCATCCCCTCTGCTTATAAGGTTTATGAGAACTCCTGGTAAAAGGCCTTTCCCAGACTGGTTTTTCGGGCATCAGCTTTGTCCTGCAGCTAGATGTGAGCCAGGACCGCCTGCCTATCTGTGAGAGGGAATGGCTGTCTGCTGCCTTGGAGGAACAGAGAGCAGTGCTCAGCAGAGCTGCGGGATGGAGAGGAAGGAGGGGTAAGCTCTCCTCCACAGCTTTGGGCTGGTGTGGTTTTCACCCCAAAGAGGTCACAGTACGTCTTCTCCTCTGTCCAATAACTACTGGGTGTGCTGAAGGGGACAGAGACACTGCCTAATGCCATTCCTTTCTTGATCCCCCTCAGGCATGACAGCAAAGGTTGTTTTCTTGCCTCACAGACACAAAAATCCCTTCCTAGAGAACGTACAGACCGGCAAAGCTACAGACAGAGACCTGCAACCAGTTATGTTCTCCTGAGGGGGTGGGGAGCAATCTACTGATTTTACATGAAATCAGTTGCCTTCAGGGTCATCCCCTCTGCCCCTGTCCTTTTGTGCACCCCTAGTACATTCCTACTACCCAGAGCTATTCCTGGGATTGAAGAAAGGACCAGAAAAAGAGTTCATCCGGGAGTATTTGTGATGTGATCATCTCATTCCTGGCAAACAAAGGCAGGATGGGGAGGAGAGTGGAGAACAGAGTTTAAAAAGGAAAGCCCAGAGAAGACTGTATTCTAGGCAAAGGAGCAACTCCAACTGTGGGGGCTCGGGCCACAAGTCAGGGCAGGGACACAGCTGGAAGCCCCTCAGTTCACAGTGTGCGCTCTGGCTGGGGACTCCACCCCAAGGAAGCCATGTGGCAGCTGCGGGACCTCAGTGCACCTGGCTTTCTGAACCTGACCAGCAAATCCTGGGTGACTGTTCATTCCTGAGAGCAGCCCTCCTCCCAGGGACACCATGGCAGGAGAAGGGTAACCCCGGAAGGGAATTTGGGTGACCTTCTAAGGCAGAAGGAGCCTTGAACTCAGGTACTTGGTAATGTGGGACATCGCATACTCTCTTCTGAGGGGCTGGGTTGGGGCAGGTGACTGACAGACCCTCTAAACCTTCCATGACATGGGTGTCCAGGGCTTACTTTCTAGAGCTGCTCCCAGGAATGACTGAGTATGCAAGGTCCTCATCAAGACACCTCTAACTACAGCTCCAGGACTCCATCAGCCCTGCTGAAACTCTCTTCCCAGCTGATCCTCTTCACAATCCACGGCTCCCAAAGCAGTCCAAGGCTCAGTTCTGTGAGCAGCCTGAAGCCTCTCCCTGACCGAGCCTGCTCCCTCCCTCTCCTACATTATGGGAAATGGGAAGGGGACACAAGTCCAGGCACCTGCTTCTCAGGAAGCCCAAGCTATCACAGGAATGGCTGGAGAGAACAGGAGAGAGATGGAGACTGGACACAGGGAGGCAGCCTGTGGGGTGCTGAGAGTCCAAAGCCCAGATTTGGAAGACACTGGAGGAGGCAGTGTCTAAAAGAAGAAGAGTTGCTGGTTACTGCTAAATTGTCCTGAAGCTCTCTAGAGGGGGTAAAAAATGAGAGTTATTAACAAATAATTAAACACTTACATGGTAAATGTGAGAGGGCTTTTTAGGGAGTTTACCTTTAGTCGAAGAGCTAGCAGAACTGAGGATCACCTGCAGTATCTGATCGCTAGCACTGCAAAGTTCTAAGAGCATTATGGGCCAGGGATTTAGCTCAGTGGTTCCCCCTGCTTTGCAAGTGCAAATTCCCAAGTGTGATCCCTGGTACCAAAGAAAGAGGAAAGAAGGAAAGAAGGAAAGAAGGAAAGAAAGAAAGAAAGAAAGAAAGAAAGAAAGAAAGAAAGAAAGAAAGAAAGAAAGAAAGAAAGAAAGAAAGAAAGAAAGAAAGGGAGAGAGAGAGAGAGAGAGAGAGAGAAAGGAAGGAAGGAAGGAAGGAAGGAAGGAAGGAAGGAAGGAAAAGAAAGAAAAGAAAAGAAAAGAAAAGAAAAGAAAACGTTAAGCTCTAAAAGAATCAGCCCCTGAGCCTGAGCCAATCTGTTTCACTAAAGCCAAGTCTCTGGTTGGGAAACCTGGGCTCTGAAATGTGGGATGGGACACTGGGTGGATGTTCTGAGCTTTGCAGTACTTTAGGGGATGACCCCTAATACCCTATGAGGGGCTCTGTACCTCACAGCTGGCAGAGACAGCCCCCAGACGAGGTTTTAGAGCTGAACGAACAAGAATTCAATGCCTGGAGCACCTTTTTGTGAGATTTAGCATCCTGCTGAAGATGCTAGGAGTCTAGGTAAACTGACTGGTCCGGCAGCTATGGCAGACAGCCTCAAGGATTCTGTACCGCAATGACTGCTGCACCCTGACACTCGGGTCCTTGAAAAACCCTGCTGCTGGGTGCAGGCTGGACTTCTAGACTCACTTCCAATGCTTAGAATATTGGAGAGCTACTGCAATGTCTCCACGATTAGATTGGTTTAGGTCTTAGTGTCTGTCTGTCTGTCTCTGTGTGCCTGTGGGTGTCTCTCTCTACCCTAAGAAGCCTAGGCTGTCTTGCTGGAGAAGTCACATGGAGAAGAGAGGTCCAGGAGGCTGAGAGGCCATGTGGAGGAAGACTGAGGTTCCCGAGCTGCCGGCACTGCCAGCCATGTAAGTCATCCTTCTTGCAAAGGGATCCTCCAGCCCCAGTCAAAGCCAGGGGCCGCAGTCACTCTCAAGGATCCACCTGGGCCTGACTGGAAGATGTGACCATCCAGCTACACAGCTCCTAATCTGCCTTGTAGAAACCATGCAATAGTATGTTTGCAGCTTTAAGCCATCGGGTTTTAGGGAAATTCGTTCCACAGCAATCAACAGGAAACCTAGTAGCTCCTAGAAGCCTAAAGAAACTGATGGTCCAGAGAGAAACTCAAAATATAAATAAATTCAAGAGCAAAATGAAAAATCGATAATAGGAAAGAAGGAGATTGATCTTCTGCAAAAAGGAGGGGGGACCCAGAGCTGAAGGGAGGTGGGAAGGGGAGGAGAAAGGGATGAAAAAAGAAGTAAGATGTGTTACGCACATGCACCAACTCCCCCAATGAACGTAATCATTATGTACTGCAAACACATACTAATAAAAATTTTTTTTGTTTTTTTGGGGTACCGGGTATCGAACTCGGGACCTTGTGCTTTCAAGGTAGGCAGTGGAACCACTGAGCTAAATCCCCAGCCCACAAAAAAGCTTTTTGAAAAGAGATTACTTAAAACTAAGAAAACAGATCAAATTTATACTATAGAAAGTTCGTGGATATGGACAAAAAATGAGATACATTTATAAAATAAAATTTTAAAAAACAAAATAAAAATGCCTGAATTGCTCTGAAAGGCAGTTGAGGAAGGAACAAAGAAACTAAGTAAGGCGGTTGTAGTGGATACATTACATAAGGCCAGGGATCAAGTTCTCTAGGCCAGGGTCCAGACCTGCCATTAACCAAAGTGTGGCCCTCAGGGGTACCAGCTCCACCAAGAACTTCAGTGGGAGCTGTCCTCCCAGGCCAGACAACATCTGCAGGAGGAGGTTGCCCTTCTATCTTCATGGAATCTGCCAGTCAGGTCCCTACAGAGCCCAGTCTCCACAGGCTCTGCCAAGCAGTTGTCCTGACCACAGCTGTGGTGCTGGATGTGGACCTTCTGCTGGAGTAGATTAGTGTAGCCCAGTGTACACAGAAAGTGTGTGGCCATGGGTTGGCTGAATGTGTTCTCTGCCATCCTGATTTAAGAAGAATGCAAAGCATTTCGCTTTATCAAAAACCTGACACATTTATTTACAGCTTTCGCTCCATTCTATTTCAGCTGCCCTGCTCTCTTAGGATATAGTCCACACGGCCTGGTGTGGCAGCACATGTCTGTAATCCCAGGACTCAGAAGGCTGAGGCAGGAGGATTGCGGCAAGTTCAAGGCCAGCCTGGGATACACAGTGAGTTCAAGTCCAGCCTGAACTGCAGAGTAAGATCCTGTCTCGAAAAACCAAAACCAAACCAACCGAACCAACAAAAAAATATAGTCCACAGAGATCTGCACTCTGTAGAAATCCCACAAAACATCACATTGATTCTACTGATGGCATCATGCTGATCACAGAGAATGAGCAAGAGTTAGCTAAATATGGGAGACCTTGGGGAAACACACGCACCCTGCAGAGTGGAAGATGAACGCTATCAAGATTCAGGGATGGGGCCAGGCATGTCGCTCAGCAAAGACCTGAGTTGGATCCCTCATACCAAAAAATAAAATAAAATAAATTTTAAAAAGATTCAGGGACTGCCACCGATCAGGGTGTGGCTGAATGTGCCCTGAAGATAAAAGACACATTGTGCAAGCTGCAGTGAAAGAATCGTAATGCAGCCCTCAGATTTTGGAGCAAGACTATGCCAGGCACAGCAGAGAAGTACAGTATAAGCTGTTGGAAAAACTACTCCTGATAGGTTACTGGGCCCTAATAGAGGCCGCTCACTTGGCCATGGGTACATATGTTTCATGTATCTGAAATGACCTATTATGAGGTGGGTTCCTTTGGATTCACCAAGTCAAAAGTTGGATGAGCCCAAAATGGCCACCCTGCAAATTGGAAATGATCCATTTGGGATCAAGGTACATAAACAGGAAGTCTAGACTCTCAGGTCACCCGAGAGCGGCGCAAGCGTCACTCCCCAAAAGTGTATCTATGCCAGCTTGGGGGAAGGGAGTCCTTAGGACCAACCGAAGGAGGAAGAAGCTCTAGTTTGACTCATGAGTGGGCGGCTACAGGAGTGGCCATGAAACCTGGAGGTGGAAAATCTTCCCAATGGACAGAGCTGAAAGTGATGCATGCAGTCATCCATTCTGTACAAAGGAAATGGGGTCTGATGAGGCCAGACAGAGATTTATGGGCAGAGTCCATGGGCTGCTTACTGATTAGTGGCCTGGCAGATCAGAGATGAAGAGGTGAGGGGCAGACATACATGGCTGAGCAAGTGGGAGTGGGCACCAAGTGAAAGTGTGTGCATAACAATTTAATGTCCTCATGAACACATCCACCGTGGAAGAGACACGGATTAACCGAGCAGACGACTTTGTCCATGGGCAGGATGGGCACGTGGCATGCATGCTGTCACCTCAATAACAGAGAAGGAGGCACAGAGATGTATGGGCTGAACACCAGGGACCCCAACTTACTATGGCTGATCTAGCTACTGCTGCTCTTGAATGTTCAACTGGGAAACAATGAAGACCAGTCCCGAGCCTGTATTATGGGCTGAAGTGTAACCCTCCCACCAAATTTTTATGTTGAAGTCCTATCCCCAATGCATCAGAATATGACTGCATTCGGAGACAGTGTTTAAAGAGGTGATGAAGTCTCATTCAGTGTGATTGGCACCCTTTACGAGGGAGTTTGGGCACAGACACATACAAAGGGAATGTGAAGTAAAGACACAGGGAGAAGACAGCCATCTACGAGCCGAGGAGGGAAGACCGCAACAGATTTCTTCCTTAACCCTGCTGACATGTTTGCTCCTGGACTTCTAGCCTTAAGAACCATGAGACAGAGCTGGGCGTGGTGGCGCACACCTGTCATCCCAGCATTCAGGAGGCTGAGGCAGGAGGATCGCTGTGTGTTTGAGACCAGCCTGGGCTACACAGTGAGTTCCAGGTCAGTCTCAACTACATAGTGAGACCCTGTCTCAAAAATAAAAGAAAAAAAAAAATGAGACAATAAATTTCTGTTTTTAGACCACTTTGTCTGTAAGTCTTTGTTATTGCAGCCCTTTAACATGGCATTTATTCCCCAAGGAGATATGGCTACTTGATGGCAGAGAGTCTCCACTGAGCTCATTCTGTCTTGGAAGGGCCTTCAGTCTGTCCTTCTGTAAAGAGATAATTATTCCCTGAAGTTTGGGTTTCCCTTTCTTGCTTACAGATCCTCAGCCACTATTTAGGGGCTTAGAGAAAAACTAGGCCAGTTGTTAGCCTACTCTAAATAGCGCCTCACCTGGGGACCCTTCATAGCAGGTGGAGGCCCATTAACATGGAATGCACTATAGCTGCATCACCCAAAAGCACTCCAGCCAAACACAGTGAGCCTCACGGAGTGTTGGGGTGACCTTCTCCAGGCACAGCTGAAGGATAGGTGCTATGCTTTAGGGTCTGTTGTGGGCATTAAATCAGAGATCTCAATATGTCACAGGGTCCCTATGACATCCTACTATGTCACAGTAGGCTAAGTCCACCAGCCAGGGAACCAAGCAGTCAAAGCAGAAATAACCTCATTTGTCATTACTCCTCATGACCTGCTGAGGGACTTTGTATTTCCTGCCCCTACAACTCTGGGTTTTGCAGGGTTAGAGGTTACAGTTTGCAAAGAAAGTACATTCTGCCAAATGACACAGCAAGGGCCCCATTGAACTGCAAGCTTCGGCTGCTGCCAGGGAATTTTGGATTGTTTGTGGCTAAGGGCTGGCAGACGAGGAGTCATCCTCGGCAGAGGTAATGGGTTCTGATCAGCAAGAGGGAGTAGGGCTGCTTGTACACGACGGAGCTGTGTAGGCATGCACGTGGAACCCAGGTGACATGTACCTAGGTACAGTTAGCCCGGTAAGGAGGCTGAGGCTCAGTCCTCTTGAGAATGAGGGCCAGGTAAGCCACCAAGATCTGCAGCGGTGATAGCTCAAGGTGGGGGAAAATGTACCTGGGTAGCGAGGAGGGAGTAAACAAGTCCCAGTGGGTGCCCTGAGACCTTCTGCAACCACTGGGGCTGTAGTTTGTTCTAATTTCTTACAGTTTTCACCCAAGGAAGATGAACTTGTGTAAATTATTGGAGAGCTGTTTTCCTGAGTATATATGAGCATGATTGGTAAACATGCAGGATGGGTCGTTGGAGACACAGGGATGCAGGTGTCCCTTTAGAATGAATCTCCCGGGAGGCCTGCAGTTAGCTGAATCCCCAGCTACAGCATCTTTATGGTCTCCTCAGTGCCCATGAGGAGGCCATGCTCTCCTCAGGCTGCTTCTAGCCAATGACAGTGAACATGGCAAAAGTACTAGACACAGGTCATTTCAGGCCACTGGAGGCCTTTCTGTGCTATAAGCCCTGCTGGACTGGCCAATGGGTTCTCAGAAGGGCAGTGTGGGCCTGCCTTATCCCCCCCTTTTCTTTTGCTGAAGCTACGTCCAGTAAATCTATGGTGCTCCTCATGCCATCCTGGCATCTGCTTCCTTGAGGGCCTGAACTGACACACCAGCCCCCCTCAGTGGAATGGGCGAGGCCCCTGGCATTTGTGTGGCTTTGAAGAAAGGAACTGAAATAGAGGATCAAAACTGTACTGTCTAAAAAATGAACAAGAATTTTGCATTTTCTCTTGCTACTCTGAAAAGGGACAAGCCCTTAAAAACAGCAAAGAAGAAGAGAGAGTGGAGCCGTTTGTGCCTCCTTTGTTACCATCTTTCCACATCTTGGGTCTCTGAGAGAAGAGCAGTCTTGGGTTCAGTCTTTGATCATTCCATTCCTTAATTAACTTCCTGGTGAATCTCATTGAATTTTATGACTTAAAATAGCAATACACTGATAACTCTCAAATTTATCTGACAGGTTATCAAATTTAAAAACTCTTATGCTTCAAATGACACAACAAAGAAAAGGAAAATAGCTACTCAGGATGCTAAGGCAGGAAAACGGCAAGTTCAATGCCAGACTGAGTAACAAAGAGAGAACCCCATCTTGAGAAAAGAAAAAGAAAAGATATAAGGAAAAGACAAAACACAGAATAGGAAAAAATATTTGTGAGTCATATTCAGAGAGGAACTTGTAGCCAGAGGATATGAGGAACTCTTACAACTGAACAATAAAAAGACAAATAACCCAAATTTAAAAATAGGCAAAGAATTTGAATATATATTTCCAAAGTGGATATACAAGAGGTCAACTAGACACATGAAAAAATGCTCTACATCACTAGTCATAAGGAAAATGTAAATAAAAATCAGAATGAGAGACCACTTCACACTCATTAGAAGGCTATAATTAAAAAGATAGGCAATCCAGGCATGGTGATACCCAAATCCCAGCACCATGGCTGGCTGAGGCAGGAGGACCACAAGTTCAAGCCCAGGCTGGGCAAGCTTAAAATTTAAATAAAGGAGGATTCAAGTCCTACTGTCAAAAAACATTTTTAAACCTTGTTAAAATATCATGAAAATGTAAAATGGTACAGCTGTTTGAGAAAAGTTTGGCAGTTCCTGAAACGCTAACACAGTTACCCTGTGACCCAGCATTCCACTCTTAAGCATACTCCAGAGAACTGGAAACGTGTGTTCACGCAATAACTTGTTCATGAATAGTCATAGCAGCATTATTCACAGTAGTACTGAAAGGAAACAACCCAAGGACCTATCAATTAGTGAATGTATAACAAAACATGGTGCATCCATACAGTGAATTATCATTCAGCTACAAAAAGGAATGGAGAATCGATACCCATGGGTGGACTATGAGAACATTATGCTTGGTGACAAAACTCAGAAACAAAAGGCCACATATTTTGTGATTCTATTTTTTACAAAATGTCCATAAAAGGCAAATAAATGGAGAAAGAAAGTAGATTATGGGATACCTGGGTATTGGGGCGGGGAGAGAGGATTGGACTGCTAGTGGGTATAGGGTTCCTTTTCGCGGTGATAAAAAATGTTCTGAAATTAGATACTGATGACTGTTTCACAACTTTGTAAACATTCTTAAGCCTAACAAGTTGTACGCTTTGCGAGGATAAATGTATGGTATGCAAATTATGTCTCAATAAAACTTTTATTTAAAAATAAGAATTATAAGAATGAGAAAAAATATTTATAAGTCAATAAACTGTGCTCTTTCCCTAAACTCCTGATGAGCACATGGAACTGGTTACTTCAAATTTCCACTTGGATACTTAACAGGCATTAAAAGTTTATGTCCCAAACTGAACTCTGCAGCTCAATATCTCCTCTCCTCAATCTTCCCTTCCTTTAGTTTTCCCCATTCCCCATTCATGCCTCTAGTTGTGCAGGTATATTAGGGTTCAGCAGAGGAACAGATTTAATATAAATACACACACGATTACATAAAGGACTCACTAGGCAGGCATAACAGGATTGGGCGCAGAAGTCCCATGGTTGCCTGCAGAATCTGGGCTAGAAGAATACAAAGTCCTGAGCTCACCGCAGAGGTGTGAGTCCATGTTGGAAAACCAGAGTCTGCCCTGGAAGGCTGAAGAGTCTGCACCAGAAACTGAGGGAACTGGGGACTTATGCCAAAGTCAATGGCACAGACCAGAGCTCCGGCCAAGAAGAATAAAGAGAAGACATCCTTTCCCTTGTCACTCCACCCCGGCCAAAGCCTATTGTTTGGTGCCACCCACATTTGGGTCTTTCCTATTTGTTTTTGGTCTACATGTCAAACATCTGCAGACACACTCAACTTTACTGATCTGCTAGGCAGTTTTTTTTTTTTTTGGTACCAGGGATCGAACTCAAGTGGAACCATCCTTGATGCCTCTTTTTCTTCCTACCCTACATCTAATCCATCAAGTCTTATCCTTCCTGTACGATATTTCCAGAATCTGGCCACTTCTCACACTTTTACATCTATCACCCTGATCCAGCCCGGCATCATTTCTTGCCTGGACTATGGCCTTAGCTTCTAAACTTGTTTCCCTTCTTCTGTCTTTGCCTTGTAGTGAGTTGAATTACATTCCCTAAAATTCATGCTGTAATCAGCAGGACTTAAAATGAGGCCATTTAGATGGGCTCTAACGCAAACTGACCAGCATCCTTATGAAGAAAAGGAAATCTGTACACACACACAAAATATGTGTATATATAACACATATATATATATGGGTTGCATACACAGAGCAAAGCCCGTGGGAGGACGTATGAAGACGGTGGTCATCAGTGCATGAGACAGAAGACATAAATACAACCCCATGTACCTAGAGGCATCTGGTTTTTGACAAAGGGGCCAAAAACATACGTTGGAAAAAATATAGCCTCTTTAAAAAGTGGTGCTGGGAGAACTGGTTATCTACATGCAGAAGACTGAAACTAGGTCTGTATCTCTCACCCTACAGTAAAATCAAATCAACATGGATCAAAGACTTAGATATAAAAAAATAGAAACTTTGAATCTGCCAGAAGACAACGTAGGGGAAACACTTGAAGCCACAGCCATGGGAAAGGACTTACTGAATGGAAATCAAATTAGCACAGGAAATAATACCAAGGATCAACAATGAGATTATGTCAAATTTGAAAACTTCTGCATGACAAAGGAAACAACACAGTGAAGAGGCAACCTACAGAGTGGGAAAAAAATCTTTCTTCAACTATTCTTCTGATAGAGAGCTAATATCTAGAATATATACAGAACTTAAAAAAATAACTAACCCTCTTCTTAAATGACCCAGTCAAAATATCAGCAGATGAACTGAATAGATACTTCTCAAAAGAAGTACAAGTGGCCAGTAAGTCCATTAAAAAAAATCATCCATAGCTAATAGGCAATGGGTTGAACCGCAAATCAAAATAACTCTGAAATTCCTCTTACTACAGACAGAATGGCTATCTTTTTTTTTTTTTTTTTCGGTGACTGGGGGTC
>NW_022900915.1:14860296-14872005 GCF_012274545.1 Fukomys damarensis
TTTTTTTTTTTTTTTTTTTTTCGGTGGTACTGGGGATCAAACTCAGGACCTTGTGGTTATGAGACAGGTGCGGTGCTACTGAGCTAAATCTCCGGCTCAGAATGGCTATCACTAAGAAGCCAAAACGCAACAAATGCTTGTAAAATATGGAAAAAAAGAAACCCTTCTATGTTGTTGGTGGTAATGTAGTCTAGTACAGCCACTATGAAAATCAGTATGGAGAGTCTTCAAAAAACTGAAAGAAATTCTATTTGACCTAGCCACCCACACTCCTGCATGCATTCCCTAAAGAGTTAAAGACATACTCCGGTCATACATGCAACTCACAATTGCTAAGCACTGGAGCCTAGATGTCTATCAAATAAAGAAAATGTGGTATTTATACACAATGGAGTACTCTTTAGCCATAAAGAAGAATGAAGTCATGCCATTGGCAGGAAAACAGATGGAACCTCAGACCATACGGTAAAGTGAAATAAGTCAACCACAGAAAGTTAATTAGCACATGGTTACTCTTATATGAGAAACCTAAAACATAAATAAACAAAAAGCAGGAAACAAAAAGGCAAACTTTTGGGAGATAGGTAAGAGGATGGGCGGGAGGGAAGATGGAGGGGAAAAAGGAACAAAAAGTGATCAGGATAGGTTATTCCCAGAACCAATTCCATCCCCCAAAATGAATACAGTTATGACGTATTACAAACATAGGCTAATAAAAAAGAAGAAAGAAAAAGCAAGCAGACAGGCAGCCATCAAAAACAAAGGAGAAGGGCTAGGAATGTAGCTCTGTAGTACAGCGCTTGCCTAGCCTGCAAAAGGCCCTGGATTTGATCCTCACTTCCAAAAACAAACAAAACAAAAAACAAGGAAACATGAGAAGAAACCACCATCATCTTGACATCTGGATTTTAGCCTCCCGAATGTGAAAATATAAATTCCCGCTTAAGCCACCCAGTTGATGGTATTTTATTGTGGCAGTTGAAGCAAAGTGACACTGGCCACAGCCTATTTCCATGCAGCAGCCTGCATGAAATCACACCTCCCGTTGGCCCAGCCCCGCAGCTCAGGCTCTGCTCTCCTTCCCTGTCTCCCAGGCTACCATCTGCAGGCTGCTTCCCTTTCCTGTGCTAGGCTACTCAAATCTATGGGAAGGGCCAGATCCACGCCCCGCCTCCCCTGTACTTTAGGGCCTTTGCACACGCTGACCCCAGGCTGAAAGCCCATTTTCCACACACATCCAGGGCTGACTTCCTAGCACGCAGCTGGCTGCCCAGGCATCAGTCCCTGAGGGACTTCCCTAGAATGATCACACCTCTCCCCAGACACTCTTCTGTTTCTTTTCTTCTTCTCTTCTCCCTCCTCCACTCCTCCCCCTTCTACCCCTCTTCTGCCTCCCCCTCTTCCTCCTCTGCCCCTCCTCTGCCTCCTCCATCTTCTGCTTCTTCTTTCCCTCTCTCTCTCTCTCCCTCTCCCCCCTGCTGTGGATCAAGACAGAGACTTTACTCTGGTCATGGCTGTACCCTTATGTCTAGAACAGACCCTGGCACATAGTGAAAGCTCTATGAAAGTCCACTGTTTTCATTAAGGAAAAAATAAAGGAAC
Organism: Fukomys damarensis; assembly: GCF_012274545.1. Taxonomy (NCBI): domain Eukaryota; kingdom Metazoa; phylum Chordata; class Mammalia; order Rodentia; family Bathyergidae; genus Fukomys; species Fukomys damarensis. The sequence goes on from NW_022900915.1 coordinate 14,861,899, forward strand.
TGGGGGTATATCCTTTAAAATTACACACTTTGTTTTTTGGCCAAAAAGCTCAGAACCAATTTATGTTCTGCCTATGATAGGTATAGTAGGAAATGTTTGCATAAACTTCTACCTGGTTTCATTAGTTTGCTTTCCTTTACTTTCCCTTTCCTTCTTTTCCTTTTACTGAGGTATATTGTATGCGTTATTGTAATTTTTGGTACCGGGAATCAAACTCAGGACCTTGCGCTTTTGAGGCAGGTGGTGGCACCACTGAGCCAAATCCCCAACCTTAATGTGTACGTTTTTGTTAACTATCTTACCTTTGGAATAATACGGCTTATATTGAGATAAACTTAAAAGCATATCTAGTTTCTAGCCTTCTGGGTGGCTATTTAACCCCTGGCTGCCATGGGGTGGGAGAAAGACACTGTGTGTGTTCCCAGCCCATCTTGCTGAGTGGACACAGGTTTCTCCTGTCTCAGGAGTTCCCAGGGGATTTCTGAAGAGCCACAAATTCTTCCAGAGACCATCAGCTACAGTGGAACAAAAGATTCCCTTTAGAAGATCTCATGGTCAAAGTATGGAAAACTGCTGGGTGTGAGGGTGCACATCTGTAATCCCAGCATTTAGGAGGCTGAGGCAGGAGGATTGCCACAAGTTTGAGGCCAGACTGTACTACATAGTGAGTTCTAGGCCAGCCTGAACCGCATAGCAAGACCCTGTTTCAAAAACAAGCGAGGGTGGGGTGGAGGACTGCACTTTGGGGAGGGCAAATGCATCTTCTTAGCCTATACAATGTTGGGCCAGGGTTAAAGAGAGCACTTTAAAAATGTGCCTGCCCAAAAGGGCACAGGGGCAGTTTCTGGGTTAACTGCCTGGGTGCTTGGCATCACAGCAACAGAAGGGCCATTGTCTGGCTGGCTGGGTCCCTAGAGACTGACTCTGGCCTGGTTCTCCACGGGAGAAGAAGGGTCTGTAGGGCTGACAGCAAAGCCTCCTCCAGCCACTTCACAGACATGTGGATGGGCCCCTCCGCCCCTGAAAGGACAGACCGTGCAGGCTGAGGCCAGGGCCCAGCAGCAGTCCTTCGGGATTCCACTTCCAATCCCTGTTCGCACAGCCGGGAAGAACGCGCAAGACCTGCAGGAGCAGGGGCAGAGCGCCTCCTTCAGGAGGAGGTTGTTAACTACAACCAGTTCCTCTGCCAGAGACTCGCGCAGTCTTTTACGCACTGTGACTGCCCCAAGGCTGGGACAGGGCGAAGTTGAGAGCCCTGTGTTTTTCCATCAGAATTTCTTGACCTCAGACTCAACAAGGCCTCAGATTACATTACTTTTTCTACTTTCTTTTCTTCTTTGTGTTAGGTTGGCTGACACTTTCCCTACTTGCTGAGGTGTCCGTAAGACAGAAATTCAAACTTAATTGTTCTACAGTGGTGGCTTATGACAGCCAGTGGTTCTCAAAGCAGACAGGTGGTGAAGGTCACCTGTCAGGAAGGAAGCCACCTATACCATGCAGCTGTCACAAGTGTGTCCGACCTGTAGTCTGTGGGTTGGACCTGTCTGGCTTCTCTGCGCCACACTGAGTGAAGAAATGCCCCGGGTCAAGTATAAAATATGTAATATAGGTAATGTGTGTAAAGGACTTCAAAACACGATTTACTATAACGCGGGCATATCTCACCTGTAGTCGAGGCTGGGCATGCCCGGGTGGGCAGGGCGGGGCCAAGGAAGCCGTATCTCCAACAAGTGTTGCAGGTGATTGCAAGCAGGCAGCGTGCAGACCACACTGTGAGAGCTAAATCCTACATTGCTGCTCAGCAATACAATACAGTCCCCGGCTTATATTAGGCTTAGGGTTTTTTGTACTTTCAGATGGGGCACTAAAGCAATGCACATTCAACAAAAACCGTGCTTCAAATCCTGATCTTTTCCTGGACTAGCAGCACACGCTCTCTCACGAGGCTGGGCCACAGCTCTCAGCCACACAGTCACAGGGCTAAAGCACCATGCACCGTCAGGGTGTGCACTGCTAGGCGATGATGTTTGGTAGCCTGGGAGTATGAACACAGTTCCGACGTACACTGGCTTTATGGGGATATGACTCGTTGTACAGCACAAACATCTAGACTGGTGTTTGGATCTGGCTGCACACCTACTGGTTTCAAATTGGCATGTATATTATACTCCACAGATGGATCTGGCACACGGCTAAGTCTGGGATTCTCTGCTACGGAAAGTTTTTTGTTTGTTTGTTTTTTGGTTTTTTGTTTTTTGTTGTTGTTGTTGTTGTTTTGTACCAGGGATCAAACTCAGGACCTTGTGCTTGCCAGGGAGGTGGTGGCACCACAGAGTTAAGTCCCCGACCTCAGAATCTATTTCTTTCAGAAAAGATGAGCCAGACTTTTGCTTCCGAGGTCTCCACTGTGAGCTCCCACAACTACCTGAAAATCCAGGCACGCAGTGTTGGCATAGAAACCTTGGAGAAAAACTCGCATGCGGCGTAAAAGCTAAGGTTCTTCAAAAGGAGAAAGTATTATGATAAAGATTTTGCAGAGCTTTTTTCTTTTCCTGGGTCTGCCAGGAATCCCCAAGGTGAAAGTGGCCACCTGGAGCCATCCACCTGGCTGTCCCACGCACGTCCTTCGGAAGTAAGGAAGGCAGCAGCGGCAGCTGTAACATTAGTCACTCTGGACAGCTGCACATCGCCACCACATGCGCTCCCTTGAGCTCGGTGCCCAGATGCTGCAGTGGCCTGGGAGACGGTGTCCCTGTGGGAGGAGCTGTTTGCACCGGAACACAACGATGTAAACCACAGGAATGCTAGGTTCACTGGAAAGCTGGCAAGCTCTCAGGAAAATCAGCCTGGGAACCGAATTCTGGCAGGTTAACTATGCAATCCATTTGCCTTTGGGGCAGGCTGCTTTTGGGGGTGGCGGTGGAGACAGCTTTGTGTTTGTGTTAAGGTGAGTTTCATTCAAACCAATGTAACCCTTATTTCTCAGTCCTCAAAAGACAAGTGTGGATCATGGGCCAGAAGTAAGCTTAAGCCGCTGACCTGCTCAGCCACTGTGGGGGCTGAGTAAGCCACTACTTACTTTCTTCTCTCAACAAACGTGAATCAAATGCCACCAGAAACGACTGTGATAACTAACATTGTCTGAGCGGTTGCCCGAAGTCAGGTCTAGCTAGACTTGGCACTGGCCAATTTGTATTCAGTATTCTCCAAACTCTGTAAGTTAGAGAGTCTGTCACATAGGAGGACACAGAGGATCTGTGAGGAGGAGCAGCCTCCTGCCTTCATCTGAGCGCCTGGCAGAGCTGCCCCAGTGCCCACTCTTGGTTCTGAGTGGCTCACCGCATCCATTCATTCGCACAAAACCCGAACCTTAGTCTTGCTGTGGGGTCTTCCCAGCAGCCTGTCCACATGCACAAGTAACTCACACCCTGACTTGCCAGCCCCCCACACCGTCTCTCCTCCCTCCTCTGCATTGTCTCAGGCAGGTTCAGCCATGTCGTCCCCTGGTTCCTGCTTAGTTCCTGATCACTGCTCCTTGACCTTCCCTGAGCCCCTCTGACCTCTAACAGCTGCTGCCCACGGTGCCTCAGGAGCCCATGAAAGCGCTACCTTGCTTACAGCTCCTTTGCTTCCTCAGAGGCCCTGGCTCTGGGCTGAGCCTAGAGACTGCACAGGATTCTGCAGAGTGACTGACCTGGGTGTCCTTGGGGTTCCCAGGAAAGAGACCTGAAGAATACGTTGGGTATCAGGAATGAAGGCTCTTCCATTTTACCTCCTGGCAGAAATCAGATACCACCATGGTTTTGTGGGCTGAAATAAGCAGAAAGGTGCTCTAGTCTAGGGAGTAGGGATTCGATTCAGGATCTTGAGTCAGTAAAGCGTTCACCTGGAAGAGGAGGGGAACTGTTAAGAGATCTCTGGACAGCACCTCTGGAGCTCTGCTTCCAGTGGACTAGGGTAAGAACTGTCTTTCTAACAATTTCCCAGGGTGATGCTGACGCTGCTGATGTGGGACCATGCTTGGAGAAACTCAGCCCTAGAGTTCGGGGCAAGGTCTAGCAGTGAAGTCCTATCGCTGCCACTCTGTGGGGGAAACTGTAAGTCCCCTCCTACCGGCTTCACACTTGGCGGGTCGGTCCCTCAAACTTCCCTTCAGGCCCTTTGCAGAGACCACAGAAGCTCACGGCTGAGTGGCGTGTGCCCTCTTGTGGTCAGCTTCATCCAGCATCCTGGAATTAGAAGCTGGAATTATTAACTGTGAGAAGTACTTTGGAATGATTGTCACTAGCTCTGTCATCGACTGATCTGGTGCAGCCAGCTTCCTAGCTTTTAGCAGCCATTACAATAGTGTTACATAAGATTCGCTGCCACCTAATGCGAGAGCCAGGAGTAGGTAACTAGGAAACACGATCAGCTACAGTCTCCTCAGACTGCAGAGTGCGTTAGCATCACCGGGAAGGCTTGTTAAAACAGATTCTTGAGCTCTGCCCCCAGATTCTGACTCAATAGGACTAGGTGGGCCCTGAGAACTTGCTGTTCTAGTGACTTCCTGGCTGCTGTTGCTGCCAGGTAGGGACCCCTCCTGTACTATACCCTTACAGGGCTTGATTATTAATCAGTCAAAATCTATGAGCAATCAAGGAGCTTTACTTCAGAGTGTCTTGACATGAGCACTACTGATTTTTGTTGTTGTTGGTACCAGGGATCGAACTCAGGATCTTGTGCTTGTGAGGCAGGCAGCAGAACCACTGAGCTAAATCTCTGGGCCTACTACTGATATTCTAACTGATAATTCTTTGTGGTGTGCGAGTGTGTCTATCTTGTCTATTGTTTTTACAGAAACAGACCAATTCAAGCTACAACAAGTAATAAATTATCATCTCCTTTAAGTTTAAATAGCAACAGAAGAAGTAGCTTAAATTACTGGAGTGCCTACTGTGTGCAAGTCACTTTATTTATTTATTTATTTATTTGAGATGGGAATTTACTGAGTTGCCCAAGCTGGTGTCGAACTCCTGGCTGGGTTCAAGCAATTCTCTTACCTCAGCCTCTCAAGTAACCGGGACTGTAGGTATGTATCACCATATCTAGTTTCTGCTAACATCTTTAAATTGATATTTTAAAAATTGTCAGTATATTTTACATTCCTGTCCTTGTAGTTGGCATATAGTTTGCCTTCTTGGCAGATCTTAATTCACACCGGCCACTTTTCGAGGGCTCCAGAGCCGTGTACGCTACTGGCAACCACACCACACAGCAGAGATCTAGACTCAGTCCAGGCTCTGCTGTGCCCAGCTGCCTTTTGTCTTTAATGCATCAAACAGTACAGGCCAGTCTTACTTCAGTGTCCTTCCATTTCTGGCCACACTTGAGCTGTTTTCTCAATCTCACCTACCTATTCATGTACTCTGCAATCTGTTCTTAGAATATTTCCACTTATTTTTAAATGAGGTCTACTGTTTATTAAACTGGTTAAATAGTAGAACACCTCATCTGGTGGCCAGACTGTGTTGACTATTTGTCTTTTAGTTCCGGTAGCTTTTCTGGAGGCTGCATTCCAATAGAGCCTATTTTTGTGCATGCACAACTGTGATCCTTCAAGTTATCTGATGCTAATCGCTGGTGCACATGTCATTCACTGTACGACTTATATCTACATGCCCCCCGCCCGAGCCTCATGCACTCACGGGTGGGGCTTTGGGGAGGTGACTGGATCGTGGATTAGTCCGCCGATGGGTCTCTAGCTGGGTGTGATGTTGAAAGATGAAGCAATGGGTCACCGCGGGGATAGCCTGGGGATTATATATATCCACCCCTCCTTCCTTGAGTACTCACTGCTTCCTGCTGCCATGCCATTCTTCTCTGCTATGACCCTCAGCATCTCTACCATGCTGTGCTGCCTTGGAGCCAGCCGAGCATGGACTGAAACCTCTACAAACTGTGAGCTAAAATATACCTTTCCTTTAACTCGTCAGTGCCAGGTATTTCACTCCCAGCAATGAAAAGGTACCTGAGACAGTCACCCTCAAGCTCTTCAGTTGATCCCACAACGTCCAGGCACGTTCCTCTCCACTCAGGATTCTGCCTTTCCATTAACCTCTATGTGATGCTTCTCCCTTTAGTTCATCACGCTGCCCTTAGTAAATAGACCTGATCAACTCACACCGCTTACTCTCTAGAGAATCATTCAATAGACCCTTAAAGCTTACCATGTTTCTTCACTCAGATTTTACAAATATAAAAAGATATACTTAAATACTGCAATCAATTTATACCATGAAAAAGCAATAATGAGAGCTCTCATGAAACGCTTCCTGTGAGCTATACACTGTGCTGAGCACTGGACCAGGAAGGGGCAGATACCGAACCAACACGGGCCCCAAAGAAGTGTTTGAAGCTCATTTGGGGGAATATGCTTGCTGGTTCTAATACTTAGGTCTGCTTGTATCTGCACCCCATGATGGCTTCTTATCATCACCATTAAATATCCCCAGGGACAAGTGACTTGGGAAATTGTTACCGTCAAAAACATTTTCCCTCCACTGAACACAACTTGTTACGCTTCTTAGTGAAGAAACAGAAAAACATATGATACCAGAATGTGTATCGTGTGGCAGCCCGTACATAGGTGATATGGTTTGATGCAAGGGACGCTAAGTCTACCTCCATTTAAAATCATCAACGATGAGTCCTGGAACTATTCTACCACTTGAATTACCTTCCTAAGGAGTCTTTTTTATCTTTGGTTTTTTGAAAGAGGGTCTCACTATGTAGTTGAGACTGACCTGGAACTCACTATGTAGCCCAGGCTGGTCTCGAACTCACAGTGATCCTCCTGCCTCAGCCTCCCGAGTGCTGGGATTACAGTGTGTGCCACCACGCCTGGCAGAAGTCTTGTTAAATATGTACAAACCAAAACATTCTTGAAAAGGACACCCACATTCACCGCAAGTTATTGCCAATGGCCAAACAGTGGAAGCAACCTATGTCCATCGGTGGACAAGCGGAAATGAAACATGATATTCTGACGCCTGCTGCAACATGGGTGAATCTCGAAGATATTATATGAAGTGAAATTAGCCAGACACAAAAAGATCAATACTGTACCTATTGCCATTTACCGGAGTTGCCTAGAGGAACTGAATTCACAGGGATAGAAAGCAGAAACGTAAGTCACCAGGGAGACAGGTGACTGGGGACTGAGGATGTGGCAGCACCGGTGAGAAGAAAGTGAAAAGCTGAAGACAGAGGAGGGCAGGAGGGAGGGGTCCTGGAGCTGGAGGGTGGGGATGGCTGCGCAACTGTGTGAACGTATTTTACACCACTGAACCGGGCGTTACATTTTATAATCAAACCAACTCAAACTGGGTCACTTACACTGAGCCATTTAAAGAGTGACCAGCTCTTGGTTGGTCATTTCTCCCCTAATCCTGGTTTGTCCAGATCTGCTTATCAGTGGAGGGCACTGCACCCACAGCAGGACGTTTAGGAGCCAGACCCTGAAAGGCTGCAGATAGAGATGAGCCCTGGGGCTGGCGTCCCTCCCTGGGCCCTGGGGTGCTTTGAGCAAGGCCGGGACTCGGGCTCCCACCTGATCTGAGGGGTGCACCCTGCTGGGTCTGTGGGAGCAAGAGCCCATGAAAACCCATGCACTGGCAAGCTGATCCTCGTGAGAGAGCCACGTGGCCTGTCTGGGAAGCCAGATCTCCCGCTCATGAGCTGTTGTGAGGGAGGCCACGACACTGCCCTCTATGCCACAGCGGGAATGAGAGGCCGCAGCCAGTGCCCCGCCAGGTGGCCTTGCAGCCTTGTGCTGTCCTCACCTTGGCTGATACCTCCTTGTCCTACAGACCTTGGGAGAAGAAGCCATTTTGGTTACCAAAAGCTGAGTTTTAAACATCCCTCTTCGACAAGAGAGACAGAACTGTTATGTGAGCACAGGAACACTCAAGGAAAGAATAAATTAATTTCCTCGCTTCTCCAGCTTGAGTCCTAAGCTGAACAGATGCTATTTTTATCAAATACTTTCTATCCTGTGCCATGCTTTGCCAACTTTCTATTATTAGACAAATCAGGGAAAGTCTGAATTCGATTTCTTTCCCTTCCAGCTTCTCCCTCCCAGTTTTGCAGGGGTGGCCTTCTGGACAGAGGCACCGTCCTATCAATAGGAGGTGAGTGACTGGAAAGGGCGGTTACCACACAACTCATCCGGTGGCCACAGCATCCCAGAAATGGGCTCTTCCTCCTTCAGAATGACATCTACTCCTAGCTCCACCCCATCCCAGGCGGCACAGCTGCGGGACAGGAGAAAGTATGTGTTCTGGAGTGTTTAAAGCATGATTTCCCCCACCCCCGCTTCCTGTGAAGGCGGATTGGTCGGGCTGGCTAAGCTCCGCGTGTTTCTCATGCACAGTATGCAAGCACTGGGAAGAGATTCTGGGTGACGCAGTTTTGTGGGTGGGATGGCTCGGCGGGTCTGCAGGAAAGGCAGGAGGTCACCTCCGAGAGAAAGCAGAGTAAATCAGAAGATAAGAGGGACAATAAGAGGGAGAGGGGTCCTGGACAGGACAGGAGACGGGATGCATTGAATTGGGTGTGGAGTTCAAGAGATAAATTAGGGGGTTGACAGCTGGGCTGTTACGGGGAACACTTGGAAAAGAGGATTTCTTCCCAGAAACGTTGTTATGAATGGAATCAACCCCCTCTCTTCGATTTTTTTAAGAGATTTCAGTAAAAACATAAATTGGCTTAAAAACTATGTTTTGTATGAGGGTGCTGGTGTTTACTCAAGGAAGAGGGGCTATAGGGAGGCTAGGATTTAATGCAAGGGAGTACTGCCTTCACCCTACTTCTTCCATCAGTGCAGACCACGTTCCCAATATTTTCCGCTGGTGTCCTGGGCTAGAGGTGGACCCTAGATGAATTTTGTTTGGCCAGCTGAGAATTAATTTTTTGGAACCAATACGGAAAATTAGGGTTTCACTTTTCAAAAGCTTGTGCTTCCATCTCTACTTCTCTTGGGAAAAAAGTTGGACACCTGCCATTAGGAGGCCCTCATTTCCACAAGGCAAACACTGGCTCATGCGCTCTAGTGAACCCCAAGGCCCGTCGCTGCTATGAGCCACGCCTGTGTACAGAGGCCTGGCCCACGTCCTGCATTTATATTTCCTACCATCTGGCCACGGAGATCAGAGAATGCAGACCTGCTCTCCTACTGAGAACTGGAAAAGCAGGAGAAAATGAAAGAAATTCTGTTGGGAAACGTCAGTGTTGAAAAGGGAATAAAGACTCACGAGACCTGGACTTAGGGGAAGGTGGGTAGTCAGGGAGACCCTGCTAAAAACTGATCCTCTTCTCCCCTCATTGGCTGCTTCTAGAAAACACAGCTAAGAAGCTGAGAGACTAAGCAACACTAAAGCAGCTACACATGTGGTGGGGACAAAAGTAGGATTCAGAGCCCCCGAAAGGAGGAGTACCTGTAACCCCCCACACCCCATTTCAGGCTAGGACTCACCCTGAAGGAACGCACCTTAGAACTAGATGAATATAGCAATGTCTGCTACAGGTTAAAAATATTAGAATCTACAAAAGTGCAGGAGACTCCTCTAATGTAAACACACTAGAATATATATAAATGAAGAGGGGGAGTAGATGGAATTAAATGTTCTAAAGTTCCTGTATTATCATTATTATTAATTACTTAATTTTCTAGTGCTGGGAAATAAACCCAGATCCTTGTACCTGCTAGGCAAGAGTTCTACCACTATACTATATATCCCCAGTCTTCTTAAGTTATTATATAAAGGTGTCAATTAATATTAGATTTTGATAACCAGTGACACATATTATGATTTCTAGAATCACTTCCAAAAGGTATTAAAAAGATAAGTAACTTCCAACAGAATTGAAGGAAAAATAAAATATTCCACTTCTCTATAAGCAGACTGAACAAAGGAGGGTAGGAAGAATAGGACAAGGAAAACAACTAACAAGACGGCAGGTTTAAATCCAAAGAGATCAGGCCAGAGATTTAGCTCAGAGGTTCTGTCGCCTTCCTTGCAAGCGCAAGAGCTGGAGTTCAATCCCTGGTACCAAAAAAAAAAAAAA
>NW_022900915.1:14872116-14874920 GCF_012274545.1 Fukomys damarensis
CCCCGGGAACAAAAAAAAAAAAAAAGCCTCCCCCCAAAACAAATCCAAATAGATCAATTACATTCAATGTAAATAAATGAAATACTTCTATTAAAAGTCAAAAATTATTGAGCTAGATAAATATATATATTGCTTATAAGAAAACCATCTAAAATATTAATTAATATCAAAAGGTTGAAATTAAAGAATGAAAATGTAAAATATTAACCAAATTGTACGAATAGTAGCTATGTTAATATTAGACAACATAGACCGTGAGGCAGTAAGAATTTCTAAGGCTAAGGAGGAGCACACAATGATGAAAAGTGTAATTCAAAGGCAAACACAGTGATGATAAAACTTGCGTACTATATGAGAAACCCAAAGTATAAATCAATTAAAGAGCAAAATAGAAGATGGATAATAGAAAACAGGGAGGTCTTTTGCAAAACTGAAGGGGACCAAGAGATAGAGGAGGCAGGATAGAGGGGAGGAAAAAGGGATGGAAAAGAATTAAGATGTGTTGTGTACATGTATCGACTCCCCATGAGGAATGTGATCATTACATAGTATAATGTACTGCTCAGAAAAACAGAAAAGAGTTGTGTACATCTTATAATGTGGCTTCCAAAATATAAAGCTCACACTGACAACAAGCGAGCAGGTAAGTTCTAAGCAACTCCATCTTGTGGTGGGTCCACTGCTCAGCTGTCCAGGGGGGCCCAAGCCCAGCGCTGAGGCTGTGTGTCAGACTGCAGGATGAAAAGCCCCTCTATTACTGCGGCTGGACAGGGCTCGCTGAGTGCAGAGGATTTCCCTGGTGAGGATGGTAGAGGAGCAGAGTACACACAACTTTTCAAGGACCCTCCTTCCTTTTTGATCCTGCTTGTGCTGTTGTAATTAGTGCCCTATAAAACTCATAGCCTAGCATGGATTGGGGGGGATGTTGATTTCAGGGGTGCTACAGCCTGCAAGTCTCCACCGCTCTACGTAAACCCTAATAAACAAATTTCCTTACCAAGCTGCCTACCTCTCTATACATAAAGCCCCAGTAGGCTCATTTTCACCATGCTGGACCTGTCAGAGTTGTTCTTCACCTGTTGGACCCCTCTCAATTTGGAGGCAGATGTTTCTTTCACATCTCTCTGGAAAATTCTTGCAACACAATGAATAAGGCTATACATTTGGACAAGATTAGCAAATTTGACTTTGTATTTCGCCCAACAATTACAGAATCCATGCTGCCCAAATATGTACGACAGCTCCCCTTCTAAGAAAATAATAGGATTGGAATTCCCCACCTCTTCGTTACGAATACCCATAGGCCTTGCTTTGGCTGATGAAATGGGAGAAGTGACTTCCATTATTAATAAACGTGCCTCCTTTCTACAGAGATCTGGAGCTCCTTCAGCCCAGGACTTTGAGTGAGGATGTCGAAGTGTCCCAGCCAAACTTCAGGTGGACATGTTGCTATCAACACCAGTCAGAGAGAAATGAACCTTTGTTATTTTAGGACACTGAGAATGGAAATTATTTACAGCCACAGTATATGGTGATTGATTTGGTAGGAAGAGAAGACCATTTTCCAGGCTTAAGGTAAGTTTGTTTTAAAAGGCTATGGTGTGCTGAAGGCCTGGTGAGCTCACTGTGGCTTAAGTTCCAGGGAAGTGGCCAGGGTGGGGAGAGCAGATCCCAGGAAGAGTTTGTGAAGATTGGTTAAGTTTGAAGGAGATTTGAATTTAAAATAAGCAAGAGGTTGGTAACTGTATTAGTAGTAATGGAGAGGATGGATTGGAGAAAATCTAATTAATGTGGAGGAAAGACTGAGAGCTATTACCAGTGAACATGCTAATTTCTTAGGGTGTGGTCTTTCATTCCTTAGAGGTTGTCATTATTAGGAATTTTCTCAGGATTTCTCTAGCAATTGTGCGCACATGCAAATACACACAAATCAAATTTAAAAATACAAATCAATCAAATTCCACCCGCTATCCTGAAAAACCAAATTCCAACTTGTAATATCTTCATGATTATTTTCCAAGTTATCTCAGAAAGATTTGCCTCTTTGTTTTTCATTAGCTGCTTTGTGTGCCATTGTGCCGTTTGCTATAAATGACTATTCCTCTGCTGCCATTTAAACTGTCCCCATGAAAAGGTTCGGTGACCAACACTGTGAATAATATTCGTACATTTTAATATCTTCATTTTGCAAACAAGAAGACCAGTTTGCCATCATTGCAATGGCGAAAATGTGGGGCTGGGTAAAAAATAGAAGCACACAACTGGAGAGACTACTTGACGTCCAATTTTGGGTAAGAGGTGCCTGGTTGCGCCTCAGCTCTGTCCGGAATCACGTACTAAACAGTGTGCACTCCGTACTTGTTACATAAACGAATGGATGGAATGAACAAACATGAATTCTCAGCCACTGTAGACTCTTGTCAGGCCTGTTCTGCCCTCATCTACAGCAGGATTTCTTGGCACAGTGCCACTGCCTTTTAGGAGCAGATAACTCTTTGCTGTGTGTAGAGGGGAGGGGAGCTGAGCAGCACACCTGTCCTCACTCACTATATGCCATTAACATACCTCCAGTTGCAACAACTAAAAGATCTCCAGAGATTGTCAGATATCCCCTGAGGAAAATTACTTCAGTTGAGAACCGCTGATCATGACTGCGTAAGAGTCGTTTCTAAAAACAACTGACTCAGGCTGGATCCAGAAAGTGGATTTTAAAAAAGTAAAACGGAGTACTACTCAGCCATAAAGAATGAGAAACTAGAGACATCAATAGCTAAATGGATACACACTGAGGCCATACTCTTTTT
>NW_022900915.1:14875314-14967076 GCF_012274545.1 Fukomys damarensis
TTTTTTTTTTTTTTTTTTTTTTTTTTGGTACCAGGGATTGAACTCGGGTCCTTGCGCTTACAAGGCAGGCCACCGAACCGCTGAGCTAAATCCCCAGCTGAGGCAACACTCCTAAGTGAAATAAATAGGACACACATGTATAAATACAGAACAGTTTCTCTAGTGTGAGAAACTGAAAGTGTCAGTAAGGACTAAAAGGTATAACAGACAACGTAAAATAGGAAGAAAAGGGGCAAAGGGGAAAGGGAAGTGGGAGGGGCAGGGGAAAAGAAAGAGGGAATGGAATTAAAATGAGAAAATGAAAAAATGGAAACAAAGTCTTTGTAGACAGGGAGGGGTGGAGGGGTTGAAGGTAAGGCAGGGGAATGGGGAAAAATAAGAACCAAGATGAATTATGTAGAGGCACAAATTTGCAATGGTGAATATCATTATACTGAATACCTTAAATGCAGCAATAAAATTCATTTTAAAAATAAAAGAAAAATAACAACAACTAACTCAGCCATGAGTGGTAGCATACATTACAGTTCCAGCACTCTGGGAGGCTGAGGCAGGAGGACTGCAAATTGAAGTCTAGCCTAGGCAATTTGAGACTTAACAAGACCTTATCTCAAAATTTTAAAAAATGTATTCAAAAAGCCTTATGGATATAACTCAGTGTAGTCCCCAGTGCCACAAAACAAAACAACTTCAGAACTGTTGATAGTTTTTCTCCTTGATCTTCCCAGGTTAAATGCCTGGTTAAAGAAGGATAGGTTTATTTCAGCTGACAGTCAGTAGAAGCTTCAGTTCGTAGTCAGCTGGCTCCAAGGCAGGGTGGCAGGCAGAGGAGCAACCAGAGGAGCAAAAGTCCTCTGCAGAGAGGAACCAGAGCTCAGGGGCACGCTACCTGGCCTCCCAGGCCTTCTTCTGAAATCTGGGCAGAAGACTTCCCGATCCCACAGCTCTTGCATTCTGCATGAGCCTAAAACTAGTACCACGCAGATGACATTAAGGTCTGCGGCCAGCGGGGGCAGTAGTCAGGCTTCCTTCACTCTTGGCTGTGGGGTCGAGTGCCTGGACTGCTGAGTAGGCCACTGGCACTCTGGACCATGGTGCCTGGGGATCTTTTCTTAAAGTAAAGGCTTTGCAATTTTGAGGGTGCAGAGTGGAGTCTTGCTGGTTCTCGCGATGCCCTCAAGCTGTCTTTTCTATTTATTGTCTTGTTCTAAGTACTTGGTTTTTTTATACTACTGTCTTCAGCAACCAAGCTCTCAGCTTCACCTTTGCAGCCCACAACTTTACTGGAGCTTCCTTTCTGCCCAGTCTTAAAACTTTTAAAATCATTCTTCTAGGCCATTTGATCTTGATTCTCAAGGCACAACTAACTGCTAAAAGTCCCCAATCATAGCTATGACATCACCTCAACATTAGACTGCCTTAAAATTTCTTCTGCTAGATTAATTAGTCCCCTGCCCTTAATCTCAGTTTTATGCAATGTCTCTGGGCATGAACAAAATGTGACAATTTTTTTTGCTGAAGTGTCACTAACACACATGGCCTGGAGCCCAGCTGCCTGAACAGACCTTCTGAGCTGAAACTTCTCAAGCCTGGTCCTTTGCTGGCTGTATTTCTATCAGCAGTCAGGGCTTCTGTGCTCCAACCAGAGCCTCCCATCAATGTTGGCCTACAGCATTCTAAGGGTGCCTCTCCACTGGAGTTGGCATCTCCAGTGCTTTCTAAACTCCTACTGCAAGGCAGTTCCAAAGGCTTCTGAACGCACGTGGCCAAGTGGCATCACAACAATGACCCCACCTCTTTGGTAGCAAAATCTGTTTTAGATACTTTCTCGTTGCTGAAGCACAATACCCAACATCCAACAATTTAAAGGAGGAAAGGTTTATTTTGGCTCATGGTTTGCAGAGGTTTCATTATAGACAGCTAAGTCAGATAGCAATATTACAGGCAGTCCGATGGGCTAGATCCTCGAGAGAGAGTCAAGACAAAGGTGAAATGTATCACAACTGTAGCTGGAGACACATTTGCTAGAGACCAGGCCTCAAGATAAAGACAAGATGACCATGCCTGCATACTTCCTCAAAGGACAAACACCAAACCTAATAAAGTCTAGTTAGATATCAGCCATCCCAGTGGGTAACCAGGGTTTCTGGACTCCTCATTTCCTAGAAGTTTTTGTTCTTTCCAGCCACACGTGTTATATAACTTGTTCTCCAATTGGATAACTATTACCTAAGTGACTGTATTTCTAATCTTATTGGTTGATCACAGGTGTAACCCACATTGTGCCCATGAGGGTCTTGCTCTACAAAACTTCTCTGTAAAGTAAGGTCCCTGGCTACCCATTCGGGACTTCTCCTGCCTCACAGGGGCTATCTTATCAATAAATATCTTCCTACTCTTAACTTCCCTTGTTCCAAGAATTCATTCTTTGGTTTTTAGAGAACAGGCGCTCAGCATGTCAGACATCTAACAGGTTGGGAGATATAATATGTTCATATTTCATCTCCAGTATCAGTTTCAGTCTGCTGTCCTCTGGCTCCAAGGCAGGGCGGCATGGCAGAGGAGAAAGAACTCAGGGCAAGGTATCCAGGAAGGGAGGAGGGGGATATATTTATACTCTTCCAGGCCACGCTCACAGTGAGCTACTGCTTTACCTCCCAACATCACAGCCATCTATAAACCCATCAGTGGACTAATCCAGTATCATACACACCCATGATCCAATCACCTCCCAGGGCCGGGGATGTAGCTCATCGGTGCCGCCACCTGCCTCGCAAACACAAGGTCCTAAGTTCGATCCCCAGAACAAACAAACAAACAAAAAAACAAAACAAAACACAACAACAACAAATCCAGTCACCTTCCAAAAGAACCATCTCCAGGGCTGGGGATTTAGCTCAGCGGTTCCGTGGTATGCCTTGCAAGCGCAAGGACCCGAGTTCAATCCCCGGTACCAAAAACAAAAAAAACCAAAAGAACCACCTCTGAACAAATGAGGCTCTTGGGGAAGATTCTAGATCTAAACCACAACACATCCCCTGTGTTAGCCTGGAAAGATGATGGGTAGTTGTAGTCCCAGGTACTTGGGAGGCTGAGACAGGAGAATTACCCAAAAGTTTGAGACAAGTGTAGGAAACATAGGGAGATCCCATTCTAGGTAAGTTAATTAATACGCAAAATTGATATGTAAGTGTTCATCATCAAGCTCACATGGTTTGAAGATTATAGCTTCCAGCATACATTAAGTCTCTGACATACAAACAAGTTCGGTTCTGGAAGAATGTCTGTAAATTGGATTTGTTCATAAGTCAAACAACATGAGTCTTATACACCTTTGACACAAAGATACAATGTAAAGCATAGAAACCAAACACACACACAAAAAAGTTCTACCAAGAGGGCTCAGCGATGTGCTGCCCCCTACCTCACAAGTGCAAGGACCAAAATTCAATCCCCATACAAAAATTAAACTATTTTTACTTTCACAGTTACCTTAAAATGGTGACACAGTACAGTGCAACAGCAAATAAGCTACATTAAGCCCCTGACTTACGACTTCCATGCTGGGAGAACATGTGAGGTCCATTCATATCTCTGAAAGTTCACAACTTCATTGCTTGTACGTCAAGGACTTACTATAGTGTTAATATTAAATTTAAAACAATGACATTCTCTACATGTACCTATTATTACTTTTAATATTCTGTCTTTGATTTGCTTTCACAGTTAAGTCTCTCAATATTTAAGGTATGGAAGAGAAGCTTGTCAAATGAAGAAAGTGCCCAATAAATCAATAAGGGATATTGAATTAAATCATCGAAGCTTCCAATTTGGGAACAAGATTTTTACACTTTCGGCAAAGTCATCTATTAAGATTTGCATAGTGACAAGTATGGTTTCCTTTTATAAACTAGGGGAAAGAATTATCATGCACAAATGTGTTTTCAGGCAAACCACTTTTAGGAAAGACTATTTACGGAAAGGGAAAACCTGGAAACCGATCTGAAAACCCTTGGAGAGCCCAAAGGCCGCTGTCCTGAGGTAATGCGGTCTAGCGCCGGCAGAGGGCAGTGTTGCACCAGCTGTTGGGCTCCAGCTCAGGCTCTCGCTCCGGCAGGCAGCAGAGAGGACGATTCCGCTTAAACTGCAGTGGGAACCCAGGGCTCTCTGAAATGTGCGTCAGCACAGTGAATTATAGGAAAATGGCTCCAACGAGAGCGGCGGCCAGAATCGCTCCATCTTTTCCCTAGAATCACAGCCTGGGCCTGTAAGCAGTTAAAAACCCTCATTCTCCCCTTTAAGAACTGAATTTGGGATAGAAATTGAAGGTTGAAATGATGGGTCTGAATTAAGCAGAGAGGTGGGTTTTTTTTTTTTTCCTCTTTTGAAATGAAAACGGCAATGAAATCTCAACCATATATAGGTTCAGCAGACAGCAGAGAAAAGTGGCTGAGAGCCCCAACTCTGCGGTCTCGCTCTATGTGTTCCGAAGGTCAGACCGAAGAGCCTTCCTGACCTCAGTTTCCCCGGCTGTCAGCACAGCGTCACCTTCCCGGAAGGCTGCTGTGAGGAAACGGGGCGGAAAAGGTGCTGAGCACACGAGCGCATTCACTGAGCACTCAGCAGTAACAGGGACGACGGTGAGAGGATACGGAGCTGGCGTTCGGTCCCGCGTGACTACTTCAACACTCCCTCCGGGTCCAGAGAGGAAGAAGCGGGGTGAGAAGTCGAGCCACGTATCTCGGTGCTGGAAGTTCTGCAAGCCCAGGGCCGAGTGCAGCACCGCCGTGGTCGGCGTGGAGCCCGGCTCTGGACCCTGCGCGCCCTGCCTTCCCGGTGGGGATCGCCGTGTCGCGCGATGAGAGGGCCTCTAGGCCCAAACGCGGTCGGGCTGTGTGACAGGAGACCCCGCCTGCCTCGGGCACAGAGTAATGACTTTTCCCACTGCAGCCATCTTCTCTGGGACTCAAAGGGCGGCAATCAGCTACTCAGAAAAAGGTTGAGTTGAACAGATTGTTGGAGTAAGACCCCACCTCGCTGCCTCCTCCAGGCAAAGAAGCGGGGACTGGCTCAGAGACGGGCAGGAGACAGCTTGGAAGAGATCCTTGTCCTTTCACCTGGCGGCTTTCCAGCCCCCAAATAGCTTGTGCGTCCAGTCCAAAAATAAGATCACACGAGCGGGGCAGGAATGAGTATTCGTCCTTGGGCTTTCTGTGGGCACACTAGGGGCCCCAGAAGGCGGCCTCACCACCCATCCCGCCACCTCCCTGCCCAGGATCTCAGAGCCAGGAAGCCACCTGCTGCTGGGTGGGTGTGAGGTGTTTCACTCTGCTGCTTGGGTCCGACCCACCCTAGGAAGGGAGGACAGGAGAACCCAACAGCCTCAGGGGGACCAGGGCATCGCCTCTTTCTCTTGAAGGACACTCCCTTCTGATGGTGAATGGGAACTCCCTTCCTCTGCAGCCAGCCCACAGCCTCCGGTACTGTGAAGGCTGCAGCAGCTGACCCTGCCCTGAAGGAAGGCGCCCCAGAGCCCAGGCCAAGTGGTGAGTGTACTGGGGAGGGACTCAGATGGCTACAGACCCTCAGATTACAGCCTGGCTTTACACCTGAGCTCAGCATGAATGCTCTCCCCCAGCCTCTGCGTCTTGCTTCCCCCTTCCCCGATGTGGGTTTATGGCAGGCTTGAGGCTGTGGGATGGGTTCTAGGGAGAAACGTTTCCTGTACACCTTCACTGGGAGGCCAGTTTACTCCCAGAAAGAAATAGGTAGGTCTAGTTCTGAGCGGGAAAGCAGGAAGTGATTCCTACCAAGTGAATTATCTTTGCTGAGAAGACATTTACCAGGAAATCGTTAGACAAATCCCATTACAATAGAGTTAATGCTTCATTTTAAAAAGCTCTGCATGAAGTAGGAAATAAGAGGATGCCAGCTGATTCTTTGTTATTAAGCAAAAGGGAAAAAACAAAAAATGGGATCTGCAGAGCTTCCCTTCCCCTTCTCTTCCGGACTTCTTAAGAGTACTACAAAATAAGGACTCCTTATTTTGGTTAAAATCAAGGGTTTGGGGAGAACTTCTCTGTAAGCCTAGTGAGGGCAGAGGAGGAGAAACACATTTTCCCTCCTGGTCTCCCCTGCCAATGTGCCTGTGCATTCAAGCACATCACAGGGATGTGTGTCTGTTTGGGGTACGTGTGGGGGTCGCCATCCCTTGCACATGCATTCTACTGTCCTGGCTACCGAGTACCCTGAAGCTGTGGCCTGCAAATATCCACCCTAAGAAAAAGTCAGTCCAGTTCTGATGGGAACAGCTAATTACTTGGATAAGTCCAGATTCTTTCGGTGACCACAGGCTGAAGCCCAGTTTGAAGAGTCTTGGGCAAAAGAGGATTTATTTTTTTCTCTTTGGATTATACAACTGAAAAGCCAGCTTTGGTATGGCAGGTCCAGGCACTTGAGGCTGTCCCTCTCCACCCCCTGGCTTTGCATTCCTGTGTTATTCTGTCTCTGGGAACTTACTGGTGTGGCGGGGACAGGGCTGCCAGCGGCTCAGGCTGACACAGCCACCTTGCGAGAGCAAGTGTTTCTTGTTCCTATGGGCTCTACTTCATGTAGGGGTCACTTGTCATGGAGCCAAGGTGGGGACTGTGCCCGTTCCTGCCTTGGGGGTGTAGAGGTCCCCATCTAAACCCACGCACTGAGAGCAGCAGAGGGTGGTTCCCCAGCACAACATGCTGGTCCCAAAAGCCAAGGTCAGCCAGGACTGCCAAGGTCAGTGCTGCCACTGTGCCACTCTCACGCGCGATGGTGTAGACTGAAAGTCAAGGCTCCTCCTCTTACACTCCACAGACGGCAGGAGTGACAGGAAGTGTCACAGGGAAGATAACTAACTGTTCGTGGAACAGGTGACTAAAAGGCCCCTTGGCATGTCGTTCCGAGGGACCCCCGAGAGTGCGAAGGCCACTGACAAAAGACCCTGGCTCCGGTTCAGTCTCGAGGCACCTCCTGGGCCGGATCCGCCTGGACCCTCTGACTGCCTGTGCTCATCTGGGTCTTCCTTTCCCTTCACGGCTTCCCTCTCCCAACCCCTACACAGAGATGAGCCTCAGTGCTGCCTCCCATGGGGACCCTGTTGGCTCTTCCAGACTTTATTCCCTCTCCTGCCTCCAAACCTGAATAGCAGTGACAATCAGGATTGTCTTTCCTTGTTTAAATATTCTTTAAGAACTTCATGATTCTGTTTCTTTTGCAACTTGATTTTATAAGTGCGGTGGTGGGAATTAAGTTTTGTGACCAAGCGTCTTCATGGTATTTAATGGGAGATGCCCAATTAAGTAAGTCCAGTTTGGTGACCAGCAGAAAATAAGCCTTCCTAAACAAGACCAATAGTGCGAATGCTTGAGGTCCTTAATTCCTTCTTTAAAAAGCAACAAAAGGCCGGGTGTGATGGCGCACACCTGTAATCCCAGCACTCTGGGAGGCTGAGGCAGGAGGATCGCTGTAAGTTCGAGACAAGCCTGGGCTACATAGTGAGTTCCAGGTCGGTCTCAACTACATAGTGAGGCCCTGTCTCAAAAAACTAAAATAAATAAATAAATAAATGTAAACAAATAAAAAGCAACATAATAAATAAGCGGGGTTTGATGGCAATGCCTGTAACCTCAGCTCCCTAGATGTCTGACCCAAGGGTGGCAAATCCAAAGCCAATATGGGCAACTTAAATGGTCTCAAGGTAAAATAAGAAGGGCTAGAAATGTAGGAAGCTCAGCTCTCTAGGTTCAATCCCCCATTACCATAAACAAGTAGTATAATAATGATAGCAACCCTGACTGAGCTCAGAAACATGCGGAAGCCCTTACAGGATCATCTCAGACAATAAGTACTGTGATTACTCCATTTAACAGGTGGGGAAACTGGGTCTAAAACAATTCATTCACGGTCCCAGGTCACGCGAACAGTAAGTGGTAATGTTGGGATCAGAACCCAGGCATGCCTGCCATCTCGTTGGCTCTTCTACTCATAATTTACATGCTTATCAGTACGGTTTCCTACTACTGCCTGCTTTTGGAAAGCCTCTTCTTCTGGGTGGGACCCCAGCACCTCTCTGGGGGACCGTCCAGACCATGAAGAACATCAAAGGGTCAGGGATTTCACTAAAAGATCTCTGCAGAGAGCAAGCTGCTGTTTAATAAAATGGGGCACAGGGTGATATTTGGGAAACTCTGTGGGCTTAAAAATGTAAACCTGATCCTCTGGCCACTGGCCGTTAGACACGTCCATCGTGACCGTGGTGACCACGCCAGGGGTTCTTGCTCAGACAGTGGCTGACAGGATTGGTAGGCAACCTAACTGTCCTCCCAGAGGAAACTAAAGTCTTTAGGAAATGTTGAGTTTTGTTAATACCATCTCTTCCCACAAGTCCCAGGCCACTGGCTTCTTGGCTGATACAGATATCTGCATGCTCATGAAACTCTTGATCGTGTTTATTGGATGCACATGAATCTATCCGTATGATTAAATCTATCCATATGCTCTTCCAAAGAGCAGATCCCACTTGACTTCTGTCATTGTATTTATCCTCACATTATCCTGTGAGAGGGTCCAAGAGCTAGTTTTCTCACCTTCCTTCTCTTGATGCCACCGCCGAGCAGGCACAATGAGACTGAGTCATGTCCTGGCATCGCAAGAAGGTCCCGGAAGGGAGATGGATGTGCACCGAGGCCTTCAGGGTCCAAGCCCTCACGTCTCATGAGGTTATGATAGGGTGTGTGTGGGTGTGTGGGTGTGTGGGTGTGTGTGCGCGTGTGGTAGAATTCTTTGGCTAAGGCCTTAAGAGAAAAACTACCCCTAGACCCAAGAGAAATGAAAGCAGATGTCTGTGCAAAAACTTGCATATGAGTATTCATAGCAGGCTTATTTTTATCAGCTAAACAGGGGGAACAATTCAGATACCCATCAGCTGATGAATGGACCCATAAAATGTGGCATACCATATAATAAAATAGTATGCAGCAATAAAGAGACAAGGAATTTTGATACATACTACAACACAGATGAACCTTGAAGACCTTGTAGAAAGGAAAAAAAATAAAACCTACTCTGTGTGGTTCTGTTGCATGAGATAGAACAGGGAACTCTCCGGACAGGAACTAGGGAGTGGGAGCCCAGATCCGGCAGCACCAAGGAATGGGACACAACTGCTACCGGGTATGGGGTTTCTTTCTAAATATCCACATTGTCAGTGCGTGACTGGTACGGCATATAAATTATATCTTGATAAAATTGTTTCAAAACCCAAACCACTACTAGTGGAATCATTAACTCAGTAGCAATGCTTTGCTGAAGAGTGTGGTCCCTGTGTGCTCTGATAAATCTATGTCTTGCCCCAGAGAGCCTGGCTGTTGTCCTCTCACATAATTCCAGTGGAAAGGCTTTAGATGGGAAAGATAGGATCCATAGATTTCTCCCCAGGAGGATTCCCCACCTTTTTTGCATAGAACATTTAACATTTTATGGAATCACTCTTAATATTCAGTTTTCACTCCTGTGTTTCGAATCCTGCTTCAAAAAGTAATCCCCGTTCTAAGATGATAAATCTCATTAAGTAATTTTTACTCTAATGTTTTCCTCTAAGGTTTGTCTTTTTATATTTAAACTTCTGATTCATCAGGAATTTAAATAATACACTGGAATCCAGATTGGTTTTGTTTGTTTTGCCAAAGAGCAAGCTAATTATTAACCAGAGGCTGGGCACCTTGGACTCCCCAGAGCGGACTGTAAGAAGTGGGTGGGCTTGCATGCGAGTGCCTGTGCACACACATTTATTTTCTAGGTGAACAGGGTGTTAAACCTGTTTTATAACCGCCTGGGGCCCAGGCTGAGCCCATTCCCATGCACGGAGGCCCAATCCTGAACCCTGGAACTGACTGCTCCTGGGCGGTCTTGGCCACACCCCCCGGGAGCCACACCACGGGTCTCCGGGGTGAGTATCTGCTGAGGCAGGGGCAAGGGAGGCTTTCACAGGCCCTCCCTGGGGTCTGTGAAGCTTTGCTTTGCTGATCACCAGCTGACAAGTTCGCGGAGCTGATAGACCATCTGAACTGCCAAGGTGAGACCTTCCTGTCACAAAGACTTTGCTGAGGCTTACAGTCCAGGGTGCAAAGAACCGATAAGCTGCAAAGACCAGGGCGGTCCTCATGTGCAGCTTCCCACGTCACGTATGAACATACAGGCGACGCCAGTGTGGGCTGGCCCTGAACCAGCAGCACCGCTGGAAGCTTGTTAGAAAAACAGATTCTAACCCAGTAGGCCCACCCAGACCCGCTGAGTCGGAAACTCGGCCAAGCGTAGTTCAATAAACACAGTGACAAGATGCGCATTCACGTTTGTGAACCACAAGAGGATCCGAGGGTGAAGACTCAAACACCCCGCTCCATGGAATTTCATTTCCATGTGTGGAGTGGGACAGGCAGAAAGCAAATAAGTTAACATTTCATGAATATAATTTTCAGAGAGTACTGGGAAGTTCTGTGAAGGGGAAGAGAGCAGGGGATGTGAGGGACAATGAGCAAGGGCTAATCTAAAACAGGCGGCCTGAAGCGCTGGGGATTTAGCTTAGTGGCACCGCGCCTGCCTCGAAAGCCTAAGGTTCTGAGTTAAATCTCCGGCGCAAGATAAATAAATGAACAAATAATAACAGGTGGTCTGGGCAGAGAGGGTCTAAGAGGAGATCAAATGGACAAGAGCCGGCCATGCAAGGGATCAAGGAGCAGAAAATGAATGCGTACAGTTTTGTGCAGAAGGAACAACAGTGCGAAGACCCTGAGGCAGCACCGAGCTTGGCACACGAAGAGCACAGTGGGCAAGGAAGGGTGAATAGAGGTGAACTTGGGGAGAAGCAGGTGCTGGGGGCAGGCTTAGCATTTTCTCTTGGTGCAAGGGAAGGGTACTGGGCAGTTCTGAGCAAACAGAGGTGCAACCTGATTTACCTTTTAGCAAGATGCTTCTGTGATGAACAATAGGGGACAAAGGTAGAAGCAGAGAGACCAGTTAGGAGTATATTGTAGGGACAGTAGTATATTGAGTGGACTAGACCAGCGGGCAAAACAATAATTTAAATATACAGACATCTAACCATAGAGACATTTTTTTCTCCCTGAGAACATCCCGGTCTCCCTACACACACACACACACACGAATTATCATTGGTTATCTTTGGGGGTGAAAAGGGCTGGTGAGGATTGTTTTGCATCTTTTTGTACACTGTACATTTTGATCATGTGCATGAAGTATTCTTACTTAACATACAGAAAATACAATTTAAAAACTAGAATCAGGGAAAACAGACTAGGCCATGGCCGATCAGTATGGAAAGGGAAGCAGCCCACCTCTCACAGCAGGCCCTCTGCCCTCCAGAGGCAGAGAGCTGCAAACTGGGGCGAGCCCACATTCTTGGGGTGGGGCCGAGGCACCTTCTCTCTTGGACCCGCTGGACCTGGTTTCTGTGAGGCAGCTCTGCTAGTGTGCACTGCTGTGTGTGCTGCCCTTGGGTCTCCTGAGGAACAAATGCAATTTCCTGGGACTGCTGCATTTCCCAGGCTCCCCACTGCCTGGCACCTGGCCCACCAGGAGGCCAGGAAGCCTTGATTTAACTGCCTGATTGGCCGTAAACAGAAGGAAGTCTCGGCTGGAAGAAGAGAGTGGCCTACAGCATCTGACTTTTCCTGTCAGCTGATTAGGATTTGTAGTGCCTGAGCAAGGTCAAATGAGATTAGGAAGAGACGCGGTGTGTCTGGTACGCGTTTCACATAACTGCGTCATTCCTGTAAACAGGATGAATGAGGGGAAATTTTAAAGCAAACACCAAATGTCAGTCTCAAGATGCAAGGACAAGATGCCAGGGCTCATGTTATGCCAGGAGTGGAAAAAAATGTATTTATGTGTGGGTGGCATTTCCCATCCTCTGACTTTATCAGGCTTTGCTTCTTTGTTCATGCTGCAGAAGTTAAAAAGTGAGTTTTACATCTGATTGTTGAAAGCAGTGAGCACAGAATAAATAAAACCACAGGAAAGCCATATTCTACCTTTATCATACTCCTAACTCTCTTAGAAGAGGTGTGGGGCTACTTTCTGTAATAACAACTGCCTGAGCGTCCTCATGGAGCCCCACCTCTCAGGATGCAGAAGGGAAATCGCACATCCAGCACCAGCCCCAACATTTTGGACGTGGATGACGCTGGGCATGCCCACAGATCTGTGGGTAAACCCACTGGGAATTTTCCTCGTCCTCAAAATCTATAATTTTCTTTCTCAGATCACCTCTCTGCAGGGGTGGTATGGCTCTCATATAAGCTTTTATCATGGTAGAAATGGCTTTTGAAGTGGTATAAGAGCTTTGGGGAAGGTATGATTTCTGATAGGTATAGGATCTAGTCTATTGTGGATGCTTAATAAGTGGTTTCAACAGCTATTATTTCCACGGACTATTTCCTGGCATAAAGCTAAGAGCTATTCTGAGGCCAGACTTTTCCAGTAGGTAATCTCAGAGTCCCTTCCCACTCTAAATAACAGTGGGGCCAAAAAGCATCCTATCATCATGTCTTAGAGCTTAAAAAATCTCCGCATATATTTGAAAGATAAATCTGGATACCTGACACGGAAGTTGAAATGAATATAGAGATTGAGGAATGTTAAAATGGAATTTTTTAAAAATTTTCAACATGTAGGGAATTATGTGACTAAATATTTCCCAGTTTTGGGACTGTAACAATATATAGCGGAGACATTAGTGTAAGTCATAAAGCTAAGGATAATAGTTACCAAAACCTCTGTATGTGTGTGCACCTACATGCATGTATGTGTGTGTGTTAAAGAATGGTTTACAACCAGATAGAGTAGAGAGACAAGATAACGACTGTCTTTGTATCCTTGGTGTTTTGGTGATTTCACGCACTTGGACACATTTGATTATCACACCTCATGCCGATTCTGTGAGTCTGCAGGGGTGATGGGAATAGAAAAGCCTTACAGATCGCCTTCAGCAAAGAGTGAGTCGCCTGGTGTGGCATGGTGTGGGCAGGTCAAAGGCTGTCTACCTGCAGGGAGAGATCCATGGTCAGAGCCATGAGATGTCCACACCTCTGCCTCCCCGATACAGGGGATGAGCTCCCCAGGCCTTCCCTGTTCCAGATACAGGGATGGTCCCCACAGGGCTTCACGCAGAGGAAGGTGTCCACCTCCACCTTCACTGTACCTGAGCCACTGCCCAGAGGAGGGAGAAAGCAGGAAGAACCCTAGCTCTTCCAGGTCCATCTGTCCCTCTGTCTGAATCATCAGGTGGGCAGGCTTGTGTGTGCACGTGAATGTGAACACACACTCGCCACCCACTCATGCCTCCAAGGCTCAAAGGGCTACATAAGGAGTAGGGAACTATAGGAAACTATTCATCATGTTTCCACTTAGTCTCTTCAAAGACGCCCCTGTCCTGATCCTTTCAATCTACCTTTGTTCCCCACCTTTTAGCCAGAGTTATCTGTTCAGATTCCTTCCTTCTCCCACCCTTCTTCCCTCTGTCCTCCCCCCATCCTGGCAGTGGTGGAGACAACATCCATGCCTCATGGAAGAAATCCCTATCCCTGAAACCGGAGTCACCTGAGGACTCACCAAGACCAACGGGGACAGGCTTGTGCAGTGGTGACGAACAGCAGGAAGGCCCTCTGCAGCCGCTTCGCAGGCCTAATCTGGGCAGCCATCCCCCTGACTAGCTTTGTAAAATGTCCTTTGTAGGGCTTGGCTCTAGAATGGTGCAGACAGACAGACACACTGCCCCACAAAGACACCTACACCCAGTGCAGGGATGCCAGGTGAACGAACAGAAAAGGGCTCCCTTTCATCCAGCAGCCTTCTGATTCCAGAGGAGTGTTTCCCAGCCATGACCCACTGTTCCCCTGGCAACCGAGGCCTCAAAATAAACAGGATCCTTCTCAGCTGGGCTAGTAGTCCTCTGGGCTCAGGCATTTGCCCCAAGACAAACCATGGTAAAATAACACCCGGGGTAGTTGTTCTCACTGTTTGCCATCTCTGCCTTGCTCTCTACTGGCCACAAGCTCTGGGTTCCTGGGCCTGCTGCCTGCGGCCCAGAGTTGAGGGCAGTTAGAGTTCTGTATGCCCTGCTGCGGGTGGGTGGGGGCCAATGGAGGGAGGCAGGCCCCTCTGGTGATGAACAAGGGCAGACGACCTAGAGGCTGACACTCCCCGCTCCCCTCACCTGCCCCCCTTCTTCGCACACAGCCCTCCAGGACTGGTAGCGGCTCTGTGGCATGGTGTCTGGAGGCGGGCCAGCAACCTGATGTGCATGCCACGGCCCATCCCTCTCCCCACACAGTGCTGCAGGAACCCAGAGGTTCAGAGAGCCAGCTCCGGGCTGCCGGGGAAGCAGCCACAGCAAGGTGACGGTGACCAGGCAGTGACAGAGCACGGGACACCAAGTGGATGCCGTTTCCTCTGGGATAGCATCAGCTTCCACACTTTTCGGGTAAGAATCAGGGGTCTGTTCTGCAGCAGAACAGGTTATATCTGGAGCCGAGGGCGTGTCGGGTAAAAACAGGAGGTAACTGAAAGGGGAAAGTGAAAAAAGGTCATTCAGGCTGAGAAGCATTTTAAGCAGATAACATGGAGCCACCAGATGGGCCCCCAGTGACTCCCCAGCAGCTCACTTCTGGCCTGGGGGACCCCTGACGGCTGTGTGGGGGAAGGACTTGCAGATGGCACAGACTTGCAAACATAGCACTTCAGGTTTAGACCCCACGAAAGCAATCATGCGCCTTGCTGCTCAGTTATCTTGCTGCCCTAGGCCTGGGGGACGGAGCTGGAATGTTCTCACTCACTACAGTGCTGGAAGCAGCCCCTGTGGTCTGTGTAAGCCGCAGGCTGTGGCCGCGGTGAGACTGGCTGACATAATCTTGCTGTGTCACACTCACCCTCCCAGGAAGCCTGAAAATTCAATGCCTGGAGAGACCAGTCCACCTGGTGGGCGGCTTAGATCTTAGGAGGCGTCTGCTCTAAATGTCAGGCTGAATAATGGGATCTCCTGAGGGTGCGAGCGCTAGGTTTTGAGAGGGTGGTGCTCCCACGTCCCTACCCTGGGCCACCTGGTTACTTCTCACCTTTTGCCTGATCATCTTGGACTATCTCACCCATATCTTATACCCCTTCCACCGCACCGAGAGAAGGAGCCGGAAGGGCTAACCACTGGGCACGCGTGCTATCCACACCCTCACCGTGGCTGTGTGCCAGAAGTGTGCAGGGCTCCTATGCAGATGTGCTGGGGACATTCAGACCTCCCGGGTTGGGGTGGGAATCTCAGGCATTTAATCCAGGTCAGTTTTTCAGAGACCACACCTCTCCTCTCAGCTCCAGAGCTCGCCGCGTCTCAGCAGAATTCCAGCCCCGCTTTCTATGGTGGCTTCACAGGCACCACCCCTCTCTCCCCTTTCCTCTGTGCCCTGGGGACCAGAGCTTTTCCCTTTCATTCTCTACAGGGATGCGATTGTTCATGGTTTAGCTCCCTAAGCCCCAGGGAGAGGAGACAGGAACGTCGGGGCAGAGGGAGAGCTGGGCTGCCTCCCCAGGGCTCTGCGTGAGGGTGAGCCAGCCTGGTGGTAACAAAGGAGTGAAGAGAAAGGAGCCCTGCTTTGGGTAGGGGTGTCCGGCAGGGGCCGGCCAGCTGTTTACCAGGGCAGTTCCTGTGAATACGTGTGGATTTTGGTGGAGACTCTGATTCACAGCCACAATTCCCTTCCCCTCTGTTTTCTTTGCGTTTAGGAAAGTCCCCTTTTGAAACTATAATCTCTGAGGGTGAGAGCACCAGTTTGCTGCTGAGGGCAGCTGGCTGAAGATGCAGAGAGTCTGGTTATCCTTGCTGTTTTGAGGATGCATGGCTTTGCAAATGTTAATATAGAAAGAGTCTAGGAAGGAAACAATGAACTTCCTGTAAACTTTCTCACAAATCTGTTCACATGTGCCCTGTCTGGGCTCAAAAAGGGTTGAGAAGGCAGAACCTGGGTAAGTGAGGTGACTTCCAGGTGAGTAGCACCAAGCACGAAGATAATATTTTCTGGGGAGATGGGGAACAGACGACCATGACCTCCATTTACCCTAGCAAAGGACAGCCCTTTGTTCTGGAGGGACAGCGTGTTCATGTATTCTGTGGACCCTGAATAAGCCTTTGAGGTTCATGGAGCTGCCAGCCCGGCTGCAGCCAGCAGCCAGGAGCTAGGCCTTGCGCAGACTGCAAGGCACACCCACTTCCGCTCATCATTAAATACTCATTGCTCGGTGGAGGCGATACCCCCTGACTTAGGCTGCTGCAAGAATAATCCATAGCCATTTGCGCCACAGACATACCCTGCTTTCAGTAAAGGAATATCTATCTCTGGCACATAAATTGTGGGTGAGTATTTCTCCTTAGGAATGGATGCATTAACCAGCAATTGCTCATCAACTACCCACAAAGTGTCCCATTTCACATGTGACTGGATCCGGCCCAATCAACCACAGAGAAGGGAGGGGACCTATGAGGTGGGCTGGTTAAAGAGAGGAGCTGGGCTGACAAATCCAACTCAGCTGGAAGGAGCTCAAGGCGTAGGACAAGAGCCGCTATCTGGGCCAGTGGCCCACAGGGACCAACTCAAGGCAGGACTAGCAATTACTTTAACTCCTGAATCATACTGTATAGGAGAGGTAGCGTAATATGGTGGCTAAGTACACGGATTCTATGGCTTCAAATTCTGGCTGCCATTTATTAGACCTGTGACCTGCTTCCACTTCCTTATCTGAAAAGTAAGTAATAGAGTATACACTCTGATATGAAAAAGATCAAAGGAGTAACTGCCCTAGTGCAGTGCCTGGCTTACAGTGAGTGCCAGGGGAACATCTGCTATCATCCTGTTAACATGGGAGCTCTGCAGTGGCTGCTCACAAGTCCATTTGTTCCAGAGTCCACAGTGACATTCTAAGCATGACCATTAGGGCCACCTTTTGGCCATTTAGGCACTTTTGCTTTGGCGTGGAGCTTTGTTGGCATCTGTGAGCGTGTGGAAAACGAAGGGCTTCCGTCCTGGTCACCAGTGTTTCTCGAGTCCTTCCTTGGTCTGAGCACTGGGCCAGGCTTTTAGTTTGTCACCCCACAGGGTTGTTACAGATGCAGGACTTGAGGCTCAGTGGGTGAGCCATTCACCTGTGGTCCCACAGGTACCAAGTGACAGCCCAAGCTCCATACCCAGGCTGTCCAGTGAGTCTGTGCTCCTACCTGGGGGGGGGTCTGTATTTGCCGGGGGACAATGAGAGGTGTCCTGAGAGGCAGGTGGAATTAGCAACAGCTGATATGGGAAGACCCTAGAGATGCTAAGAGATGGCAGGACCCTAGTTGGGGCCATGGGCAGAACCTCAGCCTAGAGAACCCAGAGCTTCTAGACATGAACATAGGCACTGAGTGACAAGGCGTAATCTGGCTTTCCCAAACCATGGATGTTTTGTTTCCTGTTTCCTAAAACAGAGGAAAGGGGGCCTGATGACACAGGCATAGCATAGCAAGCGTGCTGGCCAGGACTCCCTACACCCCTTACCCTCAGGTCAGAGGTCGGCTTGAGCTAAGCCTGAGGTTCATGCTACCTAACTCTAGTTGTGGGGAGAGGAACAGAGAATCCAAAACTAAATGTCTTGACACATACGGTTTACAGTAACGTGAAAGGTCTGACACTCTAAAGAGAACATTTAAGGTGTCACATATTGAGATGACGCTCCTGCACAGGTGGTCAGGACTGCTCCTCTGACTCTGTGTGAGGGATGGGGTGTTACTGAGAGGTGTGAGGGGTGGGCCCCCAAGAGGACTGCCCATACACACGCCTCATCGGTGCTACCCAGAAACTGTGCTGGCCCAGTGGGTTCTCAAACTTTTATGTGCATTAGGACCCCAGCGGAGTCCTCCATGCGGTGACTTGCTGAGTTCGTGAGAGACCCTGGACTCTGCACTTCCCGGGTGGGATCATGTGTTCCCGATGCCTGTGATCCACAGGCCACAACTGAAACTGCTGGGGTCTGGCTGTCTCCCTCAGTCCCTTTCCTTTGCTACTCCTAAGGGGAGCAGAGTCCAGTGGCCTGAATCAGGGGCAGTTAGCCTCTTCTGGTTGTCATCTCTTCCTGAATAACACTGAGACCACACACTGAGTTGGTGTTAGGCACAGTGCTAAGCTATTCACTCGTGTCATTCAGTCCTTAACGCCTGGCTGCAATCCTGTAAGTCACATACTACTTTTACCCACAGTTTATAAGTGAGAGCAAAGGCCCTATTGCCAGTAAGTGGCTTGAAACCCAGGAGAGGCACCTAACGAGAGCCCAACACCTGTCCACGAGGCCCATGGTGATGAACCTATGGCACGAGTATTATTTGTTTTTCTTTAAAGACAGAAGATGTTGAGGAGTTTTTTCTAAACTCAAATCTCCATATGCAGGTTTAGCTGCAGTGTTGGCACTTTGTGATAAATAAGTGGGTTTTGGGTTGCAGTTAGGGCTCTGGTCTCTAAAAGCTTCTCTACACTAGGCTATTGGGAGCGGTTTCGATTGCTGTCTGCCCAGCCATCCTTCCTCTCCCTTAGGTGGGTGTCTCTCCAGTTCACGTTTCCATTTTGTTTGCCTCACTCCCATACCCCCATAATTTCTTCAGATCCTGTGTCCCTGTGCTTCCCCATTTTATTTCATCTGATGAACCACAGAGTGCTGCGGAAATGGGCAAATGGAGGTCGGTGTGTCACAGGTTAAGACAGATGCTGAAATTAACCCCCTAGCCCTGGGATCTCAAGGCCTTATTTGGAGAAAGGATCTTTTCAGAGATAACCAAGAAAAAAACGAGGCCATCAGAAGGGTCCCTAATCTACAATGTCTGCTATCTTTATAAACCCGGGAAATCTGGACACAGAGATGTGTACAGAAGGAAGATGACAATGAAGAGACACAGGATGAAAGCCTCCATCGACAAGCCAAGGAGGGAGGCCTGAGACAGATCCTTCCTCACAACCTTAAGATGGAACCAAACTTGCCCACACCCAGAACTGAGAGAACGAATTCCTGTAGTTTCACCCACTTAGTCTGTGGGACTTGTTACAGCAGCTCCAGAAAAGGCAGAAAGTAGGAAACCAGATTCTGTATTCCCTGACGAGGTTATCATCTGGGGGCGATCTAGGTGAAATTCAACATATTATGCTAAGTCGCAACAACTTTAAAAAAGAAAAAGAAAAGCTCTGAGTATCTTTCTATTGTCTTAAATGGTATCTTGGGTTTGGGTGTAGCTCAGTGGTAGAGCGTCTGCCTGACATACACAAGGCCCTGAGTTTGACCCTACTACAATCAAACACACCCATTCACACACATGCACACCACACACACCAAAAACAGTATTCTCAGGAGCTACAAGTAGGCTTAAGGCCCAGGAGAGAAGAACTAAATAGAAAAGGTGAAGAGGGAGGAAGAAAGGGAAAGTAAAGAAAAAGATGAAGAGAGAAAAGAGGGGAAAGATTGAGTGAAGACCGGCTGGGGCTCACAGAAATCTGGCAGTGGGCTTCGGGTTCCCTCAGCTCCATCACGGTCACAGGGCACCTCCCGAATGCCAGGGAGCCCATAAACACAGCTGCAGCGCCTGGGCCCCGCAGTCGCCACCTCCATGAGAATTAGCAGTTAGATGGGGACATGGGCATCCACCCGGGGTAACCTTTCTAGGTGGTCTGCAAAGCAGATGGCAGAGGCTCCTCAGCGGTCAGGGTGGGAGAGCCGATGCTTGAAATTGAGATCGGCCGTGGGAGAGCGTGGGGGAGGCTGCATGGTGCGAGATAGCGCGGCACTCCAGGCCACCGTAGGCCAGTACAGCTTGACTGCAGGGGAAGTGGAAGCGAGCAGGGTCAGATAAGCGGCCCTTCGAGGATTTGGTCCCTGAAGTGTGAACCATAGGAAGGCAGAAGGGGCTGTGACCCTACACAGGGTAAAATCACATTTTAACAAAGGGACCTGGGGCTAGCGTTGCCCATGGCACGGGTCAGCCCCAGGTCAGTCCCGAAGCAGGCATCAGGGAACCTTGGTTTCACAACCCGGGGTTGGCTGTATGGGGACTAAGAGCAGAATTCCAGGCTACTTCCCAATCGTGTTCCAGCCACGGTGCACCCTCAGCAGCGTGTGTCCTAGCTGTTTATAGTGGCCCTGTCACGAGGGCCTGAAGGGGGACCATTCTTTCCTGTCAGTGAGTTGCAGGCCCAGGGCATATTCAGGAGGCTCAGTGTGCAGCAGTAAGCCCAGGAGAGCACCAAGGACCTCGAACAGCTCTGAAAAGGGCCAGGAGGTGCCCAACAGAGAATGCAGAGACCCAGGGGGAGCTATGCCTTATTCATGATTTTCTACAAGCACTGAGATGGCCTAGGGCTGGGGGCTGGGAGCAGGGGTCGGAGGAATTCCAGCTGGGTGTTGGCAGCCCTGCCAACTGCCTGACTGCCGCGGCTACCTGATTCATCTTTCTCATCGTTGGGGACCATCAGGTCAGCACCAACTGTTGTGGGCACAGTCCATATGCAACCAAAGTCCCGCTACAGAAAAATGCATGCCAGGCCTTTGCCATGGTGCCTTGCCTTTCACACAAAAAATTTTTCATCCTTTGGATTTCGGCAGAGGGACCGGATTTGGCTAAGCAAGGACGAAGTCTGAAGTATACTTTGGAGGACAGAGAGTCCTCCCATACAGAGCACCTACTTGAGCCCCCAGCTTCCTTTCTGCTCCATGCCCTTTCCTGCGTCTGAGACTTTGCAATTGCTACTCTTCCTGCCTGGATGCTGTCCCCTGGTTCTCTGCAGCGCAGGCCCCCTCTCCTGTCAGCTCCCCAAAGAGGCTGTCCTGGGACTCCCCGTCTTCCTCTTTCCTCCACGGGACTTGCCCCAGTCAATAGGTATCTCACCAGTTTTACACAATCTTTCTATCACTTATTCCCTCCACTAAGAGGTAGCCTCATGAGGTCAGGGACAGCAGGGGGCCTGCCCACGGTTGGTCCTTGCAGCTCTGAAGGACGCAGGGAAGTCTGAGAGCAAAGCTGGGAAGTGTGTGTCCAGGGTTCCCTCGCAGCTCTTGGAACCCTGCAGTGTGTTCCTTGCTCTGGCTGAGAAGGCTTGGTCTCATCTCTGCACAGAACTCACTTTGGGCCTGGAAAATTCCACTCTTGGGTTGTCACACACAGGAGTGAGTAACTGTTGGCTGATGGGCATCAAAGGCAAACAAGTGATACCAGGTGCCCAGCAGGTGGACATCAAGCCAGCACGTTCCGGCCCTCGCACCCGTGGAAGCAGCCAGAGCAGGTAGCCTCCGCCTTCCCTGCCACCCTGATGGGGATGGCAGATGCGGTTTACTACCGTTGATCAGTGTGTGCAGCGTGTTGCCTGATACCTCTGGGGACAGGAAGGGCTTCCGAGAAGTGAACCTTTTCATGGCCTTGCTCATCAGAATCCCTGTTGAAAGGTTACAGGATCAAGGAGGGAGAGCTGGGCGTTAACGCCCCTGCCACACCACAGGCTCAGAGGCCTAAAGGACGGGATTTCCCCGGCTAGGGTTGCAGGCTGGGGTGGCTTCACAACAGGTGAGGTTTCCTTTACTGGAGCAAAATATTCCTCCTTAGGCTCAACTGGTGTGTAATGTTTAAGGTGATAATGGAAACTGTTCTAAATGTTAAAGATGCAAGTCAGTTTTGGAATGGCATCTTTCAAAGGAAAGAGGGTTATCTTACGCTTTTTCAGCGTTTTCATTTACTTCCCAAGGATGTTATATCCATGCAGTTGGCCAGGCCTGGAACGTCTGTGCTGAAGGCTGGAGAAGCCCTATGTTTCTGACAAGGGAGACCAAGAAATGTTTTGACGGTTCCAGTTCTCACCCATCTCGCAGTGCCTTTCCATCATTTCTGAAACAGCCTGTGGTGCTCTGGTGGGTACCTTAATGGCCAAGAGCAAGGAACTCTGGGTAGGACCATCTGGGCTTAAATTCTGGACTTGTCACTCAATAGCTGTGTGGCCTGGTCAAGTTACATAACTTCTCTGTCTCTATAAAACAGACCCAATGATAACATTGTATCTAGTACTGCTAACAGGAATATGTGAATTAATACAGGTAAAGGCTAAAGTGCACGTCAATTCTATGTTGGTGTTAGTTGTTCTTATCCCATTGGGTTAGCATAAAAATTTAGAAAGAATACATGTTAATCGCTCAAAATATTATAGTACTCAGTGCATTACACTTGGTACTTGCTCAACAAAATATGCAACAAACTTTGCAATCTGGCTAAGGTTTTCAGACGTCTTCATAAAAATGTATTTGAAATTTTAAAAATGACCCTGGGATGTGAAGGTCAGATACCTGCTTCCCTGCCATTTCCTGTCAGCCTTTCTTGTTCCAGGGGAGGGTTATCTTGTACTTTTTTAGCACTTAAAATCCTCAGGTCAGGAACATAGATCTGAGCAAGAAAGCAAAAGCCTCTTAATGGGTTTAAGCCCCAACAGACAAAGGCTTTTTCAGCAGTTTTAAACTGTAGATGTTCCCTCAAAAAATAATTAAATCAGTGTTGACTTTTCTCCCTTTGCTCACTGCAAAAAAAAAAAAAAAAAGGCTTTGGGTTTCCTACCCAGCCAGGGGCCTTGTGGCTCCTCAGTACATGGGCCTGCTGAAAATTCTGCTCAGTTCTACCAGTGCTAGGCCCTGAGTTCAAATCACTTGACAAATGACTTCAGAAATTAGAGAGATGGGCTGTTACAGGAGATTTGTATTTCACCTTCCTTATGCTCCACCCTCCCTCCCAGGGAGGCTTTAGGTAGGGAGCTGATCCTCGTTTATTTTTAGTTTCTCCCCTCTAAGAGCTCCTGTCTCAGGGGATGGATATAGGGACTAAAATAGAGGTGCTCTGTAAAGCCTGCAGCATAGCAGTGTCTCTTGATACTTGCTAATTCCCCTCCCTTCCTTTGTGGCCCCTTGCCTGTCTGGTAGTTGTGGATGTGGAAAAACTCAGTGACGATCAATGTCTTAGAGGTCTGTGAATATTCCATCACACCAGGTGACCGTGATCACATTGCTTGGCTTCCAAAGCAGCACAGAGAGATGGATTCTGGGAATAGGTCCAGGCTGAGGTCTGGAGGAGGAGTGCTGGCAGCCCCCACACTCCGCTTGGCTCATCCACTCACTACAGGGCCGGGTCTGAGAGATGGATTTGTAGGCTGCTGCTCTCCTGGGACTTCGGACTTCTCACTAAGGCTGGAAGATTGATACAGTCCCATAAAGGAGGCGTGCCCCTTCCGGCTCCACTCTGACCCTTCCCAGTGCTCCTCCACCTCCGCCCAAGGGCTAGGGGTTTAATACACAGCTGGTTCAGGGTGGATCCAGATGCCTGCAGTGCAAAGGGTTGGAGAGCGTTTCCAAGGCAACGCCCGAGTTGTTTCTGTAGACCCACTGACCTGACCCTCCCCGCCTTGCACTGCCCCAGAACCAAGCCAAGCCTTTGGAGGGAGATAACTAGCTGGAGCCCCCTAGGGTGGGAGGCTCAGATCCCACACTGAGGGGCCTGGAGGAGGTCAAGGGGAGGGTGAATCAAAGTAGGTTTCAAGGCCTCTGTTACCTTCAGGCCTCTCCTCTCCTCACTGTCTGGCAGGAACTGTCTTTTTAAAAATCTCTAATCATGTCCGACTCTAGGATAGGAGGACCTGAACTGGCTACTTTAAAGTCCTCATACACAGGCAAATCAAGAAAAAGACTTTGGTGACTAATTAGGAGCTGTACCATTCATCAGACAATGGCAGCCCCAAAGGCAGGATTTTCCTGGAGTCAAGATCTTTTTCTTCCTGGCCAGTCCCACATCCTGCTGGATCTGTGTTGGCCAGCTCATGTTTCTCATTATCTTTCCCCCATCCTCTTTAAAGGCTTCTCACTCCACCCAGGGCTGTTATTTTTAACTTGCACCATAATTTTAGGGCTCAGCAGGACATACTGCCTACATCCTCAGGAAACCAGGCTGCCAAAGAGGTGTCCCTGCTTCTGGGGGCTTTCTCATTTTCTCCCTGCCTCACTTCCTGTAACATTCACTGAACACCAAATCCATGAGATGTCCTGCACCAGGGATATAACATCAAAAGGACAGAGAGAGCCCTGCCCTTGAGGAATTTGCATTCTGATGGGCCTGGAGGGTGGTTGACAGGCCAAGCATCCACACACAAACCAAGTAAGCCAGCACAGAAACTGACAAGATCTACCCTGGAGAGCCGAGTGCGATGCAGCACTTCTGTAATCTCAGCACTTGAGAGGCTGCCGCAGGAGAATTTCCTTGAGTCTGAGTCTGAGACCATGCTGGGCTACACAATGAATTCAAGGCCAGCCTGAACTACATAGAGTGACCCTGTCTCAAAAAAGAAAAAATGCTACAAAGAGAACAAGTAAGGCACCGGTGTCGGGGTACAGAGGAGCCTCTCTGAGGTGGTGACTCAAAGAATGAGGACCACGTGTGTGCAAGGAGCAGGGCGCAGGCTGATCTCAGGCAGGAGGGACATGTGTGCCAGCCCTGGAGTCACGTTAGAGACGTAGGGGTTTGTGGTGAGCACAGTGGAAAGGCACTGAGCGGGCTGGAAGCAGGAGGTGACATGCAGTGGTGCACATTTTAGGACCTTCCCTCGGCCCCTAAGTAAAGCAGGAGGAAGGCTGGAGTGTGGGTCGGGAGGCTACAGAGCCATGTGGAGGAGATGCCCACAGCTGAGGGGAGAATGGGAGCAGAGCCAGAGCTGGACAGAGGCTGGCGCTGCAAGGAGTTTGCTGGATACTGAATATTTTCCTTCTAAAGCGTTCTTAGATCGGTGTCCTGAAGTCATCGGATGGATTAGAACACCAAGGCCAAAGTCACAGGGTTGCGCAGTAAAAGCTAAAGTTTATATTGCCATTGTCTGTAAGGGGCCACAGTACTAGATTTCCAAACTCAATTAAGTAAACTTTGTCCAACTTTTGCCCCTTTGACTTTTCTGAAACACAGGTTACCGCTGTTCCCTGTTTACACCATGGTAGCTCTGTCTTTTCCATCTTTGGCTGGGCTATGAAGCCAAATGGGTCTAATCTACTGTTCTAGAAGAATTGTTTGATCAACTAGGAATAAAACATGCCAAAAACAAGGACAATATTCACAGCTTTGACAAAACCTACTTTGACTGAACAATCTCACTTTTCCACAAGACCTGAATAGTGGTACCTACTTTGTAGGGAAACATTCTTGTGTGATCGCTCTTCAGAAGAAAGCCATGGTTACAAAACCGAACCGCCACATACAGATTCTGCAGAGGACAATTATAATAGCTATTATTTGTGGTACTTTGCAGGAAGTCTAAGTCAGGGTTTGGAGGCCGGTTGGACTCGTAACTACACACCAGGGCTCCACTGTTACCTGGCTTGGCCACTACTGTGTTTTACAAACTGGA
The DNA here is from genome assembly GCF_012274545.1 of Fukomys damarensis. Lineage (NCBI taxonomy): Eukaryota > Metazoa > Chordata > Mammalia > Rodentia > Bathyergidae > Fukomys > Fukomys damarensis. The sequence continues at coordinate 14,900,832 of NW_022900915.1, forward strand.
AAAGACCGGGAGGAGGGCATCCCAAATGTTAGTAGAGCAAGGATATGAGTTGTCCGTTGTCTTTTTCATTTTCAGCTTCTTATTGTTTTGAATATAGTGTGCCTGGGACATATTGGATACTCAAAATTGATTTGTTTAATGAAACTGTTGAGTTAATGAGTATATGCTACTCAAAAATTAATTTTGGATATAGAGTTCATTATAGAAAATATAAAATAAAATTTAGTCTTAAGAAAATAAAAATTTACATGTCATCCAGAGGTAATCACTATGAAAATATTCATAATATTGTTACCTTTCCCATTTTTCCTGTGTTTACTCTTTTTTTTTTTTTTTTTTTTTTTTTTTTTTTTTTTTTTTTGTACTGGGCATTGAACTCAGGTTCTTACGCTTGTGAGGAAGCCAGCAGAACCACTGAGCTAAATCCCAGCCATTTTTCCTGTGTTTATATCTGTCTGTCTCTCTTTACCCATCCAGCTAGCTACCTTCTCATCAATTTATGTATATGTGCGTGTGTGTTTGTGTGTATAAACAAATATAGCATCATAATGTATTTAGAGGCTCTGAACTTACTTTTTTGTACTCAAGACTATATTATGGGCAGTCACCATTTTATTTAATATTCTTCTAAAATAGAATTTTAATGGTGATCTTGCATTACTCTATTATTCATTAGCAGTAGTAGTAATACACATTTGCAACACATAATGAATACATCCATTGTGAGGAGTCGGTACAATCCTCTGTAATTTATTTACTGAGTCTTCTACTATTGAATATTCAATTTGTGGTCACGATTACTAATAACACTGTAGTGAACATCTTTCTAAAACACACACGTGCATAGCAACTGTCTCGGTATGTTTATGCTGCTACAACAAAATGCCACAGACTCCTAGCTTCTACATGGCAGACATTTATTTCTTACTCGGGAAGTTGGGTAGTCAAGGTCCAGGAGTCTTACTTAGTGTCTGCTGAGAGCTGCTTCCTCAAAGGCCCTCTGTTTCCTGTAACCCCATATATTGGAAAGGGTGAGGAATCTCTCTGCAGCAGTAATTGGTGATTGTGGGCTCCACCCTCGTGACCTAATCGCTGCCCCAAGGCCCCACCTCCTAATGGCGTCATCGTGGGGTTGGGATTTCCATGTATGAATCTCGGGGGCAGACCTACTCCGACTAAAGCCTATTTGTGGGGCTTTTTGGGGTAGGCCAACTGACATGTTTCTTGCCTTTGTCTTGAGTCACTTCAAGTCAAGGAGATAGCATTTAACATGCCTTCCATTTTCTCAGCTCTGGTCATTACTCACCCCTCAAGTATGTTTTAGGTACAATTCTGCCACAATAGGGGCAGGTTAAGACAAACCCCATGTTGTGACTCAAATTTGGTCCCAAAGTTAGAAAACTGGGTCTAAACTGCAGTCCTACACTGTACCAGCTGTGTGACCAAAGGCGAGCTCCTTTTTTTTGAGCCTCAGTTTCTCCACAAATAAATGGCTCATACCTCGGAGGATGTAATGAGGTAAAAGGATTAAAGCTATTCTGAGTACCTGCCTAGCAGGGAACAAATGGTTGTTTATAATGAAGATGGAGGGGGCATCTCGCTGGTTCTGTGCTTTGGAGACCCCCCTCCATCCTATTCGGCAAGATCTAAGAAAAATGGATTTTTAAAACACTCAAAAGACTTTCTGCCCACATTATCCTTGCTTCTTTCAGGGAGGGGCCTGTCAAAGTCCACGTGTTAAAGACAATTAGCTCTTTTTTCCCTTCCTTGCCAAGAGCCAGGTTGGTTGCATTAGAGATAGAGTTAAATAATTCTGTTGTTCACAGCTACATCAAGAATGTAGCCCTCCAGCCAGGCATGGCGGCATATGCGTGTAATCCCAGCACTCGGGAGGCTGAGGCAATATTAGAGATAGAGTTAAATAATTCTGTTGTTCACAGCTACATCAAGAATGTAGCCCTCCAGCCAGGCATGGCGGCATATGCGTGTAATCCCAGCACGGGGGAGGCTGAGGCAAGAGGATCGCTGTGAGTTCAAAACCAACCTGGGCTACATAGTGAGTTCCAGGTCAGTCTCAACTACATAGAGAGGACCTGTCTCAAAAAAAAAAATAAAATAAAATAAAATAAACCAAAAAAATAAAAAAAGAATGTAGCCTTCCTTTCCATGGAGCCAGCTGTGTTTTATAACTGCCTATCCTAAAATAAAAACAAAGGAGGCCAAAAAGGAAAAAAACAGAAGGACTGTCTAGATCAATCCTAAATTGCTGTTTTATAGAACAATACAGAAAATGTCTCACCTTAAAACACAGACCACAGAAGGAACTGATGGGACTCGTTTATGGCACTACATTTGTAAAAGCAGACACACTACTGACACACAGTAGGTCCTCACTGGACCACGAAGTATTCACATCTGGACCACACGTTTTTCCTACAGCAATAGCAAATTATCAAGTAAAGAAACAGTATATTAATTTAATCTAAATACTGGCAGAGCCTGTTGGGAGGACTAGAAGATGATAGAAAATGAATAGATGCTTTTTGAGCAGTGAGAAACTTTCCACTCCCAGTTCCTGGCCCTTGTGATGACTGTGTTTATGATCATGATGGGATTTTGTTGGGATTTCTCTAAACTGCCATCCTAGGCAGCACATATGATAAAGCATGTCTAACAGCCGCGCCAACTTTTCCCATTTCTGTCTGTCCATGGAAAATGTTCAAAAATCTTAGCATCTGTGCATAGGGTGTGTCCTCAATATCAAAGTTCCCAGAGATCTCAGCTAACGAACTTGATTGTAAGACAGGCTAAACCTGGGTGTATGCTTTGCTGACATTTGTTGAGTGCTTTCTGGGTGTAAGAAGAAATACTGCGAGGAAGTCAAAGATAAAATGTGTTCTCTGCCTTCATGAGCTCATGGAGGGAGAGACAAGACCAAAATCCAAGTGGAGAAGGAATGAGATCATTGCTAGGCAAAGTACCACAGTGTGGGTCCTGGAAGGAAAGAGCCTTCTTACAAGTGGGACCTGGGAAGGCTTTGCGATGGAGGTAGTGTTCAGCCTTGGGGGACAGAAGGGCCTTCCCAGCTGAAGGAAAAGCATGACCCAGTGTGTGAAGGCATGGAGGTTCTCGGTGTGCAACAGGGAAGAAGGAGCTGCTCAGACTGCTGGGCTGTGTAAGGACACGGTAGAAGGTGAGGCCTTTTGGGCCAGATTTGGAGTCACTTAGATGCTTGGCCAAGGACTTTGGGCCATAAAACCTGGGAAGTAGGAAGCATGGGGAAGTTACTGAGCCAAGTTTCTCACATGCAGACTTTCCTTCAAGAGGACACTAGTGGCCATGTGCAGAAGGGTTGGGACACCACTGGTGGAAGGCAGGAAACCAATCCTGAGGCTTCGGTGTCCATTTTCCATTCTGTTTAGCCTCGTTGTGGCTTTGCACAATGTGGCCCAGCCATCAGGCCCATCAAAGGCTGTGCCCTTTGGTCCTCCTCCCGACTCTGCCTCTTCTCGCCAGGTTCCTGAAGCTTCTCCTCTGAGATAACAGATGTCTGGGTGCTCCAGGTGTGTGACTCCAGGGTGACTGCTCTGTGCACCCCTCTCCAGGTTGCTCCCCTGAAGAGCCCTCTTTCCTTCTGCTCTGACTCTCCTGCATCTTCCTCCCATTCTGTTTCTCTCCAGAGCCCCACTTTCACTGCCTGCCAGAGGGTCAGCAGTGATGCACCCCACAGAGAGCCCCCCAATGTGCTCTACCAAATAGGCTTCCCTGTTCTCTCTCAAACAGCTCTCCACTGACACCTCCAGCCCCAGCCCCACTCCGGTAATGTCTGATTGTTCCTTCTTCCTCCTCCTCAAGAGGCTGAAAGCCATCCTCCTCTTCCCCTTTATGATTCCAGTTCAAGATCTGCTGTCTATTTTGATTTAACCACCTTTGAGCACCGGGACTGTACTGGGTGAGAATGAAGCACAGAGGCCCTGGCCTCAAATAGCTCGCAGTGCAGGGAAGTGAACCTTAAGCAAGGTTAGCTTTTCCGAGATGGAAATACAGGGCACTGTCCTCCTCAGCCTCTCTTCTGCCTCTGCCCACCCCATCAGTAACCCCAAGTTTCCGATAAAATGTTTCCAGGAGCATTTCCCAAATTCCCTTCTCAAAAAAGCTCCACTGGCTCCACTTGTATTTGCTTACAGATGAAAGTCTGGACTCTTTGGAATGGCATCCTTTGCGGTCCTCTGTGGTCTGACTCTAAACCAGCTTGCAGTGACAACGCACATCTCTGGAAAGTCCCCTGCTCGGTGGCATCCACTGCTCACTGGGGAGAGGGTGCCCTCTACCTCCCCTTCCTGGGCTTTTGTTCGAGCAGTTCCTCTATTGTGCCCACACATGTAAAGCCTGTTTATCCCACCTTCCACAGAATCCTCCTGCTCTTTTCCTCCAGGCTGGCACAGCACCTAGTACAGCCTGACGTGTTGTTTATGATTTAGCTTCTCACCCTCAGTCAAGGACAGGGAGCTTATCTTATTTGTCCTGAATAATCATAACAACAAACATAATAGCTAAAATGATGAGGTGCTATGATGCATATTTTATTTATGCCAGGCATTGTGCTGCGAGCTTCACTTGCGTTATCTTATAGCGTCCAGGTACAAACACTCAGGACAGGGCAGCACTGGCCTGCTTTTATAAGGGAAGAAGCTGAAGCTAGGAGAGGTAAAATGACTTTCTAATTTAAATGCAGGAAGCCTCACTTTAAAGCCCATGCCCTTACCCATAACTCCACCTTCATTCCCTCACCGTATCTGGTCAGGCTCCGTAACAGGGGCGGCTCACAAAGGAAAAATAGAGGGGAGAAGCCAAGGGCAGTCTCTTCAAGGTCATGGTACAAGTTACAGCCTCCGAGACATGACACATGCAGGACTGGTAGTGGCTGCATCTTCTCTTACACTTATTAACTAGGAAATGGAAGCCCTAGTTCCCTAAGAAAGCCTAAACATTTTGGCTGGCGTGGTGGCAAAGGAATAGATGGCAGTTTGTTAAATCTGAATTGATTTGTTCGGATGGATTTGGGTGGCGACGCGCCCCATCACCCAGCCCTGGTGGACCCAGGCTCCCAAAACAAAGAACTTGCCTGTCATACGGCTGCCACCACCTCTGCTGAGCTGAGAGGGGGTTTAACAAGGTCACCCTCTGCCTCCCTCATTAGACAGGACCTGTCTGCTTCCTTAGTGGAGAAGAGTGGTGTGGTCTCAGGCTCCCCCAGGGGCCGCCCTGCTCTGTTCCAGACAGGCCTGCCTTTGTGGACACAGGCAGGAGGTGGCCTCCTGGTCTGCACAGGACCTCTGTGGCCTCCCCAGTCAGCAGGAGCAGGGCCAGAAGGGCCAGTGGGGACAGGAAAGTTGGGAAAGGGAAAGGGGAAGGGCTGGCTGCCTAGACTGCTATACAGACAGCCACCAGCCCAGGCACTTTCTTCATCCCTGTCTGGGATGTGGACGGTAGAGGGTGTGAATGAGGTGGCAGTGAGCCCCAGAGAGCCCAGAGCCAGACCTCTCAGAGCCCCAAAGCCTGCAACATTGAAGTGCTGTGCCTGACAGCAGGGGGACGGTCTGTTCCTCTCACTCCCTTCCCCCACAACCTGGGAGAGACTGAGAAGCTGGTGGTGGCTATGGTGTGGGGCCACCGCCCAAACTCACACTGAAACTTGATCCCTGTTGCCAATAATTCAGAGGGGTGACCATGTCGGACCCTTAAGAGGTGACTGGGTCATGAAGGCTTGTTGGATCCTCCCGGAGTACTGCACCCTGTGAGCAATTGTGTTCTCTGCTGTATGGGTTTGTTATAAATTCCACTGTCTCTGGTACACATCCCTGCCACCCGTGCTATTGCCTCCAGCCTCTGCAGAGTCCTCACCAGCTAGAAGGTCCTCATCAGATGCAGCCCCTCAGCCTTGGACCCCCCTACAGAGGCATGAGCTGAAAAAAACCTTCATTCTTTTTCAGTTCCCTAGTCAGTGGTACTGTTACAGCAACAGAAAAGGGATGAAGGCTATAAAGGCTTCCCTTGCTTCATAGTTTTACTTGGCTTGAGTTTTGCCGCCCTTATTTATGGCATAGACATGCTCACATGCCACTGTATCCTCCACATCCTGGCTTACGTGCCATGTTTGGGAGAGACACGTCAGGTAGACAGACAGCTGAGGAGAAGAGGGAATCTTGGCTAACACACTGAACTTTCTAGACTCTACTGCTGCTGAATCTCATGAAATCTTACACCCATACCAGCCAGTGCATTACTCTATGTATGATATGATTTTTTTTTTATGGTACTGGGGATTGAACTCGGGCCTTTGTGCTTTCGAGGCAGGTGGCGGAACCACTGAGCTAAATCCCCAGCCCTATGATATGATTTTAAAGGGGCAGAAACAAGTTTTGAGAAACCAGGACTAGACATGTTCTTTAGGCCACTAGAGTCATATTTCTGTTTCACAGCCCCCTATGGGCATTGCAGGGCCCAAAGTTCTACCGCAAGTCCAACCCCGTGGTAACAGGACCTCAAGGCCGAACCTGTGGCTAAGCTTCATTCAGCCAAGTCCAAGTCTTTATCAGACACTTGCAGCTTTCTTGACCCTGGGCTTGCAGTGCTGAAACAGGCCAGTTATAAAAGACAGACTGCAGGAGGGGCCTTTCCTTAGGAGAGGGTCTGTACCCGTCTCAGCTGGAAGTAGCCAGAATGGTCTTTGCCCTTTGCCCCATCACAGCAGTTAGGGGTACTTCTTCAGAGAGAGGAATATTGGAGATAGGTAAGTTAATTAGATATTTTGTAGGCAGCTAGACAGGGCCAGCCCAGGAGGAGCCAACAAGGAGGACAATCGAGACATATTCACTGAAGGCCAGAATTGTAAAAGGAGAGAAACGACCACACCCATGCAGGATGAATAGCAGAGATTGATATTCTAAATAGGTGTCAATCACATGGGTGGGGGACAAAGATCTCCCAAGAAAGATCCCTGACACACCCCTTTCCACGGAAAATCCTTGCTCATTCCTTGTACACTTGCTACGTGACTTGTTTCCCCATTGGATCCCCATTTAATCAATATTACCTAAGCGATTATACTTGTCATAATTTTTATTGGTTGTTCAATCACCTTGTGATTTCTCATTGAATCAATATTGCCTGGGTGACTATTCTTGTAACCATATTGGTTGGTTGTAGTTTTGTCCCACCTCATGCCCACCTTGTAAATTTCCACTGGGTCTTACAGTTTTGACCCACTTTGTATCTTTCTCACCACATGTCTTTGCTGTATAAAACATGTCTGAAAAGTGGGGTGGGCAGGCAGCCCACTTTCCAGTCCCCCTTCTGTCTGTCTTAGATAGAAGCTTTCTTTCTCTCAATAAATTTTCCTACTCTCAACCTCTGTTGTTCCTAGAAATCATTTTTTATTTTAGAGAACACGAACTCACATTTTAGATATCTAGAAGGTTTGGGAGTTACATCTTTTCCCTCATATCATTATGACATGGCATCTTCGTGTTGTCTTGGTTTTTAAGCCCTTCCTATATACTTAAAATTACATTTTTAAATTAAATCATCCTCAAATAATTTTTTAAAAACAAAAAAGAGGGTCTGCAGAGAACCAAGCTGGGAAGAAGCCAAGAGATCCATCTTCAGTGCTCATGAATAATGAGACTGACCAAGGATCAGGAAAAGAGGAGACAGAGCCTATCTGGCTTCCCTGCAGGGAGAGCTTTTCTGTCACACGGAGAAGACCTGTGCCACACTTCCTGAGCCTCAGGAGGGCTTTGGATGGGGAAGACCAGCAGATACCTGAGGGAGGTTCCAATGTTACAAACATAAAGTCTCACCGACGTGACAAACAAGGCCTACTAGGCAGAAATGAGAAGCTTTGAGGAGAAAATATGGTTTCTTACATCACCGAGTGTCCTGAAAATTCTGGCAGGGACAGAGGCAGCCAGCTGGGTGAATTGAGCAGAAGGAGACAGGAAAAGGAAAGGGGAAGGAGGAGCCTTGCAGGTGGTGAGGGTCGGGGAGGTCAATAATTGCCAAAGAAACCCCAGCCAGACTCTGTGGTGGCTTCTCCCAAGGAGGGAGCAGCATCTCTCCAAGGTAAACAGGTCTGAAGTCAAGTCCAGAAGGATCCAAAGTCCTGAGGAGGGAGAGCTGGGGGAACAGGAAGCATAGTTCAGAACAGAGGACAGCAGACAGAAGGGCAGGTGGACAGGTGGGGATAGGAGGGCGAGGTGACATGGGTACCTCTGTCCCTGATGCTGAGGCTGATCTGGGTTCTGAAATGTCTTCCCATGAGGGCCCCAGATGGGTATTTGTATTTGTGTGTGTGTGTGTGTGTGTGTGTGTGTGTGTGAGAGAGAGAGAGAGAGAGAGAGAGAGAGAGAGAGAGAGAGAGAGAGAGACTCCCAGGGTCTCGTGGGAATAATGCTAATAAGAACTTTTTGTATAATATGTAACAGCTGGGCCTCGTGGTACACATTTGCAATCCCAGTACTCTGGAGGCTGAAGCATGAGAATCACCATGAGTTCAAAGCCAACCTGGGCTACATAGTGAGTGCAAGGACAGTCTGAACTATATAACAAGACCCTGTCTCAAATCTCTCCCCCAAAAGGTAATAAGGTAATACTATTTAATAATTTATATCATTTAATTATACAGTGTGGCACTGTACTAAGCATTTACACAGTATTATCACATTTTATCCTCACCATAACCCTATGAGTAGCAGTGCCATCCCTGTTGTAGAGAAGAGGAGACTAAGGTTCAGAGGTGATGCTGGCTAGTCCAGCTCTCACCAGCAGGACTAGCAAAGCTGAGATTTGCCCTCAGTTGGACTGACCCCAGAACCTCAGCTCCTGCCTACCAGAGAAAAGGCTTAACGAGCCCGGAGATATCAACCAGCCAGGATACCAGTGGTGCCATGACCCAAACACAGGTAGGACCACTGCCAAACACTCCAACAATCACTTACTGAGTGTCCCCCTGTGGACTTTATCAGACCTAAGGTGCCATGAATGGTAAGATACCCCATCATTTTGTTCACCACGAAGAAAATCTGCTAAGTTAGTGTAATTTTCAAGAAGTTGAAACTCTAACAATATATGCGGCATCCAAGGCTCGATTTTAGGTGCCATGCTGGTCCAGGAGCTCTGCCTCTACCGTGTCATGTCACACCAACACCACCCCTGCTTTTGCAAAAAGGGACACAGGGCTTAGAGCGATGACATTATTGTCTACTGTCTGTGACCTAGAGTCAGAAAGCCACAGAGCCTGGGCAACTCCCTGCCCTTAACCAGCAGGCCATACTGCCTCAGCAGAAGAAGGGCCATCTTTGTCATTTCTTCCCACTGGTGGGCTTGGCCAGCACAAACCCATGGAAGGCACCAAGCTGCAGGGAGAGGGGGAAATTTGCCTGTCCCCCCTCAGGCTCTTCCTGGGCTCGGCAAGGTGTCCTTCGGTTGTGAAGGTGGGTGAAGTTGGGTGAAGCCTTCAAGATATCTTTGAGCTTTGGCCACTCATTTCCTGGTTCACAGAGTTCTTAATCTAACCCATCTCTCCCCTTTCCCAAACTCCACTTGTGATTTGTGCCAGTTTTGTAGCATCATCCTTGACCTTGAACTGTGTTCTTCCCACATCTTCCTTGCCTCCTCCCATTTCTCCGAGAATTTTAACTTCTCAGCCTCACCCTTCTTTAAGAGCTTGATTCCCATCTTAATCACCTCCCAGTACGGTCCTCACTCCTTCTCGTGAAAGATTTCCTAAAAGTCCTGCTTATTAAAACGAAAATATGGGAAAAGACAGGGGTGCAACAAAGAGGTTGCATTTGTGAACATCATCAGCTGCAGGAGTGACTTTCTCTCATTTTGACCCCAAGGCCTCCCGCCCGCACCGCCCAGCTGGCTTCTGGGTTTCCAACTCCTGTCGTCACTGTGTTTGTCCTCGCCCCCTGTCTTGACCCTTGGCTGTCCTCCCCGTGATTTTCCACGGTGAAGAAGGCAATTGTATTTCATTAACTCTTCCCCATCTCTTTAAGACACCCTTGTTCTCTCATCTCTTTAAGATACTCCTTGTTCTTCCAGCCACTGAGTCTCTGCAAAGCCTTCCCCACCCTAAAGGTGAAGGCTTGGATGCTGCACTTCACCCTCCCCTGGTTTTGGTCCCCACTGCAACAAAACAAAAATTCTGACTTGAAAATGCTAACTGGCTATTCTATTGGAAATGCTCTGCCCTTAAGAATCTCCTTTCTCTTTCTTTGCATGAGCCTCAATTCAGCCTGACTTTCCCACCAAGCCTCGCTCAAGGGAACTAGAAAACCACTTACAAATTTGACAGATGTCAACCTATATTAAATGTGAGGTATTAGCTTTCAGTGTTTGATCAAAGTGTGAAAACAGTGTTTTCGATCTGTGTTTGTTTCTTTGTTTTTGTCGTTGTTCTAAATGCCCCTGGACAGAGAATGTCTGTTTCACTCACGCCCTCCACACACTGAAGTGGCCCCAGGACGGATGTGCTGGGTGAAGGAGTGGCCGGCAGTCGTGGCTGGGATGCGTGTCCGTTTGATGTGTGAACACCACACAGGCACCTATTCGTCCAGCAACACCCACGGAGACCCTGCGGGGTGTCAGAACCTGTGTGGAGCACAGTGGATATGACAGAATGAAACAAAAACCCCTTCGCTCTTGAACCTTACCTTCCAATGGAAAAAGGCTACTTAGAAAGCATTATATTATATTCATTTAATATCACCTTCTAATCAGTATGTCAGAAAAAGTCTCCAGGTGACAGAATTTAATTCATTTTTGTTCAAGAAAGCTAAGAAATCGGCAAAAAGAGAAAATTAGAGAATGAGATGAGGCCACATCTTAATAGCATTACTGAGATGTAATCCATATTCCGTACAGTTCACTATTTAAAGCATACAAATCTTTAGCTTTTAGCATGTTCATGCTATCTAATTTCAGGACAGTTTCAGCCCCTTAAAAAATACCTTTAAAGCAGTTATTCCCTGATTATTCCCCTCCTTCCACTGGCCCTGGGCAACCACTGATTTACTTTGTTTCTATGGATTTGCCTACTCTGAACATTTAGTATAAATGGAGCCCTACAACTTGTGTCTTTTGTGATTGGCTTCTATCATCTCACGTGTCTTCAAGCTTCACCTGTCACGCTCATTTCTTTTTATGTCTAACGTTCTATTGTGTGGATTTCTTTATCCATTTATCTTCTGATGGAAATTTGGGTTGCTCTTATTTTTTGGCTATTATGAGGTCCCAGAGGACTCACTTTTGTATGAACACGTTTTCACTTCTCTTGGGTATATTCTCACATGTGGGGGTCATTGGTCCTAACGCTACCCTGGTGGGTGTGCCATGAGGTTGTGCTTTTGATCTGCATTTCCCTGGTGGCCGACGGTGCTGAGCACCTTTTCGCGTGGAGATGACAACATCTGTATCATGTCTGTGCAGCAGCTACTGACTAGACTCCCAGCACAGTGCCTGCATGTTGTTGGTGCTCAGTGACATTTGCTGAATGAACGTAACTATGAGAGGAAAAGGAAGGAAGCCTTCCAGGATGCCAGTTCTGCTGGCTGCGGCTGGCCTGCGCAAGGAGCGGTGCCATGAGGGAAGTATTTTGAAATCTGAAGCAATGTATCTTCAACCCACCCATTTTCCACTTGGGCCACCCTTCTCAGAGGCTGGGCCCAGAGCCAGAGAAGGGAAGGGGACATAGAAAAAAAAGAAAAAGACAGTTGGATCAACTTCTAAGATTTGTGGGAAGATGTGTGAAATGGCTCACGCTCCGTTTCACACAGCAAGGGCGAGGCCTGGCAGACAGACTGTGGAGCTGGTACCACAGGCGCAGTGAAGGTTGAGCCCCGGAGCCGGAGTGTGAAAAGAAGATACGAGGATTGTATGTGTATATGTGTGCTCTAGCTTTAGAAACATCCAGATGAGTGGAGGGGATGCTGAGGACAAGGTGGACCTGCACCATGGGCGGCCCAGAGGGCTAAGAGCTTGGATGGGTCGATGAGATGGTCAGTGGGTGGGACTCTGGTGCTGTTCCCACATAATACAGATACTGAGTTGTGAGCCAGACACATTGTGGGGTGACCCTACAGTGGGGGCAGGAGCAGACCTCCCGGGCAGGGAGGCAAAGGCCCATGGCCAGCAAGAGCTGGTCTGCCAAGGAGCCGCCCTGGGCCATGACCTAGCCGAGAGACACCAGCAGGCCCAACTTGAGTCATAAAGGTCAGGGGTGGGCAGAGCACTAAAGGGCTCGTGCTCAGGCCCCAGAGGACCCCAGATAGGAGGATCTCAGTTCTTTCCTTCTGGGGAGAGACTGAGTGACCCCCTATTTCTCCTACAGCCAGGTACCACCTCAGAGATGGGCAGCGGGTGGCTAAAGTTGGAGGGATCCGAGGCTACCTCACAAGACCACTTCAGTTCTCCAAAGGGGTAAGAATGAAAATGTCTTCAGCTACCTGGCTGGTGTGGTCATATGAGAAGCCACAACTCTAGGCAGACCAAGAGAAACCAGGGCCACAGTGTGTGAAGAAACTTGCAGCTCTGTCCCAGGGACTGGTTCTGGCTGGCTCAGCAGTGACCCAGCCCACACAGAGAGAGGAAGACAAGACACAGACCCATCAGTGGCGCCGTCTGTGGCTGCTTTCAGGCGCTGCTCTGGAGTCGAGGAGCACCCAGCTGGAGAATCTCTCCCTTTCAACCAGAAAAACAGTCCAAAGTGCATGTCTTTTGTCATCTTTGGCTGAGATTCTTTCAGATGCATGGGAGGCCCGTGGAGGGGCCAGGCTAAAGAAATGGCCATCCTTTAATGGTGGTACAGTCTCGTTCGTGAGACTTTCTTTTGTCCCAAGTCATAACTACATATGTCCTTGGGCACATCCAGCAGTCCTCTGAAAGTAGGTACTGTTGTTATTCATACGTCCTAGGGACTTGGTGATATTTCATAGGATCTCGGCTAGTATTTGAACCCGACGTTCTAACCGCAGAGGCTGGGCACTAAGCCACTGTCCACTACCTCTGGTTATTCGACTCACAGGTTCTCCTTAGAGCTGCAGCAAGATCTGGCTAAGAGCTGTTCTCTGAAGAAAAATACAAAAGTATTATTGCCCTTTATCTGGGAAAAAAGGCACTTTGTGCTTGTTTCACAACAATAATAATGTCTGAGTAGAAAACTGATGTAACCAAAGTGGCAGAGAACCTGAGAACTCCATGTAGCCATTCTTTCCCCCCGTGAAAGCCAATGTATTGTGCTCAAGGCTTCGGCATTGTTGGTTAACTGTCCCCCAAAACATTACACACAGCTTGGTTCAGAATGTGTGCACCCAACTGCCTACCCATCCATCCGTCCATCTGCCCATCCATCCACCAGCCAGCCAGTTTTTATCTCATAATTACTGTGCCAAGTTCCGGTACTCAAATCACCAGACAGCTCTACCCTCTAAGGAGTACGGAGGGAAGACACTTCCTCAGAGCATAATATATTCAGGTCCTAGGAGAGTGATTTTCTGCATCTTGCTCCTTTCCCTTCCCTCATACCTCAGCTCACATACCACTCTTCAAGGAGTCTTGCCTGTTGGTCTCACTGTTTATTCTCTGACTTGGTTTTGGGGTACTGAAAAGAATATCCTGCAAAGCTCAACTTACAATTTTTCCTTGTCCCTTCCTCTTCTGTGCACGTGCATACGTATGCACACTCCCTGCAGATCCCCACTACAGTGTGATCCATCAAGGCAGGGACCTCAGCTATCTAATTCACGAAAGTATCTCCCAGGCCTGACCCATAGTCGGTGTCTAGTTTGGTGCTCGAATGAATGTAGGTTGTAACCAGATCATACAGAGCTTTGACTGGCAAGCTAAGAAGTTTAGCTTGTAGCCAATGAGAAATAACATAGGAAATGTGTTTGGGGCAAAGCACGGTCAGATCTGAGGCTTAAGAGGACAAGATTGGAGCTGTTGTGGATGAATTAAGAGAATTAAGTTACAGAGAGAAAAAGTAGAAGCAATTGCCATGGGTCAGGACTGAGCCAAGACACTGATGAAGGGAGGAAAATTTTAATAGATGTTTAAGTAGAACTGTGGGGAGATGCAGTATGTCCTGAGGGAGAGGGAATACGACTCGGTCTGGAGCATGTGCTACCCTGTAACACTGTGCCTGCCATTAATGAAGAAGTCGCAGAAGGAGAGGAGGAGGACGTGCGCCTCCCCTCGGGATGTATCTGCAGAATGTCTAGGAAGGCTTCTTGGTGGCGATGGGAGCTCTGAATCTGCAGCCTGGAGTGGACAGGATTTTGGAGAGACGGCAGACTCTGAAGAAGCCAAGGAGGACATATACTGTACGAGAGATGACTTAGGACAGACCCCCGAAGGAAGCCACATTCCAAAGGGTTGCAAAAGGAAAAGAAGCCTGGGCAGGACATCAATCAAGGGCAGGGAAAGGGAGAGAAGACAATGCTCGAAGCCTAGAAGCCAGTGCTCTCGGTGAAACAGAGAGGGCAGAATTGTCTATAAGGGAACTAAAGGTCCCAGTACCCACCAGGCCTGGCAACTCCATGAGAGGTAGCGGAGACCCAGCAATGGCCTATGGAGACCCCTGCAGTGAGGTTTCAGTTTCCTCCTTCCCAGTATATGATGTAGGCCTGAGAAAAAATACACTGACAGAACTAGGAGACAGAAAGCGGGGAGCCAGGACAACCAATGCTGATACAACTAACAAAGGTACTGGCCAGTCTAAGCCACTAATTTTAATCGGTAACCCACCAGGGTAAAGGCAAGCTATGGTGCAAGGGCAGGAGAACGCAAGAGAATGTGCAGCTGTGTGGTTTCTGTGGAAATTAATGTGAGCAAGGCTCATAAAAGACAAGACAAAGCATTCTTGAGTTAGGAACAGAACAGACAAAATATATGGTGGTAATTACAACATTGTTCATCTAGTAAGAAGGTTTTAGTTGTGGGAATGGATTCTGACCTTGCCATTAGGCTGTGGTCAGACTCACTTCTGTAAACAAGCCAATGGTGGGGTGAACTCTTTACAGCCTGCTTCGGACAGAATCAACATGGTCCCCTGCAATGGCCAGCACAGGGGTGGGCTCTGGGATGGTTAAAGGGAAGCCAGAGAGCATGAGTTTAAGGTGAAATCTCGGGTTTCGGCTGAACAGAGAAGGGAAAGGAGGCAAGGGGAAGATGGCCCCAGGTGGATAGAAGAACTTCAGGTGGAGGGGACTTTAGCCTGTTTGGGGCTAAAGGCAAAGGTCAGTGAACAGCATTCTTGCCCTCTCTTTAGGGGGCTTTAAAAGTTCTATTGGTTTTCTCTTTTTAAATTAGAAAAATACTTACAGTAATAAAATAAAATGTGAGTTCCTCCTTGCCCATCCCCTTACCCTCCTAGAGGTAATTATGTCTTTGAGTTTTTATCTTTGTACAAACACACACACACACACACACACACACACACACTGGCTTAAATCAGTTACGGGGTTAAGACCATACATATGGACTCTTTTTCCTCTATTCATAAGTGCATGCATGTGTCCCTTTTTTTATTGTGCTTGTTGTTTCCTTGGCTGTATAATTTATTTTATCACTCCATTACTGATGCAGCCTTGTTTCCAAATAATTTTTGCTATAGCAAACAGCATTCAGGTGAATGTTATACATTGATTTCTGGGGATTTATGCAAATCCTTCTATACAACAAATTCCTAACGCTGACCTCACCAGGCACCTGGTCCACACATAAATGTGCTGTTTCCTAGCAGGGCTTCCTGGATTCGTTCTTCCATCCAGATGGGTAATGAAAAGTGCAAGGGAGAAGAGGTATTTCCGAGGAAGCTTGTAAACAGAAAACAAGGCTTTAAAGTATTCCAACCTGATGAGTACATAGCTTTCTTTTTAATCAAGATGCTGTGGGTGACTGCATTTATGCATAAGTAACTCTTACTAACCTCCTCAATATGGATGCCTAGAGTCAGTATTTGAAGGAGATACTGATTCCCAAGGGCACGTTTAGGCTGCTAAAGGAGTTACAGTGTGGGAAAATTGCTCACAAATTGCAGGGAGATTATATTCCTGGGATTTGATATTTAATATGTGAAGTCATCAAATCATTATTTGGCATAGATCAGGTAAAACCCTCCTCCTGCAGAGAACACAAAACCACGCTGGGGAGAAAAAAAAACAAAACAGATGAAACCTAAAACGGCCTTTGCATGGTCCCTCCTAGTGCTCCGTGGTGGCGGCTTGCTGGGCTGAGTGCGCCCTCTTCTGCCTCGGGCTCCATTGCACCAGCACAAGTCCAGCATACCCAAGGGCAGGTGTAGCCTGATTCCCAGAGCTTGGAAAGCATCTCTGGTTCTCCAACGCTGACATCAACAAACCTTTGGCTTTCTTATTCCATAGCCATTGAAACCCCAATATGTTCCCTTTCAGGTTACCCAGGGTTCTGCCTCCTCTAAAAATGACTGCTTGGTGGCTGAAGTTTTTTTGTTTTTTTATTTCCCTTCAATACCCTTCTTAGATGGGAATTCAGCCACTGGGATTCTACTTATGTTTGTTAACTGTCAGGAATAGACTTGATAATTTGGGATGAGGGGCAACTAGATCAGAAAGCCAAAGCAGAATGCCAAATAATGCTGTGTTGTTACCCAAAGCATGGTGAGACTGAGGGCGTCAGTCCACTGTGAGGAGCCGTCAGGGCCCGAGGTCAGCCTCATCTTTTCTGTCCTCACTGAGCACCTGCTGTGCTAGGAACATATTTCAGGGGCGGACGAGACAAAAACAGTGTCACCTTCACCCTCCTATGTGATAATCAGGTGGTTTTTATTGCAATAAGCTTGGAAACGTCAGAGCATCCTAACAGCTTACCGGACTCTGAGTGATGTTCTTTCAAATCACCTGTTAATTGCTCCTGTACTGCTACTACTAAATTTAATTAGGTTTATCCTCTAAACTCAGAAATGGCTTCTTTTTAATGTCACAATGGGGGGGCATTCAGTCCCCTAAGGAACATGCTCGTGACCTGTTGTGATAGAGGGGAGGAGGCAGCATGAAAGGAAACAGGTTTTCCAAATAACTGTTTGCCTTGGAACTCAGGTGGGCTGAGCTGAGGTCTGGCCCTGGATGTGGGAGCCTGTGGTTACCTGCACTATCTTCATAAACCCTCCAGGGCAAGCAGCAGGCCTGTAACTCTGCTTGTCCCTCACCCTGTGCCTCCTCCAGAAAGAAGAGAAGCCCCTTTGCCCCTCTCTCCCGCTCAGCCAAGGGCCCATCTGCCAGGCCTGAAAAGGGCGTCTCCCTCCGGCCAGGTCACAGCACTGATAAATTCCACGCACATCCAATGAGATTCCACTCGCTATTTATACCCTGACTTCTGCTACACTTGGGATGAACCTCGGAGGACAGGCAGCCTTTCTTTCTTACTCCTCTTGGAATTACCAGCACAATATGATGCTTCTTCGGGAAAGTCACACGTTCTTCTAGTCTGCTGTCCAGAGTTCAGGGAAACGTGTACTAGTTCATTATAAGTGAACTGGGCTTTTAAACAAAGCTAACATTTTCTCTAAAAACGTCCCCAGTTTCCAAGAAGATGGTACCAAGGTTTGTATTTTGTGGACTTGCTTCATCAAAAGTTCCGAGATTTCATATGGCCTCTACCAAGTTACCCTGTTCAATGAAGTGTGGTTCGTTCAGTCCAACTCAACAAATATTTATCGAGCTGAGAACTGTTAGAAAAAGACCTGGACATCACCCTCTGGAAATTAACAGGCTGCAGGATGAGAAAGAAGATAAATACACCGTTTCAGTCCAGCCTGGTAAGTGCCATGAGAGTTGCCCATGGACAGCACTTCCAAGCCTCTGCCCTCGTGGAGCTATGCTCCAGGGGGAAAGAAAAACAGACATTAATTGGAAAATTGCACAAATAAAAGTGGAACTTAAACTGCAGCCACGGAGCAGAGGCAGGCGGAACCATGAGAGCTTTAGTGCAGTAGCTGGCTGGAATCAGTGTATGTATGTGTGCTGGGGGCTATCCAGGTGGGCATTCTCAAAAACAAAGCGCACTTGGGGTCTAAAAGCTGGGTCAGGGTGAATAAGCTATAGAGAAGGGAAACTGGTCCAGGCAAGAGGACGCAAGTGCAAAGGGACTGCAGCAGGAAGGCACAGTGTATTTGAGGAACCAAAGGGAGGCTTGTGTGGCTACAGCTCAAGGATGGGAGGGGCAGCAGGGCCAGATCCCCCCCAGGGGTCTGCTCAGCCAGAGCCTTCACTTCTGTGTGTTCATTTCCTCCTGTGGAAAAGGGGGATCTGAACTCACAGGAGAGAGCTCACCTCCACAGAACACAGAGGGTTGCGCTGTCAGCATCAGCTATTACTGTAATCACTGGCCTCATCCTTCTCAGCTCGTGGGGCAGGGCCTGCTGGGCTGGCTGGGGCGTTTCTTTCCAACAGTTCACACTGGATCTGTGAGCACAGCACCACCTAGGCCTCAGAAGCCACAGAAATTAGCAGGAGCAAAGGTGGCCCCTGGCTTTCGGGAGACATTCTGAATGAATGACCGGCTGGGCTGCTGACCACAGGGCTCAAAACAACCACTGAGAGTTTGTCCCAAACACCAAGAAAAAAACAAGCCACAGGAAGGAGGACAGAGCCTCCCGAGAGAAGGCCAGCTATAAATGGAAAATTACACCGAAGGAAAACAAATCTTACTTGATGTGAACCCATTTTTGACTCTGTCTGGAGACCCAGCAGGGCTGAAGGAAGTGGAGGGGACAGGGAGTAGCAGATGTGCCCAAGCTGGGCCGGTGGGGCACACGGGGCATGACAGGGTACGGGGAAAGGCCACTGCCTCTGGCTGCCGAGGGCCCACACCTCTGGCCAGATTCCGACCCAGGGCTTGTGCGGGCTGCCTGTGTGCCGTGATGGGGTGGACCACACATGCTGGCCCAGTGGCTCTGGGGAAACAGGCAGGCAATGCAGGAGGAAGCCCACGGAGCCCCGCTGGAGTCCCGGGGTGCTTCTGTTCCTAACAGGGCCTTGGGATAATGGTCATCAGTGTATCAAATGAGATCATCCACCTGGTAAGGGACCATCAGTAACCCAGCACCCCTGCGAGCTTCCATGTCCTTACTCCTCAGCCTTGGTTCTGTGACCCATCTTTTGCAGAGTAGCAGATGATATCTGAACATCTCAAGCTCTTCCTTAGAGAAGAACTGCGACCTTATGTTAACGCCCGTACTTCAAAATATAACAGTAACAGAAGACACCATTTGGTGACATGTTCATACTTTGTGCAAAACTATTAAGAAACTTCCTGGGAGGTTATAGCCCAAATGTTATAGCAAACTACATTTGCCATCTCGGTCAACTACGGACCGCTTATACAACAGTGGCCCCATAAGATTATAAGGCCTCGTATATCACAGCTGAGTTCCTGCAGGTACGTTCTAGGGTGTTCACACACCAAACCACCCTCTGGCTGACACACTTCTCAGAACATAATCCCATTACTTAGTGATGTTTGTCTATGCTGAGACCAGAATGTCTGGGTTCAAACTGCAGACGACCCCTTGCTGAACATGTGCCCTTGAGCAATTATGTATTTTCTCTGGGCTTCAGTTTCTTCCTCTGCAAAGCGAGTGTGAATAGTGCCTACAGGACTAAGTACAGAGAGACACCCAGCAGAATACCTGGATCTAGCACTCAGTAAATGTTTACATTTATCCTCATTACTAATTCTCTCAGTTCGCCCTGAAGTGCAGGCCAGGAAGTTGAGTGTAAAAAGAGGTTAAGTGTTCATGTGGTGGAATATTACTCAGCACTAAAAAAAAAAGAGCTATCAAGCCACAAGAAGACAAGGAGGAATGAATCCTAAATTGGGCCTATTACTAAGTGAAAGAAGCCAATCTGAAAAGGCTAGATGCTGTCTGATTTCTACCATACGACTTTCTGGAAGAGGTGAAACCGCAGAAGCAGAAAACTGTCCATGGTGGTTAGGAGAAAGGGAGGGCGAGTCCGTGGAACGTGGAGGATGTTTGGACTGTGAAGTCACCCATGTGGTACTCTAAGAGTCACTACGCTCATCAAACCCCATAGAAGGCATGGCAAGAGTGAACCATAGTGGAAACTACAGTCTGGGTGATAAAGACATAGGTTCATGGGTCACGTCAAACTGGTGGAGGAAGTTGATCTTGGGAGAAGCTGTTCGGAAGCTGGGGCAAAGGGACTCACTGTACAATCTGCTCAGTTTTGTTGTGACCCTAAAAATGCTTTGAAAAGCGAAGCCTAGTCTTTTTTTGGAACCAAGGATCAACTCAGGACCTTGGGCTTGCAAGGCAGGCAGTGATACCACTGAGCTAAATCCCCAGCCTGGAGCCTACTATTTTTTTAAAAATCAAAAGGTGAAGTAACCTAGCTCTTAAGAGACAAAGCTGATACTCAGGTCAAGCCAGCAGTCTGACTGCCAGCCTCAGCCACTACAGTGAGTTTGAGCCCCGGGAAGGAAGGAGGATACTGAACAGAAGGCGCTGGGCTTAGGGAGGAGGGCACAGGGGACCTCTGGATACCTAGCATGTGTATCTCGGCCTGCAGGCAGAATGCCCCCACTCTGGCCTCTACCCCTGGGCCCTGGCCTCTCTCTGAGCACAAGGCAACTGAGCCACACTGACACTGCATTGGCACTGAGCCGCAATGCCGCACTGCAGGGTGTGCACAACTTTCTCCCTTCTGTGTAGTGTTGGCCTCCCACCCCCAACCACACAAGAGGTCCTCGTCTTCCATTACAATGCATTGCTAGAATCTGCATCTCATAGCAGACTCTGTTGGTATTTTTCTATGAGAACAACAGAGTGACTGAGGATTACATATTTGAGATTTCTATCAAGTGACATTAAAATGACATCCATGCTAAGAATCTCTAGAATTTCAAATAACAATCCTTTGATCCAAACTCTATAAAATGTACGTCTCGACAACAAAAGGGTCACACAGTAACCACTACAGGCATCATTTACTCCACCAATGCCACCATCATCAGGGCTGATGAGCCCTGTAAGAGGTTCTGGGTTAAGTGGTTCTATGCCTTACCTCATAGGTGGTACCAAATTCCTAGGAGGTACTGCTAGCACTTTGCAGGTGAGAAAACCGAAGCTCAGAGAGGTTACATCACTCCCCAAAGTCATAAAGTCACAGAGTAAATGGGGAGGGTAATACTTGAAGCCAGGGCTGACGGAATCCACAGACCATGTTTAAACTGCCGCATTCACCTTTCTTGTCTTGTGAAACCTTTGCTGTTACCCCGATAAAGCCTATAGAGTCCCTCACTGTTCTACTTGAAGGATGCAGGACAAATGCCACACCCAAGCATGTGCCTGGCATAGGAAAGCTGTCAGTCAGCGCACCCTGTCCCCACCGCTGACTTACTGCTTTCTCTCCAGCCCCAGGACCCACCTGTCCATCCAGTGCCTCCCACCTACATGATATCTAAGGATCAGGTGGGCGAGTTTATTCCAGTGCAGATCCCCAGGCTCAGCCCTGAAGGTCCTGATTCAGTAGCCTGTGGTGGGGCCCAGCTCTGTTCTTTTTATTTTTTGGTACCAGGGATCAAACTCAGGTCCTTGTCCTTACCAGGCAGGCGGCGGAACCACTGAGCTGAATCCCAGGCCCCCAGCTCTGCTGTCTATGCTGAACCCTCTGCCTGGTGCACCTGCCAGTCTGGGCCTGGCTGAAGACAGATATTCCATGTAATTCTTATTTGAGTGTTCCTTGGCTCATACTTTGAGAAATACTGATCTGTAGGTTTTTAAAGAAATTTAATGTCTTTTTAAGAAGTCTGTTAAATTCATATAAAAAGTAAATAAGAAAGTTCAAAAGGGTAGACAGGACAGTCCAAAGCCTATGCATAGAGATGTCCATGGCTGAAGTTTTCTTTCTTTCTTTCTTTTTTTTTTTTGGTACCGGGAATTGAACTCGGGTCCTTGCGCTTGCAAGGCAGGCCACCAAACTGCTGAGCTAAATCCCCGGCCACTTGAAGTTTTAATAACAGTGAAAAATTAAAAGTAGCATTAATGTCTATCCCTGGAGATGATACATAAATACAGTGCAAACTATCTATCACTTTGGAATTTCTGGTAATTATAAGTATTAGAGATAATGTATGAAAATGGATTATGTCAGGAACAATATTAAATGCATAAAAGCAAATTGCAGGCCACGTATACTGGGCACACTTTATGTACAGTGGACACACAACACATAATTATAGTGGTCACCTCAGAAGAGGGGTGAAATTTATGAAAGAGGGAACCGGGGGAGGCTTTAACTTCTCACTCATGTTTCATTTCTTTTACATAAATAAAGATCTGAAGTAATTTAGGAAAATGTCAACAATTGTTAAATCTGAGTACAGTGCACACAGGTGTTTTTCTTAAAACAAAAATTTAAGTGTTGTCCCCTTGGCCCCTGTCATGCGGTTTTTTACCCAGAGGCAGCCTGCCCATTGTGTCTTGGGTTTTTGTTCACTTGTGAGCGTTCTGGGGGAGGCTGGGGATGGAGGCCAGGACATATTAGGCAGTGAGCAGGCACTCGGCCCCTGAGCCGTGTCCCCAGCCTCCACTAGAGTTTTGAGCAAGCAATAGGATATGGTCTGTGGGAAGCAAGCTGCTCCAGACAGTCAAGGGTGGGAACTGCAGGCAGGCAGGGATGGGGGACGCTTGGGGCACGCCAGTAATAATGGAGAAGACAGAAGAGATCAGGTCGATGATACACTTTGGACATAACAGAACTTCTGATGAACTAGACGGGGACAAGTGCAGGAGAAAAACAATGATTTCATGTTTGGGCTGAGGGCTCCTTCACTAAGGTTTGAAATATTACAAAACAAATAGCTGGGTGGGGGGGTGTCTAGCTCAGTGGTTCTGCCGCCTGCCTTGCAAGCACAAGGTCCGGAGTTCAATCCCTGGTACCAAAAAAATTAATTAATTAATTAACTATTAATTAAATTCCTGTCTCATATGTTCCTGGAATACAGGGTTTGAGACAACTTACTTGCTTATTGACTTTATTTACCTATTTTTATAATATCTTCCATGGTATCCAGAAATGTGCTCAGCATAAAGAAAGCTACACGTGCAATGTCCTGAATAAGTGAATGATAAGGGTATGGACGGAAATGATGAACAGGTAAATCTAGGCATTTGTGGTCAAGGGCGGGGGGCACTTTCTAAACCCTAGGGGAACCGCCAATCAGTGTGTCTCTGGTTCACCGGTGTAGAACTGCCTGCCTAATGCTAAAGGTCTCAACACTTACACATGCATGGAGCCTACTTTAGGCAAAGTGTGCATTCCTTTAAAAAATCGGAATCTCATTTATAAACTCATTAAAGAAGCTTGTTGTTAGAAAGTTGCTGACCTATTCTTTCCTAAGGAAATATACACCTGTAATTTTTCCGTGTCACCATTATCACCCTATGCCCAACTTTTATAGAACTACACTTAGGCCCTCTTTGCTTTCTGGCATTGTGAGTCCATCATCCCAGGGCCCTGGAAACTGGTGTTGAGCCCTGATTTTTTTTATGACCTTAAGCATAGTCTGTCCGCAAGGTTTCATTAAAACAAGATTGGTTTATTTGAACGAATTTTGCTTTCTGTTGTGCCAGGTCATAGAGAAGACCGAATGACAGGGTACGACAGTGCATGGCAGGGTCTTGGTACACAAGCTGACAGACATCTACAAAGTGACAGGGAGACAACTTAGAAATGAAGAGTAGTGACCATAAAGGGAATTAGGGGTGTGGACTGAGATCAGGAGGGCATCAGAGCCAAAGATGACTCCTGGGAAAAGTAAGGGTATGGAGACTTGGTGACATGGACAAAGAAATAAAAATATGAAGGGTGGAGAAGTGGATGGCTCTTGAAGGTAGGTGGTCAAAGAACATAGTCAATGAAAGCAGCTACTGTCTGGTCAGGGTGATGACATCCCTGGTATTGGTCTTACGAACTTATCCCAGTGGCCCTGAATAGGTACTATTATTTTACTCATTTTACAGATGAGGAATTTGAGGACCAGGAAGGTTATGTTACTTTCATGGAATCACTGAGCTACTGAGTCTTAAGATCTGGGATTTGGATCCAATTTGGCTGAGTGACAAAGCCAATGTTCTACTACCTTCTGGTATCGATCCAAGGGGCTTCCTCCCACCATGCATGCTGTAGGTTGAGGAACAAAACATCTCCTGATACCCCAAAGAGCAAGGCTCTGGGTGGTGAGCTAATCTGGAGGTGTAGCTCAAAATCCCTGCTATGACTGAGCTGTCTGCTAGGGGTATGAGTGCTCAGAGCAGAGATGTGCTCATCCGTCATCAGGGAATACTCACCCCATTGTCGGGCCCCACCTAAATGTTTTTTTATTGTCTGCCCTTCACCATGAGTAATGCCACTTTCCATTTTAAGCTGGGAGCCTCAGGAGATGACTGCATTCTAGGCCAGGATTTGAAGCTAAATGCTGCCTGGGGGATTACTCACCCTCTTCAAGATGTGGCCAACAGCCCACCCTCCCACTCAGGATGCTGCTGGAAGACTTTCTTCCTTGCTGAAGCCTAAAGGAAATTTGGTTTCCCCCAGGATGAACTAGGAGTGGTGCCAGGAAATCACACAACTGGCAAGTTAGCTGGTTCTCCACATGAAACTACTGTCTTACTTCCACTCCCCTTGAGTATGCTAAGGTTTTGTGACTCGTTTATTCATCTGGCATTTCTTGACGGTCTACTATGTGTCCAGAACTCTCCTCTGTGATAGAGTTACTGCCAAGGGCTACACAGTTTTCATTCGTGTCCTTGGGGAGAGAATGGTCCAGGGGAAATAAGCAGGCACATATGATAAAATGCCATAACTAATAGATAAATGCTGCAACACAGGAGCTCAGGAAGTCTTGAAAACCAACAGCCACAGTAAGCAGGAAGGACAAAGAGGAGCTGGCAAGCTTTTTTTTTTTTCACCATAAGCAACCAAAACTGATTCCAGAAAGAAAATTTGGAGAACCTGGGGTTGGTCAGTGAGTCACTGGCAAGGCATAGTAGCCCCAAGTCACACACCAGGAATGGTCCTGCCAGACCAAGATGTGTGTGTGTGTGTGTGTGTGCGTGTGTGCGTTTGTGTGTCCTGGGGTGAGAGAGATGGAGTGGTGACTCTCAAACAGAGGTGGAGCTTTAGATGCTGGACAGTCAAAAGAATGACAAATGTTGAAAACAGCAGGTAGAAGCAGGGACAGTGGTGGGGAGAGGGCTGTGTCAAAATGACCTAAGACACTTTGAATCAGAGGAACCCAAAAGGAACAGCTACCGAGAGCACTGTCTGAGTGAGGCAGGCAGGCGCTGGGGCACAGCCAGGCTCCTGGGGACACCTTGGTGGGTGAAGTTTACTACTCCATGGCAGGCTCTGCCACCTCTCCAAGGAAAGCAGCAACGTGCCAGCCGGTAAGTAGGGGCTATGTTTTACGCCTTTCCTGTGTTTTCTTCAAGTGCTCCTGGGGCCATTCTGGAAGTACACAATTCTCATTACCTGTTGTGAGATCACAGAGCCCAGCTAAATCAGGAAAATGCTCTGTGCATGATAGTTGGAAAAGGTGATGGGAACAAGCCAGTGGCTAAACAGGAAGAGCCAAGTCCTTAATGCTTGGGCCACACGAGCTGATGTGTTATTCCATCTCATCCTCATCATAAGCCTGTTAGTTCACAGATGAATGGACTGAGGCACAAAGATATTAAGTGACTTAACTGGCTAAGATCCTGTGGTTAGCAAATTGCAGAGCTGGGATGCCGATGTAGCTCTGCTCTCGTGTAACTGAGTCTGTTGGCAGAGACGTGAAAAAGTAAGACTTAGAAGAAGATAAAAGCTCATCTGAGGAGTAAATTGTTTTCTAAGCTAAATGAGTATTAAGGGGTTGGAAGCCAAATCCTTTAGCTATCACCACCCTCATGGGCAGTATTTGAATCTTAAGGTCTGTTACTGTGCTATTTGTTCAAAATGAAGACATCCAGGATTCCTGGGTGCACTGATCATAGGGGACTGGCTGATCAGTTAAGAAATGCTTGGTTATTCATTATTTATTAATATACCTACCTACCTGGGAAACCTTGCCTGAAAGTTGTTCCACATGACTAATGTAATCAGGCAACTGTTTATTAGGATAGATTTATAACATAAGCTATGATGTGCATGACATTCAATAATATTATGTCAACGAAAGCAGAAGAGTGGTTTCTAAGACAGAGTTCCAAAATGGACCTTTGTCCTGACCCCAGTTGCCTTTCACTGGCCTGGAAGATCCCACCTCTTCCCACAACCCAGCCAAAGACCGTTCAAAACCCTATAGCTCAGCACACAAAGCTCCGCGTCTCCTGGGCAGGAGCACAGCGGCCTTCTCTGTCCTCTCCAGCATCTCCTCTTGAGGCTGCCGGGCTCGGCCAACACAAAGCGAGGACCCTCCAGTTGCTGCTGTTGTCAATTCTTGCCATACCAGTGCCACCTCTCTCTGGTCTTTTTCCCAAATCATGGAGACAAAATCCTACCAGCACGGGAGTCCTGTGCATTCCCTCTTCTTACACCAGACATCTGTTTTGTGTTGGGAGTCAGGGGCAGGTCAAGTGCTTGCACAATGCAGCTGGATTTGCTGATGCAAACACTGCTTGCCTGTGTTTTCTGACCTTGGAATGCACCCCCAGAACTATCCCTGCCAGCTTCCACCAGAGCTTTACCTCCAGTCCAAGAGGATAAGGAAAATGAACTGGACTTCACTTAACAAGTTATGGCCAAGAGGAAACCAAAGCACCTGGAGGCAGAAGGTTCAGAAGTTCGAGCTCAGCCTGGGCAATTTTGCAATTTAGAGAGACCTTGTCTCAAAATAAAAAATAAACATCAGGCTGAGGATGTAGCTCAGTGCCAAGGCCTTGGTTTAGTCTTCAGTATCCCTGCCCCTCCCCCAAATTCTTCTCTTTCCTTCTCTGTCCCCATGTAACGCTCTGCTTACTGGCCACTCTGTGTCCTGAAGGGAGGAGATACCGTGGCCAAGAGCATCCACTAGTGGACCCTAGGCGCCCAAGGTAAGCTGGCTCCTCTGACAGTGGTGGGTGCCAGGGCTTTTTTGCTTTGTCTGCCCACCCTTCACTAGATTTGCTTATTTACAAAAGTAAACAAATAATGCCAGTGTCTATTTTAAAAGTCAATCATCTCTCACCAGCTTCTGTTCTACTTTTAGTGCCATAAAATTCATGCATATTTTCCATTTGCAAAGAAAATGTGCATACAGTAGTTGATTGGATATTTAAAATACCTCGTAACTTGGAAGTTACTTAATTTCTCAGGACCTCAGTTTTCTCATTTATGAAAATGAGAATAACGCTATGTAAGCTAATGGTACTGCAATGATATATTAATCATAAGATAACACATGTACAACATATAGATTACAACATATAAATACTCAATTTAGTGCAAATAAATTAAACTGGTTATATGTGGTTTAGTTTTTTTGGGGGGTAGTACTGGGGATTGAGCTCAGGACCTTGCATTTGTGAGGCAGGCGGCATCACCACTGAGCTAAATCCCTGGCCCCAAGTTACATGTGGTTTTTAAGAAAATTA
Source organism: Fukomys damarensis (assembly GCF_012274545.1). Lineage (NCBI taxonomy): Eukaryota > Metazoa > Chordata > Mammalia > Rodentia > Bathyergidae > Fukomys > Fukomys damarensis. Next base: position 14,928,508 of record NW_022900915.1, read on the forward strand.
TATTTATTTTTTTCAGTGGTCATCTGTGGCAAGTAATACCAGTTTTACATTTTCACTGGTGACCCAAGTTTCCATTTAAAATTAATTTCGGTTTTAAACATTAATTCAACTTCAAAAACGCATCTTATTTGTATAAGTCTCGATTCTTCAGAACAGTACACTGTGTCTATATAGAAAAATAAACCCCCTCAAGAAAAATGAAGCAGAAAATGCAAGAAGACAAGAAACCCCAACCAGACATCAGAAATCTCAAATCAAACCTGAACATTTGTGGCCTAGAGTTTCGGGGAGAATGCAAGATAAATTCCAATGCTTTTTGCGATTACCAAGACCAAAACAAGAGAATTTGTAGTCAGTTCCTCTTGTCCCTTCCCTTTTTAGTGGCCCCTACAACTTTCTTTTCTTATCCTGGCTCTTCCCACTGGAAAATCTTAAGACCATTCAACATCCTCCACCAGAAGAACCACTAATAGGGTCTCTGTGCTCCAATGCTATCTTTCCCTCCCTTTCCATCAGAACTCCTTTCTTTTTATAATGTGTATCTCTAAAGGATCGGCCAGAAATCCTCATTATTTATTGTCTTAAGAATCAATAAATATTCACTGGGTATCTGCTAAGTGATGCAAGAGTGCATGCCTTTATGGGAAGACCCACAAGACCCAATCCCTGCCCAAGAGGGGATGAAGGTTCACTGGGGAGTGGAGACAGGATACAAATAACTATAATTGTAGGGTAGGAAGGTAGTGACTTCCACAAACAGCTACAGCCAACATGCCCAAGATGCCATACAGGAAACAATGAATTTTGCTTTGTAGGGATCAGGACAGGTTCAATATGGAGGTAGCAGGGACCGCCCCTCCCCCCAAGCATTGGTTTTATAAAAAAAAGATTATATTATTAAGTCCTGGAGGTCCTGCAACCAGTGGATTATTCTGAGTCCCTTGTCATTCTGGGCCAACAACTGGAAGGAAGGTTGGCTTCCTGTGGTCTTTTCTCTGAAAGCCGCCAGCGCCTTCCCATGACATTACGGGCCACTCAAGTTCGTATGCTTAGGTTTGTTTGCTTGCCACAGAACAAATCAATGGAGGCCATTTGTTTTGGTAAAAATGAGAAAGGATTCATCCAAAGGCAGCACCAGGGAAATGGTGGGGCTCGTGGGGGGTGCGTAAGCGTCCTTTACGGTGAGGAGCAGGAGGGAGGGACAGGAGGATGCAGATCTCTGCAGTTGCCTTACCACTGCCGCCATCACAGCCGTCACAGCTCATCCTCGCCCGCCTCTCATGGAACGAAAACCGGGCTCCAGCCTCCTGGGCCAGCATCTGCGTCTTCTGTCACGGTACTCATGCTGAGGAGAGGAAGGAGAATTACTTATGTGCTCAGCAGGACGAAGTCTGGAGAAGTTGCTTATCTATAAAAAAAAATCTAACTTTCAAAGTTCCATTTTGGTCTTTTGGTTACAACAAGGACCACAGACCCCAGTTGGAGAGACAGACATAGATGCTTATGGCTCCGTACACAGCCCTGATCCCATCTGGCAAATTTCTGCTCAGCAGATATCCCTCCAAGAGTTCCCTGGCCACTCTCTCTCCTGTTGCACCTTCTTCTACACCCCTGCCTCATTTCAACAGGGAGAGAGAGAGAGAGGCAAGAGCACCGTTTCAGATGCTCTTATTCACTTTTCAAAGTGGAGAATCTTGCCTGTAGGAAGAAAAATAGACGATGGAAGCAGGAGCAGGGCTTTTCACATTTGCTGCTGCCCTCCCTGTGATGACGTACTTTCTCCTCCTCCTGGGTAAACATCAGAGGGCAGGTATCTATTTGAGATGCTGATTTCAATCACCTACATATAAATCCAGTAGTGGGATTGCTATGGTAGTTCTACTTTTCATTATTTGAGATTTCCATACTTTCTAGAATGACCGAATGACTACATTTTCACCAGTAGGGTACCAGGGTTCCCTTTTTTTCATATCCTCACCTACACTTGTTATTTTGTCTTTTCAAATGACAGCTATTCTAACAAGTGTGAGCTGTTATCCCGCTGTCATTTCAATTTGTATTTCTCTGATGAACAGTGACACGGAAGGTTTTTTTATACATTTGTTGGCTCTCGGTGGGTGTATCTTTTGAGAATTGTCTACTCAGGTCCCTTGCCACTTCTAATTGGGTTGTTTTCTTACCAAGTTGCATTCCTTATAAGTTTGGATATTAATCCTTTATCAGGTGTATGGCTTATAAATATTTTCTCCCATTCTGTGGTTGTCTCTTCATTCTGCTATTTCCTATACTGTGCAGAAACTTTTTAGTTTGATGCAACACCATTTGTCTATTTTTGTTTGCATTGGCTGTACTTTTAGGACCATATTTAAAAAATTATTGCCCAGACCGATGTCAAGAAACTCTTCCCGTTTGTTTTCTTCTAGTAGTTTTACAGTTTCCAGTCAAATGTAAGGTACCAATCTATTTTTAGTTGTTCTTTGTAAATGGTGGGAATCAACATTTATTTAGCGCATTTTATGTGCCAGACATGTGCTAGACTCTAGCAATAAAAAGCTGAGCAAGGGCTGGAGATTTAGCTCAGTGGTTCTGCTGCCTGCCTCGCAAGCACAAGGTCCCACGTTCAATCCCCGGTACCCCCCCCCAAAAAAAAAGGTTGAGCAAGACTGGCAAGGATTCCGCCCTAATAAATTGCATAAGGCCTATTCTGAGGTTCTGTCTGAGAGAAGTAGAAATACCTTGTCTTTCTGAGACAGATGGGAGCGGTGGTAATGTTGATAAAGAGAGGTCTAGGGTAAAGGAAAGCAAATCCAAAGGCCCAGAGGTGAGAGCAGATTTGGCACCTTTGAGAACTGAAAGTTCACTCCTGTTTGAGGCCACTGGTGGGTTCAATGCTACAGAACTCCTGGACCATCTGTCTTTCTTCAACACAAAACCCAGCAGAGCTCAGAGGAAGAGTGAGTCCCCGACAAATGGCTGGAATTTAAGATCCATCAGTTTGTGTACTCTCAGAGTAGCCCCAGAGCACAGCAGATTCCTAGTGACCATCTGCAGAGTGGATGAATGAAGCCCTGGCAGGAAGGCTCAGCCCTCTCCTCAGGTCTCACTAAGTCCCCTGCTGGCTCCCTCATGCACCTCAGGCCGTCCTGCCCTTCAACCTCCCAGAAGTGACACCAACTCCTAGGTTGTGTGCATTATAGCAGCATGACTCAGAAAGTCAGCCCTTGAGGTCATACTCACACTGCTGAAGGGGACAGTTTGCCCATTCCAGTCAAGGACAGGATGGAGAAGAGCAAATGACATCCCTGAGTTCCCAGCAGGCCATGGGGGAATCCCTTGCTCACCACCACTAAGGTGTCCACTCTGGAGACATCATGGGCCTCACTTCCAAGTCTGCCACTGAAGATCAGTGAGCCCCACATCCCAAAGCAGCACAATGGCATACGGAAATATAGTTCCTGCACCTTCAGTGGTGGGATATTTGAATTCAAGTTTAGCTCATCTCTCAGTTCCATGCACTGACTAAATAAATGCCATTGTCCCTTTCCAAGAAGGCTGCGGGGCCAACATACCCAAGCTGCTATCTTGGCAGGGAGCTGTGAAGAGTGGCCCCACTTGTGGCCCATGCCACACATGCCACTCTCCTGAGTCCCACTCCCTCTTCCTGGGCTACTGCAAGTACTTCCTTTGCTCTGCCTTTCTTCCCTTCCTCCATCGGCGCCACAAGGGCATTTTCCAAATGCAAATGTGATGATGTCACTCCTCAGCCTACACTGTTCAGTGGTTTCCCACAATCCTTCAGATAAATGCCTATGAGGCCCTGTCAGCTCCCCAGACACAGCCTTCTCTCCTCACCCATGATGGGGTCTTTTCAGTTCCCCAAATGAAACACACTCTTTTTTCATCCAATACCTTTGCACACGCTACCCTCCTTATTCACTAACAATATAAATAAACGCTTTTGTCCAGGCAGTCTTCTCACGTCCCTGCCTCTGTAGCCCACTTATCTGGCTCCCAGAGCATCCTGCATGTCATCACTGGAACAGTTCATTTGGAATCCCTTGTATGAGGGGCTCTTCCCAATGGAATTCAAACTTCTAAAGGCTCTACGATGTCTTCCTTGTTCTCCACTCTATTCCTCTTGTCTTGTCCAAATAGGGCTCATTAAATATGTGTCACATCATTGAATATGTGTTCAGGTGATTGAACAGTTCAGAGCAACTTTATCAAATAAAATAAGAGACAGAGAGAAGCCAAAACGTAACAGGACCTCACACTGCAATTCTGAGCCACCTGGACTTCCTGACTTCCTAGCTCCGGAACTGTGTCTTCCCCTTACCTGGGGCTTGTGTGTTGTGATTAGCCCATTAATTTGGTTCAAAGAAATCTAGGCCCTTCCCTAGCCACCACCATGATCAGTAAGCCAAACTCTTGGTGGCCGACAGGGCCAGGAGAGCTCTGCTTTTTCCACCCCTCTGCTGTTTTACATTCCTCCCCGCAGTAGCGACAAACAATAATTCAGCAAAGGAAATATGAGTAATGGAAAGAAAGAGAAAAAAGTAAACATGTCAAAATGGGCAGTGTTCCCTGAGCTACTGCTATTAAAGAAAACAAGGAGAGTAGCTTTGGAGGTATTTCAGTGACTGCTAAGTGGAGAGAAATAATGAAGCTCATCCCTTCCTTCTGAGCTGAACTGCGTACCTCTATCTTGCTACAGAAGGGTGCAGAGGGCAGGGGTCACATGACACGGACTGAACTGAGCCCACGGGCTAGGACCTGCCCTAAGTCCCACAGAGAGGTGCTGATAGCAATGGAGTTGGACAAGACTGTGGTGGTAACTCAGTGTGGCTGTGTTTTCCATGTATTATCTAACTAATCCTCAAAGCTACCCTAAAAGGCATTATTAGTACCCTCATTCTACACGCAGGAAAGAAACAAACCTTGCCCTGTCACCAAACAAGTTAGTGCAGAAGCAGACTAGGAGCCAGGTCCTCCTGACCCTAGGAGCCCCAGTCTAAACCATTAAGAGTACGCTTCCTGCCTTTCTGATGCTTATAATTAAAAAGAAAAAGCATAAGAAAATCAAAAGGGAAAGTATAAACTATATAGCCTTATGAAACAATGAGCAGTCATCTTGAGTGCTGTGCAGTTTGGTTAATTATTCAGCAGACTCTTTGGTGCAAAGATTCTTAACAGGAAAGGCAGAAACCAAAGTGACTTTTTTCCGCCTACATGGCTGTGGGGCAGAAGATGAGCATATTTTTAGAAAAGTGAAGCAGTGCCCTTTCTCAGTGGCCCATAGAGGAGTACAGGAGCCAAAGCTTCTGCAGCCCAAACTGGTTGGGAGGCTCCAGCATGTTGTGAATTCCCAAAGCACGGAGGCCCTAATACTGCACCTACTGTGTGTGGTGGGGCTATCAGACGTGAGGCACTGTGCTATTCCCTTTATGTGATGTGATCGAACTCTGTAAGGAGTACAGCCCACGCAAGGAAGCAGCAGAGAGGCTAAGCAGCTTGCCTGTAGAAACATGGCTGTCAGTGGTGAGGGGTCTGAGTCAGCCAGTGCCCTCATCCAATGTCTGGGCGGTCTCAAAGCTGAAGAAAGAACGAGGAGACTCCATGTGGAATGGTGTCTCTCTCAGCTGTCTACAGTTCTTACCTGGCTGCAGGGACTTACTTCTAGGAGACTTACTGAGCGGGTCTTCCTTTCAGACTTTTGGAGTGCCTGCAATAACGCTGCGTTCACGCCAGGTCCAAAGTCCCACATTTAATAAGTGGGAGGCGCGGTCTCCCTCAAGAAAGTGTACACATTTATAGTGGTTCGAAGGGACACAAAAAACATTTCGAGGTGATTGTATAAAAGGTCTGGACTGAAAAGAGGCACCAAAGCCTGGAGACTCCCAGAAGAGGTGACGGGCAGAAGAGAGGGGGGCAGAAGTCATATTTAATGAAGAACTAGAAGAGTTGGAAGATTCCAAACACGGAAATAAGGAGACGGAGACTCTGGTCATACCGATTTCAGTATCACACACTGCCTACCTGTATTGAGTTATCACACTGCCCCCCATAAATAAGTACAATTCCTATGTGTCAATTAAAAAGAAGAAGTAAACAGAAAAGGAGTCACATGAGCTTTAAAGGGAAGTCAGAGCTGAAAAGAGGAGGGTGGTGCAGCATAGGAATCAGGGTCTTCAAAGAGCCTGAGGCCAAAGAGGCTCAAACAAAGGGCTGGTCCAGCAGGCATTCTGCTCCCCCAGCCTGGGCACCCTGGAGCCTAGCACCACACCTCGGGCAGACGCATCCTCAGGGAGGGCGCCACACAGAGGAACACAGACCCCGCAGGACCCTGTGACTGCCACTGTCCTCAGAGCAATTTTAGATGCAGGGAACAAAGCTCTCACTTAACATTTGAAACTGAAATGAGCGGATCTTAAATTTTCAAATTAATTTCTCCTCTACCTTGAAGAGCAGACGTACAAATTAAAAAGGATAAATCGAGGAAAAAATGGAACGTCAGCCCATAATAGGTACAGACTTTCTGAAAAATATGAGTAAAAACCTTAATATAATACACAGGATTTCCCCCAGTAACTCTCCCTAGGGATGCCCCCAGCAATTTTGTTTATAAGTGTGACAAATAATAACCTATCTGTCCAACAAAAGAGGATTAGTTAACAAAGTTTTGCATGTCCTCATAAGGGAATCCTATATAGCTGCTACAAATGGAGATGTTCCTTTGTTTATTAATGAGGAAAAATGCCTGACATGTCAGATTATAAAACAGCATAAGTATATACAATTGCTTTGCATATAACATACAGACACACTTACAAGATAAACACATATTTGTATAAATACATGAATATACATTGTTCTACTTTGTAGAATGTTTACATAACTGAACAGAAACATTAATAGAAGTTAATTCTGGTAGATATGATCATATACTTTTTTTTTTTTTGTAGTACAGGGGACGGAACCCTTGCACTGACCTATATCCCCAGCTCTTTTTTATTTTTTATTTTGAGAGAGGGTCTTGCTAAGTCACTAAGTTGCCCAGGCTGGGCTCAAACTTGTGATCCTCTTATTTCAGCCTCCCAGAGAGCTGGGATCCCAATATACCACCATACCCAGTGATCGAATGCAATTTTTAAAATCCTTTTATTGTTACTTATATGTATTTTCTCATTTTTCTATCACTCCCTTATCAAGGGCTTCTAAATCGACTAGCATCTCCTGCTTACTGGTTAAATTTTCAGAACACTTAAACAACAGCCCCTAAACACCAGCCCCGTTTCCCCAGTGCAGAGCAGGTACCCCGCCACAGGAAGAGTTGGAATGGCTCTAAGAACTTTCTTTCAAGTAACAGTGCCCAGAGAAAGGAAGTTGCCTTTTATGTCTCCTTAAATCATTTGGGTCATTTGGCCCAGGATGACTGTGTTTTCTACTCCCTCAGAAGAACTGCTGCTCCCTCTTTGTAACCAAGAGAGCTCAGCAGGCCGGAGGCAGCCTCTGAGGAGAGGTCAACAGCACTGCTGTCCTTTCAGGGAACTCATCTTTATGACTGCCTTCTATTTGTGGGAAGTTTTTGCATTTACGCTAGAACGCTCAAGCTTCCTGCAAATTCGGAAATTAAGTTTAAGTAAAACTGCTTGTCAGAAATTTAAGTAAAAGTTAACGGTAAGGGATTTGGTGGCAGGATTGTGATGAAAGTGGTAAAGGGCTGAAGGGTGGGGGCAGTGATGAGTCCTGGTCAGGAAAGAACAACCCCTGGGGCGTCAGCGTACGCCACAGCAGCCCAGGAGCCCTCAGCCTTGACTTCTATCCATCTTCTCATTTTTGTATAAAAACAATGGCCTCGAAATAATAAATGAGCAATTTGCTCAAATGATGACCCGGCCAGCGTAGGGGGACAATTTCAGGACAGGAATCTGAGTCCATCCAGATAAATCCTGTGGGGAGAATGACAGAAGAGGGAGTCTAAAAGCAGATAAAATTTCTTTATAATGTTTGCCCTGAAGAAAGAGGCCCTTCCACAGGAAGAAGGTCAAGTCTGGGCTATTTTTATAAGAGCATTTTAAGTGGTTAGTGGATTTATTTCCTGTGGTTCCCAGGAATTCTACAGCAGGTTCTCGGGAGGATGTTGGTGATAGGGAACAGGGAGCTGAGTGGGAATCGATAATTATTTCTATATTTGCTTCAGTTTTTTGTATAAAAATAATCTAAAGGGAAAAACACTTGCTTCAGAAGAGCAAAGTTCATTACAATGGGGAGCAGAATGGCACACAAAAGTCCTTTGTGCAGAATCCTTAGGTCAAGAATTTGCAATCTCAAGAATTCTTTGAGACACTCTTATCCGTGGCTCCGCCTTCCTTTCTCCTCTCCTGTCTCTCGCTCACTTCACAAACATCTGGGCCACTCCTCGAGCCATCCCTGGCACAAGGGCTGAGGAGGAGGAGGTGACGATCACGGCTTCTATCCCCCAGGATCTTACGGTCTGAGCAGAAGACCTCCAGCAGGACTTACAGAGACAGGAAGTTCTGGGAGAGAGGAGAACAGGGCATGATGGGAAGAACGAGGGAGGTGGAGCGAGCTTAGGTGGGGAGGTCAGGGAAGGGCTCTGAGAGGGCAGCGCTCAGCCACCAGGAAGGGCGCTGCTGAGATGGGAACAGTTTGTCAGAAAGCAGTGGTGTGGAGAAGAGGAGGTGAGAAGCTGGAAGGCAGGTACAGAGAGAGGAATGGGAGATCAGGCCAGGCTGTTCAGGGGCTTCCAGACCACGTTAAGGATTTGCATTTTGCTTTACGGAAATGAAAACCATGGAAGATTTGAGTCAGAAAGTAACCAATATGACGGGTTTTAAGAAATCTTTCAGCCAGGCGTGGTGGCGCACGCCTGTTCTCCCAGCACTCGAGAGGCTGAGGCAGGAGGATCGCTGTGAGTTCGAGACCAGCCTGGGCTACACAGTGAGTTCCAGGTCAGTCTCAACTACACAGTGAGACCCTGTCTCCAAAAGAGAGAGAGAGAGAGAGAGAGAGAGAGAGAGAGAGAGATCTGGCTCTGTATTTTAAAATGACAGGAGGAAACCAACAACAAAGGAGAAGACTTTTTCAGAAAACAGGATTTATGGGGACGGTGGGCTTGTTCACAGCTGGTGGGGATGGGGATGTGTACAGAAGTCTGATAATCTTCACTGCAGGCAGAGGCCTCGGTTAGTAGACCTCAGAGACAGGGCTGGGGCTAGGATGAGTGACTGAACGCTAATTGCTCCCCTCTGTAATTCTAATAAGTATCCTTCTATGCAATATTTTTCCCAAAACATCCAATGTGATATAAAAATATCCATAACGAGTAACAAATCAAATAAATTTTGAAATCCAGATACGTAACAGTGCTGACAATATAATGTGAGCAAATCAAACCTGATGTAGGCTATAATGAGGCTTACATTGGTGTGTGTGTGTGTGTGAGAGAGAGAGAGAGAGAGAAAACAATAAGTAAACAAGTAAATGAAAGTATAAAGTACCATAAATGTTCACAATGAAACATTTAGATATGAGATAGGATACAGGAAAACGAGGAGCTTCCTTCCATAAGATGGGCCCAACAGAATTAGGCTCAGGGAGGCAGATGCCCTGCCTGGAGATTCTCGGCATTAATAAGGAGTTTTGGAAATCCAATCCATCAGACTCCCTACATAGTGTTAAATATCACAGCCTAATGACTTACTCTCATAGGAGATCATTTTTAATTATTTATTTTGTTTTCTGGCACAGGGTCTCACTATGTAGTTCAGGCTGGCCTTGAACTGTGCAGCTCAGGCTGGCCTCAAACTCACAGTGATCCTCCTGCCTCAGCCTCCCCAGAGTTTGGCCTATAGGTCTGTAGCACCACGCCCTGTAGAAGATAATTTTTTAGAGGCAACATCCATTTGTCTACTTATTTTCTGTAAGAACAGATGTATAGGAAGGTTACGCCAGTGAGGGTTCAAGAGTACAGTACCACGAGAACACCAGGAGATGTCCTCTTGCCTTTTGTCTGCTGTAGCCCATGGGCCTATCTAGAGCTTTAGATTTATCAAATCCCAGGAGAATCCCTCGAACCTGACAGAGCCAAGGAGGAGCCAAAGAACATAGATCATTGCAGAGAGGAATTAGGAGCGAAAAGATAGCAGAGAGCAGGACAAAGTCATTCTGACATTTCTCCTCCCTTCTTGATGCCTGATCTGCTTTCAGGGGCCAATGTCCTAAGGTTTCTCTATTTTTCAAATAGCCGCACCCAACACAGTGGCTCTTTGATCTGTAAGAATGAGCAGGGTAGTGGACCCCGAAAGGTCAGATAGAAGAAAAGCAAACGAGGAGAGAAATGCTGACAAGCCAAAGGGATAGAGCAAACTACGCTTCGAGCTCCCCGCCGGGACTGAAGCTTGTCCTGTGAAAGGCCTCTCCTGGAGATAAAGGCACTTTCCTGGTTATCTGCACCTACCTTTCTCTGAGACATGGCATTTTGACTGCACTGCATACCTTCCCGGAGACACCAGATACAGGGGCAAACTTACCTCCTACGTTAGCAATGATTTCAACTACTCCCAAGCATTTTTATCTCCTGTTCAGCACTACTCACTCCCAGGGCTCACGGTCGTGTTGTTCCATCTGGCATAGAAAGCACCTGGTTCCTCGCAACAGCTAGGGCTGTGCGGGAACCTGTGTGTGGGAAGCAGGGCCAGGGGACCATAAGAGCCATCGTGGCATTGAGATAGGACAAATAGTACAAAGAGGAGAATGGTTGATTTTGGACTATTGGTACGGGACCAAGGAGAGTTGGCACACGGACTCTAAAAATAGCCAAAGTCCTTAGAAAGAAAGAATGCAAAGGAGAACAAGTTTTATATAGTCCTAATGCAGACCCTGTAAAAACAACTGGGCCCTCAAGGCTGTTGCTGAGGCAAATGACTATTTTCTTCCTGTCCTTTGGCTGTGACACCCAGGGGTCCTTTGCAAATCCTGTGCCCTGCTCTGCTGCCTACTTCTCACGTGGCTTTGGACAGCCCCGAAAGATGCAGCTCTCAGCGCACAGCCGGGCACCCAGTGCCCCCTTTCAAGATCCAGAATAGGCTCTGACATGTGACGTGAGCTCCAAAGTGTTTACATTCCTCCTTTGAATCCAAGAATCTTAAATACAAAGCCGCACACTGCAATCGCTAACCATCCTTCCAGAGCCGCCTGGGCGTCACCTGTCTGGCAAAAATGTGAGTCTTGTCCTTTTTTATTTTTTTAGTGTGTTGAGTAAGCTGGGGCCCTTGGAAATGAGGCCCCAACCGAGGGGTGACTACAGGTTATAAACTGATGTTTGGGGACTAACGGTTTCATTTCTGGCTAAGCCACAGATTTATTTTGATAAACTGTTCAGCCTTTTTGTGTCACAGTGGTGCTGGCGAGAGAAGGGACACCTGCGTAGCCCGTAGGAAGTGGGGTAGCATATACAAAGTGAATAGGGAATATAAGGTGTCGTGTCTATACAACACCCACCTAAACAGCTTGCTTGCTCATTAAAAGCTCTGTGAAAACCCAAATGCCTTAAAAATTCAAACGATCAATCTAAGAAATAGGCTCTCTGGAATTTTGTGGAACCCATCATATGCAAGGTCCTTCCTAGGCCTTGTTCTATTCTCTCCTCTGGGTCCCATGGCAAGCCTAGTATGGCCTTGCTTTGCTTTTCTATAGTGGTGCTGGGGATGGAACCCAGGGCCTCATGCATGCTACCCACATCCCCAACCCGAGACTCACACTCTGAACAGCTTCCTCTTACAGATGAGACAGCTGGGGGTCAGAAAAATTGAACGACTTGCTGGTCATATCAAAAGTTAATGTCACAGCGGAGACCAAAACCCAGATCTCTCTCAGTCTGCGGAAACTTCGTTTTGTGGGCATTTCAGAGGAAATCAGTCCGCAGTGGAACCTTTCTCCAGTGGTTTCTGGCCTCACATGGCCCTTCTCAGTGAGGACAAATGACGGCACTGACAAGGACTAAGAGGGCCTCACCTAATGCTGAGTTACCTTGAGGGGTCTCAGCCACCTTCCCACTGCTGGACTCTGGCAACCCTTGACACACACAACTTAGAAAGGTTTATTTTGGCTTACAGTTTCAGTAGTTTCAGTCCATGGTTGGCAGCAGGAAGAGGACAACCAAGGGGTGTGGTGAAGGAAAGGGTGCTCAGCCCATGGCAGCTGGACGCAGAGAGAAGGGAGGAGCCAGGGACAAGAACATACTATTTCAGGTCACGCTCTCACTGACCCACCTCTGGCAATCGAGCCCAACCTCCTAATAGCACGTTTGGCTATGAACTCACCAACAGATAAATCCACTGATGAGTACCGCACCTCCACGATCTAATCACCTTCCGCACACGAGACTTTGGGGACAGTTTAGAGATAAGCCATAACGGGGGCCATCAGAATGACAACCAGAAGAGCCCTGGTAGCCACTGCACTGGTGTACAAGAGGACAGACCATCAGGGGATGTGGTCACACAGATTCCTTCCACATACTGTTAAGGGAGCTAAACAAGTGACCCAGGCTGATGGGGCAAAGAGAAGAGAGAACATAAAAGTTCACTCAGCTCCAGTGGCATTCCTTTCTTGTCTACACTGATGGATGCAGTGATTAAACTCAGGGATTCCAGTCAGAAAACCATGCTTACAGATCTCAGCTCTCACACTTACTCTGCTACCTAATCTCAGCAAATGACTTAAACTCTCTGAGCCTCAAGTCTTCAGCCGTAAAGTGAGGCGGGGCCATAAAGCAGTGATGAATTCCATTCAGCACATCTCCCTTTTCTGTTACTTATTCTTTTGGACATTGAACCAGGCTATAGCATGATTGCATAGAAAGTATTTCTCTAGTCATTTATCTCTGAGCCAACACAAAAGAAATCAATGCCTTCCTCACAGAATTTCTTTGAAGATTAACTAAAATAATGTACACAACATGCTTAGGGCCTCAGACATAGTACAGGTTCAAGAAATGGTTGCTATTTATTATTTATGAGATATCCAGATCTGGCTGTTGAGTAACATATGGTGGGGCAAGCCCTGAGCACTGCCAAACAGATAATAAATGTACTTTGAAAAAAGTGAGTTTGGAGAAGCTAAATTTTCTAGGTCAGGAAGGAAATAAAAAAATAGATCCAGCAAATAGATCATCTTCCTAGAAGCTGGAAGTCGGCTGACTTTGAAAAAGGAATGTCCTTGCTGGGCTGCTTCTGGAGATTGTTACTTGCATAAGAGATTAAAAGCATTTTTGGAGGCACATCAGTAAGAGAAGGTTAAAGGAGGGGCGTGAGGGCTGGCGGGTCCCTGCAGAATCACTCTCCATCTGGCTTGCAGCCCTGGGCTTTAGTGCATCAGTCTGTGCGAAAGAGATTTCCGCTAAGATGTACACAGGTCTCCAGGACGGCTCAGGGCCAGTGGACCAGGGTGTGCATGCAGAACTGAGGCCAGCAGAGCACGCTGCTGTGCCAGGGTGTGCTCTGTTTTCCTTTCGGAGTGGACACTGTTTTCTGTAAGCACTTAAAAGAATTCTTGACCTTTATCCCTGCTCTTACGGCAGGGATGTGTTTTGGGAATGGATACGCCAGACTGCTGAGGATAAAAGATCACAAATTGCAGGAAGAAAGGATGTTGGAGGCCATCCTTGGGGATGTGCGTGTGAGTCTGCTTACTTTTCTCTTCTCTTCATTAAGGAGTCTGAGAGCTACGATGGGGATTAGGCTGGTCCACCTGGGCAGGGCGACAGATCCCCTTCCAGCCAGCTCTGCTTGGCCGGAGCATCTAGGCCCCTCTCCTCTCTGAAGCACAGCTTGAGGAGTCAAGTATGGCTAGACTGTAGCCTTCTTAAAGGCAGAAACTGACTTCTACTGCCAGTCCCTGATCTCGTATTTGAAAACCTTGGGCCAGTGATGTTTCAGGACCAAGAATTCTAGGCATTGTAGAAAGGCAGAGTGGCTCACAGTCATACATTATGGAGAAACACCAGTGGGGTCTGGGACAGTGCCCTAGGATACATGCATTAGTAATTCTGCCTCAGATAATATAAATATTATTGCAAAATGAGCTAAATAAAGACTTGAAATAGTCTCAGGTCAGTTTGGGTCAAGCTTTGCCATAGCTGAATTATGAAAGAATTTTGTTTTCAGAGCACTCAGGTGCTCAGAATTGTATAATAAGGGTTTCAGGCCTTTTCCTATTCTTTCCCTTCCTCTTCTTGTTTAAATTTCCAGGACACCTGTAGCATTCTGCTAATGGCTGCTGACATCTAAAGTATGACATCTCAATCTCCCTCAAATATTTCATTCTGAAAGCCTGGGAAGAGTTTATGCTCAGGGACTTAGGGATTCTTTAGCATTAGAAAGTTCCTAACGAATAGGACAGGAAGACTATTCAAGCCAAGGCTATCGGTCATCCTGGACAGGAGAACGTGCAGACTTGTGGAGCACCCTGAGAACCTCTCAGTAGTGTGTCAAAGCAAACAGGAGAGAGCATCGCTGCGCAGAAGTGGTGATGAAAAAAGTCTATCATCGCTTAGAAAATGGTCTTTTTAAATTATATTCATTCACTCACTTAACAAATATTTATCAAGTGCCCATTAGGTGCCAGGCGTTTTGCCAGGCACTTGGAATACCATGGTGAGCAAGACAGATTGGTTTCTAGGATCATGGAGCTAACAGCCTAGTCATGAAGAGAGCCATTAATTAAATAATCACAGGAATGACGGTGTAATTAAAAACAGATGCAAGAGCTCTGGAGAAATGTTAATGGTCCTACCAGCCCTGGGGAACCTGACCCAGTTAAGGAAGTCAGGTAAGACTTTCTTGAGGAATGAACTGAATTAAGATTTGCAGAAAATTAGTTCACTAGGTAGGTGGAGCAGACGAAAGGAGAAAAGAGCCGCTGCTCCAGACAGAGGGAGAGTGGGGCCAGTGGCAGCGAGCACCGTGACTCCAGAGATGGAAAGCCTGCTTGCAGAGGGAGTGTGGCAAGAGACAAGGCCCGGAGGAGGACAGGCTGGACCTCCCAGGGGCTTTCTGCAGAGCGCTGGGAGGCCAGGGAAGGGTCAGGCAGCGAATGTAGATGACAATGACACCCAGTGCCTCCACAGAGTGAAGGACGTGCTGCAAGGGGCACCCATGGGTGGTGTGGTCGGGGCGAGCCTGGGGAATACAGGGCGTATCCAGACGGGGCTTTCTGGAGGAGGAACTATCTGAGCCCACATTCTAAAAAGTGAGTATGACTTAGCCAGGCCACAGCAGTGGGGTAGAGGAGGAGAAAGAAGTCCTGGCAGCAGAAGGAAGTGCAGCTGAGGCCTCGGTGAGTGTGAAGGGCAAGCAGGTAGGAGGAAGCCAGGAAGAGAAAAGGCAGCCCGCTGAGACGAGGAAAGCCATGGATGACGGCCACGGCAGGAGTCTGAAGGCTGCAGAAGACCACTGACCTTGGCAGAGCACGGCAGCTGGGAGGAATCCTGACTCCCAAGAGGGAAGGTCAGGAGCAGCAGCCTCGGAAGTGACCAAAGGGAGCAGCGCGGGTGAGGGGGCCCTTGGGTCTGTTCTCTGGCCGTGCCAGGGAAGGTGAAGAGATGAGTAGTTTCAGGAGACATCAAAAGGTAATTGGCAATAATACAGAAGATCCTAATAAGGCTACTGACATTTAGAAATGGGAAGAAAGGAGCTAAAGGTGTAGGGAAGGTGGGACGGGTAGGGGAAGGGTAATAAGGGAAAAGAAAAAAATGTGAGAAAATGAAAAGATGGAAATAAAGTGTTTGTAGATGGGGAGGGGAGGAGGGGGTGAAGGGAGGGCAGGGGTAAGGGGAAAAAATGAGAATCAAGACTTGTCATGTAGAGGTACAAGATCCCAACAATGAATGTAACTGTACTGTATCCCTAAAATGCACCAATAAACTCAATTAAAGCCGAAAAAAAAAAAAAAGGTAAGAGTGAAAGGGTACCGTCACATACTGGATGCGGGGGAGTGATTTCCATACAAGGCACAGTTAAACAAATTCGTTCATGAAACTAGTTCTTGTCTTTTATAATTCTGATAATGTTCCATATGTCCTTGAGAAGAATGGTACTCACTTCATTATTGGGTACAGAGTCTGTTGGAAATGAATTAAGCTTCTAGCCGTGTTTTTTTTTTTTGTGTGTGTGGTACTGGGGATCGAACTCAGGTCCTTGCGCTTGCGAGGCAGGCCACCAATAGCCGTGTATTTCAATCCTCTGTGTCCTAGTTAATATGACATCTGTTTGCTCTAGTGTGGCGAGGCTGTGGCACACGGGGCTTTCCTTTTAAGACAAAAGATGTTAATGTCTGAGTCGTTTTTTCTAACCTAAAACCTCAGTGTTCAGGTTGAATTGCAGGGTTGGCATCTGTGATAGGAAGAGGGCTCGGGCTTACAGTTTGGGCAGTGGTCTCGAAAAGGCTCACCGCGACTGGTGTACTCTACCAGTCATGACAGAAATGCATTAAAATCTCTGCCATCAGTGTGGACTTCTGCATTCTTGCCTTTCTATTCTGAGGCTATGTCATTAGATACATGTAAGCTTGGAATTTGTCTCTTTCTTTTGGATTTTATCCACTTATTGTTATGCAATAATTCTTTTTACCTTTACTCATTTTTTGTCTTAGGCCTATTTTATGTTATACTAATAAAGCCCTCCCACTTTTTTTTTTTTTTTTTTTGTACCAGCGACTGAACTCAGGACCTTGATCTTGTGTGGCAGGTGGCCACTGAGCCAAATCCCCGGCCCTGTTTGGTTTTACTTTTTGAGGCAAAGCCTATGTTCCCAGCTGGCCTCAAATTCATGGGCTCATGCAGAGCATGGAGGCACACACCTGTAACCCCAGAAGTCTAGGAGGCTGGCACAGGAGGACTGAATTCAAGGCCAGCCTGGCAACTCGGCAAGACCCTGTTTCAAAATAAAAAACATTAAGGGCTTGGGATGTAGCTCAGTGTGAAAGCCCTGTGTTCAATTTGTAGTACTGCTAAACGGATGGGAGGAGAGGAAGCAGGAGGGAGAACAGGGAAGGAGGGAGAGAGAGATTAATTGATTAATTCATTGACTGATTTGTGGGCTCAAACAATCCTGCTGCCTGAGCCTCCAAGCATCTGGGATTTCAGGATGCAACCACTGCATCTAGTTCATTTTTGCTTTTTATTTTTACTTTCAATGCTTTTAATCTCTTTGTAGCTTATGTTTTTAATACATCTCTTGTCATCAGATGAATTTTTAAAAAATCCAATAGCTAGAATAGGGAAAAAATAAGAACCAAGATACATCATGTAAAGGTACAAGATTCCAGTGATGAATGTACTGTACCTAAAATGCACCAATAAAACAAATAAAAATAGATCAAAAATTTAGCCTATTTATATTTATTGTAATTTGAAATTTAATATGAGTGAGGCCTGGATTTAGCTCGGTGGTGCTGCCACCTGCCTCACACGCACAAGGTCCCAAGTTCAATCCCCAGTACCAAAAGAAAAACACACCAGAAATTGAATATTAGAGTTCATTTCAGCCACCTGATTTTAAGTAAATTCTGAATTTATTTTATTTTATTTTCTGGATATTTTTGGTTAAATACTTTAAAACTTTTTTTCACTCATCCTCCCTCCCCATCAGTGCCATTTGGTGGTTGAAGTTAATACATTCTATTTTATTTATTTTACTCTTAACAGTTAACATGCATATTTAACAATTTAAAGTTAACTAATTGCTGTAAGGAACAATTAAGACTTTTGGGCGATGCTGTTCATAGAAACAGGCAACAAGGACTTGGAATCTATTTGGAACCAAAGCTGAATCCTATTTGTATGTGGTGGGTTTGAAGATGCATTCGATTATCACCTTAATAAATGCCCACACATCTGACCTTGCCGGCTTCATACACTGTAAAATGTCCTCCTTTGTGGGTAGCCTACACTGCATAAGCAGTGACAGGAATGAAAGACAGAGCCCAAAGGTAAACATTAGTGTTTGCCTTCCCTTGATTCTTAGAACCATAAGTATTTCCTTCCAGTTCAGTCAACAGAGCCAAGGTGAGTGAAAATATCTGCTAGAAATAGCAAGTTTCAGGCTGGGGGATTTAGCTGCCTGCCCTGCAAGTGCAAGGTCCTGAGTTCTAGCTCTGGTACCAAAAAAAAAAAAAAGAAAGAAAAGAAAGAAAGGAAGGAAGGAAGGAAAGAAAAGAAAAAATAGCAAGTTGCACAAATGTCACTTCAGCAACTGTTGATTAGCCAGGAACTGAGTATGAAACCATGATCTGAATTCTCTCAATATAACCACAGTTGGCCTTCGCCTCCTTCGTCTCCTTTGCTGTATTTGTGGCTTAAATAATGGCAAGAGGGGATTAGCCAATTTCTGCCAAACATGAGAGGGAACGAAGAGCTCTATTTTCAGAGATAAAGGTATAGCTCAGTATCAAGTGCTTATCTAGCATGCAGGAATCCCTGGATTCCATCCCTGGAACCACAAAAAGAAAAAAGGGGGGAAATCTCTAGTTTCAAACCAAGTGAAAAATTAAATTAAGCATTGATTATAGCTGAGCTAGACCATGCCCAGCTTCAACCAGTTCAGCATGAACTATTTCTCCGTGCCATGTAGCAGGTCACATTTTTACACCTGCCAAGTGTTTTTGTGACTATCGTGCTTATTTCTCACTCCATACAGCTCTGTGCAGTAGGTAGGGTGGGTTTACTTAGGTAGCAAAGAAATCTTAGAGCGAGTGGGGACCCATGTTCCCAGAGCCAACTGGTGCAGAGCCAAGATGGTGCTGTGGTTTCCTGCTGCCCTACACTGAAAAGTAGCTGCTGTATTCCGGGACAAGAGTGTACACTTTTCATCCTGTTCATGTTTCCACATCGAGGGCC
Source organism: Fukomys damarensis (assembly GCF_012274545.1). NCBI lineage: Eukaryota > Metazoa > Chordata > Mammalia > Rodentia > Bathyergidae > Fukomys > Fukomys damarensis. The sequence continues at coordinate 14,947,427 of NW_022900915.1, forward strand.
CCTTCCAGAGGCCACAGCTAACCAAGCACGTCAGCCTTAATGTGGATGTTCTAATAGCCCTGATGTTCCTCTCAGTTTGGTGCCACTGATCAATCCAGAGAATCATCTGTTTTCTTAAAATCTTCAGGGGCTGGCTGTGCAAATGATGACATACAGTCCATTGGCCTTGACTTTCCCGTCTCCCAAAACACACATAGCTAATCATCTTTCAGACAGCCAATAAAAAGAAAACAGCAATAAAAAGCAGAGCTCATAAATTTCCATTATGTTTAATGCCTGATTTCACTTAGTTAATGGATTCATTTATTAGAGCAATTTGTGTAAATCCCCCAGAGCCCACTAAGGCTGCTACCTTATGGTTTTATTATGTCACATGTTTCCTTTATTCTCATCCTTTAACAGATAGCAGATTGGAAAAGAACTGTGGGGCAACCATTGCTTAAAATATAGGTAAACTGTAAATAAAGTTAGTAATAAAAGCTTTTCATGCCTCTGGGATTCCATCCGATCCGTAAGTCCACCTGCTGTGGCCTGTCAGCTCCACACTGGCCCCAGACTCATGACATGCGTCTTTCAATTTACCAGGTACAAGGCTGAATCAAAGGGTTATTGGAGCCATCAATAGCTATCCCATGACTGTCCGTCTTATGGGGAAGGGAGACAGACAGAGAACAGATTAGTTGTTATTCTGTACGACCACAGATCACATTGCAGTCAGGAGGCAGCAGATCCTCGAGGATGCTGGGCTCTGGCCAAAGTCATTTAGCTAATGAAGGCTCTGCAGTGATAAACATCAGGCTGCAAGGCTTACACGCACGTGTGCGTGTCTCAGTATAATCTATGGGCAGAGCCGGTACTTGCAATCCCAGCCATCCTTTGGTGTACCTGCTCCTCTTCATCCAAAAGGATGCAAGCAAGAATGCCGAAGGAGAGTGTCAAATGCATGCTCAACACTAAGACACAACGTTTTGGAAATGCCTCCCTGGGGCTGGATCTAGGCAGAAGGCCAGCCTTAGCGTGCAGCCGCCCCACAAACAGCAACAACAACGAAACCACAAAAAATTGGAGCAGACCCTAGTTAGCAAGGAATAAAATCCTGCCCACCTGAGATTGACAATGTGAATGGCTATTCAGTTAGCTGGCAACCATTAGAATATAATTATTGTCTTCCGTATTCCAAATTAAATATGTAACTTAGGAAGTGCTTGGAAAAAATAAGTGAAAAACTGATCTATCAGTTGTCTGTTAAGGGAGGGGGATCTGGTCATATGTGCTAATGGAGAGGTAATGGGGGAAGGTAAGAGGAGGATCCAGCAGGCTGGGGTGTAACTCAGTGGTACAGCCACTGGATTTAGCACGCATGAGGCTTTGGCTTTGATGGGCAGCACCAGGGGGAAAGAAAAGAAGGGGATCCAGACAGGAGTGGAGTGAGGAACTAGAACGAGAGTGAGGCTGAGAGCCTAGGTGAAGACACAGAGAGAGAGGCAGAGGTGGGCGCACAGCCACCCAGAGGCTTGGAATGCAAGAGAAAGGTTTAGTTAGGATAGACAGTGAAACTTTGGGAGGAAAATACATGCTGTGCAAGATAAACCCTCTGTCTGCCCTGAAAAATCAACATAAAATTTTGTCTGTTATTGAATTATGTGAAGACAACTGGAATGAGTTTCACCGCCTGTGGAGGTGCCACTTGTGATGGTCTGACTTTAAATGTACTTTATATGATAGATGCAAAATTTTCTTTGGGGTCCTCGAAGGGACCTCAAACAGTAGCTGAAACTAAGGTCAATGACTGGCCCATGTGTGCAGGTTGAGAGAGTTGCACCAGAAACATCAAAATGCCAGGAGTGGAGAAAATTAACGAGTGCTTTCAACACAAACCTTAATTCCAGTGTCACAAGGGCAAATGATCCAAGTAGGTGCCTTGATCTATGATGAAAGTGCTTTCTGTGCAAGCAGCTCCATGAGGCTGCTGCAGGGCTGGGTAGATGATTCTGGCAGGGATGCAGGCAGCTGGCTGGTGGCCCAAGGCTGTGGAATAAGGAGGAAGAGTTGTGATACGATGGTTGACGGGGGGCAAAAGCAGAGGCTGCTGGTGAAGATAGCCAACATTTGAGTCCAAGTGAGAAAGTGAATTAAATGATGAGTTCATGGGGATGGGGGCAGATGTTCATGCCAAGCGATGGGTAAAACCTCTCTTCTGGTGGCAATACTTCCACGTCAGTGAAATCACCTTGCCTTTTCCTAGAGATGAAGAACAACCTGGGGTTTTGCGTTCACAGACCCATTCTGAGGCTTAGTTCTGCCACTTCTAGCAGTGGACAGGTCATTTAATATCTTTAAGTTTTGATTCCAAACAGGAATAATATTAGTGCCTACATCAAAGGGTCATGGTGAGGTTAACAGGCATGAACTTGTAGCCTAGCATATACCGAAGATGACAATGCTCGCTGTTAGGATAAGACCACTTGATAATCCACATGTACAATTAGCACCTACTCACCAGTGAAGCCCCTGCAGCAGGTCCCTACTGTCTTCGGCCCTTTATTTAAAAGCTTTGTAGTCACCAGCGCTTCCTTATCCTACATGATGGGACATATATATGCTAGGAAATTCTTACCTTCATTGGCTTTGTTTTTCAATCTTTTGGAGCAACGATTGATGCATTTTTACACTATTAACCTAAATGTGTATATGGTGAGTGTATAGAACATTAGAGGACTATAAAATATAACGTGGCAGTTTATGTGTTACCTCCCCTACTAGAAAATAATTAGGATGGAGATGGCCTATGTACAAGAACAGACCCAGCTCTCTGTGTGATGTGGGGACCCATGGAAAGCTGCAACCAGGCATACTTCATCTGACCTACTGCATCAAACACCCACTGGGACAGTGTTTGCCTTTAAAAATCCCCATTCTTCACCGCCCCCCCGCCGCCTTACTCCCTGGTTCCAGCAAACCCAGAATGTTTCTTTTAACTAGTAACACTCCCCAGTCCCCACAGGTCCAGGCCATCTTTGCTCTCTGCTACACCCAGGCCTGGCAGGACCTAGCCAAACAGTGTGAGGGTGGAGGGCAGGGCCTCAGACCCAGCCTCCCAGCATATGTGGTTTGACCCCAGATGTTATTTTAGTGCAGCTTCAGTGTTTAATTTGAGGATTTGTGTAGACCAGGAGGAGGGACCAAAACATGATTTTTTTTTTTTTTTTGGTCCCTTTGGCTAAATGATTAAATTTGAAGTTCTAAAAAATGCACAGCTTGGTCCAAAGTAGTGTCCAATTGGGAAGATAGAATGCTCTGAAAAGCCCTCCCCTGCCAAGGACCCTCCTTCCTTAACTACCAGCCACCTCACCGGCCCGGCTCTGGGTATCACCTGGGCAGTCTGTGGTTATGAGCTCACCAGGAGCCCTGTGCACTGAAGCTGTCCTGCCCTTCTTGAAAGCATCTGTTGAGCCTTTGCTGGCAGAACATTCAACAGGTTTGTTTCATTTTTTACAGTCCTGAAAGCACCACAATAAGCCGCTGCGAGCCATGGCTGAAGGAGAAATCACAACCTTCACAGCCCTGACTGAGAAGTTTAATCTGCCTCCAGGGAATTACAAGAAGCCCAAACTGCTCTACTGCAGCAACGGTGGCCACTTCCTGAGGATCCTTCCAGATGGCACAGTGGATGGGACGAGGGACAGGAGCGACCAGCACAGTAAGCAGCTGTCTGTTTTACATCCCTCACCTTTCTGTGTCTCCCTTCGTCAAGGATAGGACGAGGGTGGGTAACTCAGGACCGGTAGAACCTGCTCCTCTGCGGTTCCGTTCAGGCAGGCGAGGTGCGCTCATTCAGAGGTGGGCACAGCAGCTACAAGCAAACAGCCTGAGTTTGGAAAACCGGGAGTTGAGAGCTGGTGCTGAGCAAATGGTGTCCTATTTCAAATTTGTAAAAGGATTCTCAGCAGCCTAACACAACTGGCGGCCAGCGGGTTTCCTGGGTTTCTGTAACTAGTGAAAGATGCGCTCCCCAAGGCTGGCCAGGGGTCTGCTTGCTCCATGATGGGAAGGAGCCAGATGGGCAGGCGCAGTAAATCCTACACAAAGATGTGGGCTTAATTTCAAGTGAACAGATTCTCCAGGTGATGTTTCCGCTGGGCTTGCTTTGTGAAATCCTAGTCCATGACCGTAGTCTCGCACATCATAAATTACGCAGCTTTCCCGCGGCATGTCAGGCCGATGGGGCTGCGGGAACCAGGAGGGGGAAAGTCATTCTCCAGACCCTGCCGAAGCTGAAGAGGGAAGCCGGCGAGAGAGCCAAAGGCTGACTATCCCTCCTCGGCTTGCCTGGCAGATGGCTCTCACGATGTTGGTAAATGGAGGTGTGGCCTCAAAGAAAGAACCTTCTTGGCTAAGCATAAACACCTCTTCCTCCTACCTCAGCACTTCTGGCGCTGGGGTGTATGTCTGATATCCAGTGTCTAGTCCTCTCGCGATGTTTCAGACTCCCTGACTACCCCCGAGACCTGAGGTGTGGCAGAGACCTGTTCCTGCTTAGAGGGGCAGCAATCTCCAGAGTCATCAGGCGGAGAGTGTGGGTGGAATCAGGAGCCATGCAAGAACTCTGCATAGAACGCAGTCTGCTGGCCTTGATGTGGTTTATGGATCAGGCAGTCTCGATTACTCCAGAGCTGTGCTCCAAAGGTTACAGGCTCTAAGCAAATGACCACTTCGGTGCAGCCCTCCCTCTTCTCTGGGATGCACAGGGAACTGGAATGGATACCGACGTTTTCAGAGCAGATGGGATTGTCCCTCCCTTCCTTCCCACTACTGCTCCGCCCCTGAGATGAGTGGAAAGACCCAGGCTGAGGCTTGCATGTACAGGATTACGGTTTGGGAGCTCTGGGTGAACACTTTGTCTTTAAATGGGCCTCGTGTCAACTTTATACTCAGTGAAAAACAGGCAACAGAGTAAGCAAACAGATAGACAGATAGATAGGTAGATGGATGACTCTAGTATGTAAAATGTAAGTGATGTTTACTGTGAATAAAGGGACTTAGACTGTAGTCCATTGTATTAGGCATGACACACAATTTATGTGATCTTCCCACATAACACGAGGGTGGGGCAAGCTTTAACTTCTCTGAGTTTTAAACGTCTCTAGTACGCTTATCCACTTTCCTGAATCACTGGGCAATGCTCTAGTCCCCAGAAGCAGAGAGGAAAGGCACCCATGGTGACACGTTCCTTGAGGTTAAGGGGCTTTTTGGGAAACCTTGAATTCCAGGGTAAAAACAGTCCATAACTGCTGGGATTTCTGAATGTCACATGCTCCCATTATTGTAGTCCCATCAGTAACATGACAGAGGGCTGGGGGCTTAGCTCAGTGGTGCTGCTGCCTGCCTCACAAGCACAAGGACCCAAGTTCAATCCCCGGTACCACAAAAACATGACAGATTGCATCCTGGGCACATGACACTGAGACAGCCTCTGAGGTCTGCTGTGGGTACGACGCCAGGAACTTCTGGGACACAGCACAGCGAGCCCTGGAACATGCAGAGGGTGCTGGCATCCCAGTGACTCTGGGTTACTTGCCAAACGGACGTGGGCAAGTTCCATAACCTTTCTTGCCTTACTTTTCCCATTTGTAAAACAAGAATAATATTATTACTTGGGAGAGTTAAATGAGGTAACACAGTGAAAGTTTTTGACACCATGCCTGGTGCAGAGTAACAGCTTGGCACATACTGTTTAATATTGCTGTTATCATCAAGACTGCTATACATTCAGTGCAGCCTCCGGAAATGAGTATATATTAAAGGGACTTCCCTAGTCTCCTCTCTTCCACAGCATCACTTCCCGGGGAGGACAAGGGTCTCGGTTCAGGCCTTGATTGCTGGCCTCTCTGCTGACATGCAGAGCCGGAATGTCAGCCTCTCGTTGGCTTACTCTGGAGCTAAGAGCAAAGGGTGAGGGGCGGCAGTCAGAGTAAGTGGAGTGGTGGGCAGAAATCACCCTACATCTGTCCAGTGCCAAAGTCAGAAAGCTTGAGTTTAAATTCCTACGCTTAGCGCCGTCTAACTGGACTGTGAACATTCTCTCCGTGTCACGTCAAGTATTCTGCAAAAGAATCTCCGAATGTCCAGCCCTGTGGCTGTTCCAATCTCCGGAATCTCCAAGCTGTCTAGCACTGGAGAAAATTTTTAATCTCAAAGACTCAGTTTCCTCACCTGTGGAATGGAAATGATAGCCTTGCTTTGTGCACCTCGCAAGTCTGAAACTAGTAAGATCTTGCATTCGAGACGAACCCCCGACTTTCCAGAAGCCCCAGGCATAATATACCCCCTGAGTGTGGATCTATCGCCCTCTTCTGCCCGATACTGGTACTGCACGGACACTTCTGACTCCAGAGGTTATTAGGAAGCAGAATCAGCCTTGGACAGCAATGGAGTAGGTGCTTCCGATTTAATTGTGATCTACATAGTTTGGCAAGGGAATGCTTTCTACTCCCTGACCGTTGTTCTGAACATGAATAGAGTTTTGGTGCCATCAGAGAGTCACATTCCAAGACTTCCTTCAGGAAGAGTGTTCCTAAAAGTCAACTGGATATTTAAATAAATCTTTATAAATCATCACAAGACAGAATTGTATGCCTTGGAACTCTAGAAGACAAATATAATTCTTTCACAGCTTCTCTGTCCTTAACTAGTTGACTTGCCTTGGGGAAAACTGGGAAGTTTTCAAAAATATGTCTTCTTCCTACCCCTAGGCAAGTAAGGTTCCAAGTGCCTTACCGCGGTAGCACCCTCCCATGGACGCCCACCTGCCGCCGTCCTAACGCAGACTTGGGGACAGGGTCTCCCCTGGCAGGACTTCCTGCCTGTAGAGAGCATGGTTTGAATTTGAGTCTTCACTGAGCCGCAGCTGCTGGGTCCCCTCCACCCCACCAGTGCCAGGTGAGGCACACAGCGAGGGCGGCTGACTCCGGGCCCGGAGCGTGCAGTTTGTGAGAAGGTTCCCACGTTAGCCCTGAGAGACAGGGAGAGGCGTCACCGTGAGAGGGAGGGTTGGGACAGAGGCACAGGTGCCAGGGAAGATGGCCAGTTCCTTTGTGGACACAACATCTGAGGAGCGGCTCTCACGCCCAGCCGTACTTGTGCGATGACTCACTGGTTGTGTCACCCACTAAACTCCCTGAGGACAAGAACTCTGTCTCCGAAGACTCAGCGCTGTCATTTGCATGTCCAGCGCATTACTTGGACTAATGCCCAGTAAGCATTAATTTGATGAGTGACTGGAGGTCAATTCAATGATCTGTTCAATATCTATTGAGCACTGATACATGCCAGGCACTGTGCTAGACTCTTTCGTTTCCCCATGAGGCTATGAGTTACCATCACTCTGGAAACACTATAGCTAACAGGGAGTGACCGGCTTCTAAGGGGACAGCATGGCCAACCAGCGTCTGTCCCCAACACTAAAGATCTTTCTGTGCCCCATCACCACCTCTGATACCAGCACCACGATGGAGGTTTCACCCCACAAACTAAACAAACACGCTCGCGCCACACAGCCTGTCGTGCAGCTCAGAGAGGCGTAGACAGAGGTCCCGTTGCTGACATCTACTGGGTTTTGTGTCACCGTGGTAGTGCTCTTCTATATTCCTCAGTTTCCTCATTTTAAAAACAAGAATGACGGCAGTATCGACCTCCTATGCAAGTGGAAGCCTGAAATGGGAGGACTGTGAAAGCGGCACGTTTCCAGGCACACAAGCGCTTGAAAAGTGACATCTATCGTCACCGCTGGCATCATTCTGAGGCCTTCCTCACCTAACATTTGATGTTTCGAGTCTGCTAGCCTTCAGTGAATGCTATCCTCCCTTACGGAGCTGAGGGTGCCTCGTCACCCAGCTTCTCTGGGACTGCTAAGATGGAGGTCTTGAGGCCCAGCACAGAAGCACTACATGCCCAGGCCCTGTCTCTGCCAGAGCAAGCCACTGGGGCCAAGGCAAGGGGCTGCCGTGTTCAGTGCGGCTTTCCCGCCGGCGTTTCCTCTCCGGTGAGCAGGCCACACCTTACACCCTGGTGGGACCGACGCCGGGCACAAGTAACGCGAGGGTGACGGTGAGTTCTGAGCTGCCCGGGCCTGCAGCTTCCTCCCCAGTCACGAAAGAGCCTGTGCAGAGAGGAGGGTCACTGGTGCCTCTAACCACACAGACGGAAATGTTCCTGAGCAAAGCGTGCGCCCATCAAATATTTATAAATCCAGCCACATCCCTGCGTCCAGGGCGGACTGCACCTTAGTGAAAGCCCTGCCTGCGCGTTGTTTCGGGCCTGCAGACTTCCGCTGTCTGGGCTGACATGATCCGGCACTTCGTGGTGAAGGCACTTCATTCCCACCAGCTTGGGCCTGGCACCAGAGTCGCCGTCCAGACGACCAGGGCGGCAAAGCTGAGCTCTGCTGACAGAAGCCTCAGAGGGGCAGGTCCCCAGCAGGAAGTCCCTCAAGACGGGTGCTCCAGCCTGATCACAGGAGACATAAAGACCTCCTGGTCCCTCGGCCCCTACCCCCTATCTGATTAGTCAGAGGGATTTTTGTAGATAAATTTTAAAACATGAATATGCCTCTGGACTAAACCAAAACTTTTCAGGCATCCTGTTCACCCTTTAAAAGATCAAACATCTTTACAGATTTTAAGCGAAGTCTTTAAATACATGCATGCATGCAACCACCAGAATTTTCCCTTCTCAAATCCATTTTTTCTACCTCTTCTGTCTTTCTTTAATGTTTTGCGGAGCCTGGCTATGGCTACATTTTAATTATAAATGCCACGGACATAAAACAACCTCCTCAGTTCTGAATGAGGCTGACCTCACTTTGGGTAAACACAGCCAAGGACCCAAGGACGGAAAGTCTGCAACCCAGAATAAACTGGCGCGTCCTCCACGGCCCAGACTGGGTCCCCTGTGCCTGGCTGAATGCAGTGTAAGCTCGTCTTCAGCAGATGCTCAGGCAGGACCAGAGACACTAGGCTTAGTCCCAGATAGGCTCAGTGACTGCAGCACAGCCTCCCCCAGTAGGCGTGAACTCCCTTTCCTGGCTTCTGCACCAGAAATGTGAGGTACCACGGGTCTTAACCTAGTGAACCACCAAGAAGCCTCCGGGAGCAGAGGAGAAAACAGACTTGGCTCCTCAGACAACAGGCGAGTGCCCCAGTCAGGGCTGGCATATCCACTCAAAAGCTATGTCCCCCTTTGGGGAGGTGCCCTGGGTATGCAGAGATCTATGCAGGGTTTAAATAATGAACACAGGACAAGGTAGGGGGACATCTGCAAAGACAATTCTGTACATTTCAGGTTGACATTTATTTGTGATAAATAGAGCATTCCCAAACAACGCATCCTATTGCAGTCCTTAAAAAAATAGTCTGGGGATATAGCTTAGTAGTAGACCATGTGCTTAGCATGAGTGAGGCCTTGGTTTCAATCTTCAGTGCACATGTGCGCGCGTGCGCACACACGCACACACACACACAGCAGGATTTGATTCGGTGTAGGACACAGGATCGCAAATCTGCCAGGCAAACACTTCTAGCACTGTTCCAGAATGTTTTTACAATGCATTGTCAATCTGAATTTCTTGAGGATATGTGTATCTACCACTAAGTAGTTTTTTTAAAGTTGCTTTCTACTCTGCTAAGCCAAAAGTTGCCATCCCCAATCCACAGGTAGGGAAAGAGAGGTACCTGGCCAACTACGGACATATCTCATTCTGCAGCCAGAGCTTTCCTCTTCATCCTGGAACCGCTGCCCTCCTGGCCACAGTGGGCAAGCCCTGGTTCCTGTCCCACCCCTTGCTTCAAGAGGGGCTACCCAGATAGTTACCCTTGGGCACAGACACTAAGATCAGAGTCCAGGGGAGACACCCTGAGGGCAGGGCCATGGAGGGAGAGGGACTGCCTGTTGGAAACTGGATTCAATGATTCTTCCTTAGTATTTTATATATGTATTTATATAACATATCAAAGCTGATTAAAGAAAAAACTATAAAACTGTAGCCTATCCCCTAAGGCACAGCGAGGGTCGGGGGTTCACAGGCTGATGGTTTGTCTCAGGGGTGCCGAAGTGCCTGTCACTCTGGGGGTGTATTCTGAGTGAGCAAGCCCTGGGTTCCTGCTCTGCCCCTTGCTCCAAGAGGGGCCAACCATAATTTTTTCTAAATGTATATTTTCTGCTTTGAAAGAGGGAAAAAAGCGGGGAGATTTTATAAAGAACAAAGGAAAAGAGACAGACCTTTTTGCAGTATGGGTTTTTCACTTTCATTTGCATTTGCTCAAAAACAAGTGGGGACCTGTTCCGTGCGGTTCTACTGTGCGCAGGGTGGTGTGTCTCTCTCCCTGATCATGTGTCAGCTCTGGCTGCGGCACCGCCGCCTCCCCTCCCTCTCTCTCTGAGGCCCCTTTCTCATGGTCTCTCCCTCCTCGGGGACAGCTGCAAGAGGATAAATATCTGGAAAACAGGAGTGAGGTCATCCTGGAGAGCTGGACACCTAACGAGCAGCTCGAGCTGGGTGCTGCTCCTTCCTGCCAGCACTGCTTGCAAAAGGATATATGTTTAGGGAACTTAGCCAGAAAGAAATGCATTGAAAATGAGCTATGAAACTTGGACATGCTGGACAAATAATATTTCAGAAACTCTTAAGGCGAACTCTCACCGGCCCAACCCTGGGTGGGGCTCATGGCTGGGGGCCGCAGTCACGTGCAGGGCAGACCTGCAGCTCTTGTCGCCTGTGTGAGGCCCTTCCACGGCCATGAGAAGACTACAAGGGGCAGAGGCAGCTCCACTTACCCCCATAGCAAGACAAATGGGCACCTTCTAAGGCAACCGAACAGAAAGGTGCTAGGACATGAAAAGCTTTTCAAACTCTCCCTTGATTAGCTAAAAAGACCTACCTTTGGGGAATCTCTGTAGGACGTGTAGTGTACCTGACAAAATACCTACACGGATAAACGGTAGGTGGAAACAGTGCCAGGCTCTAGCCTCGCTCTACTCCACCAGAGTGGAAGCCCCCGAGGGGACCCTGCAGGCCGCCCACCAGCCTGGACAGGTCTTAACCCCGGACACAAGGGGGCCCAAGCAGGGTTGGGTCATCCACCTCTAAATGGACCTAAGAGGTATAAAGGAGGAAAAGGCAGGGTGCCTGAAATACTCAAGCCCAGACCGGTCCCGATTTTTCCTCATAAGTATAGCCTTGAATGACATGCAGCCGTCAAAACTGAGCCCCTTCCTGTAGCTCGGAACAGGTGTCGCCTTCCTTCAGGGAAGGCCGTGAGGACCAGATGGGGTCACAGAAGCACAGAGCAAATAAGAAGCATACTGTCCACTTTCCGTGCAGCGGGTCATTTACTCTTCACAACAGCTACAGCTACAGCTAAACAAAGGGGTTGATAATCCGCCAGTGATCACACAGCGAATGCACAGCACAGCCAGAACTGGAATTCACATGGTTCGAGTCTAGGGCCCACACTCCTCAATCTTACACCATTTAAACCAAGGCAGAAACTCGCCTGATAGTTGGCACCCATGGTCAAACAATCAGTGATTATCCTCTGCCCTTCGTCTCGCAAGATTACGCTGAGAAATTAATTTTTAAAATATATGTGAAGAGGGCCGGTTATTTAGCTCAGTGCCACCACCTCACAAGCACAAGGTCCTGAGTTCAATCCCAGGTTCCCCCCTCAAAAAAAAAAAAAAAAAAAAAACAAAAAACAAAAAAACAAAATGTGACGTTTCTATGAAAATCATGAAGTCCAATGAAAATACAGGACATTTAAAATAAAGTTTTACTGAGCTAGACTTCACGTACCATACAATTTACCCTTTATACTGTATAATCCAGTGAGTTTTCTTGCAACTTTTCTTAATGAACTTATGCAGCCACCTCTGCCATCGATTTTCAACACCGTCAGAATTAAACCCTACACCTTTTATCACAGTCCCCCGTCCATCCCCACCCTCATCTGAGCCTTGTCTCCTAGCTGTCTCCTGGCTCTACTCACAGACTTGCTTATTCTGGGCTTTTTGAGCAAACGGAGTCATGGAGGGTGTGGTCTTCTGCGACCGGCTTTTTTTCTTTTCTTTTACTTTACACTGATATGGCATGATCAGGATGTCACTGCTTTTTATCAAGGAACAATACTCTATTGCGTGTGGCACTGATGTTCTAGAATTGTCAGCCCTCTTGCTTCTAGGGCCATTAGACTTGACAGGCACTTCATAGAGAAGGAAGGCCAGCGCCACCGTGCTCATAAGGAGGCTGTGGCCCAGAGACGTAAGGACCCTCGCCAAGCCACCTAGCTGGTTGGGGACAGAGCTCAGCTCCTGCCTCACTGCTGTCACCCCAGGTCATCTCACTTCATTGTGCAACGCATTGTTGGAGACACAAACCAAAGCACACAGCTTACTGATGATGGCCCAGAAAAACCATCTCCACCAACATTAGCTTGGCACCATTCGCTCCACAAATAGATACTGTGTGAGGGGCTGGGGCCCCGACGAGGTACAGGACGAACAAAACCCCTGCCCTTCCTTTCGGAGTGTCCTTCTCCTAGGGAGGCAGAAAAATGAGCAGGCTCTAAGCAATAAAATAAATGTTCATTAAAGGCCACGAAAGACAACGATGTGGGCCTAGGGTGGTGGGGTGGGCGTGAAGGACTCTGTGTGCAGGCCAGCATGGGGTCCTGTGTCAGGCACGTGGTGGAGGCTGTCTGAGACCGAGACCCAGAGGAGGAGGAAGAGAATCGGGCTTATGAATATGTAGGGGAAGAAGACGCCAGGCAGAGGACACAGTATGTGCAAAGACTGGAGCAGGAAAGAGCTTGGCACTCGAAGGGCAGGAGGAGGCGGAGGAGGGGAACTGAGAGAGCAAGTTGGTGCGACTGGAGGCTGGTGGAGGAGCTGTCCTTCAGCCTGTTCTCCATGACCATGCTCCCAGAGCTGCCCCGAGAGGCACAGGAGGCCCCGTGGGAAAGGACCTCGGTGGCTTCCAGGTCCCTTCCTGTGATTCAGTAAGTTCCACTTATCACAGGAAGCTGGAGGAAATCCGGGGTCTCTGTAGCAGACTTCTGAGGATAGAAAAGTGCGTCTTTGTGTGTGTGTGTGTGTGTGTGTGTGTGAAACACTGTGCATTTCCCTTGGGATGAATCAGAAGGTGAAGAAGATAAAAGAAAATAAGAAAATATAGGTGTATTCATAAGGAGGTGGTCGAATGACCACATAAGGGAACACAATTCACTGGCCAAAAAAAGAGAAAAAAGACATAACTTTCTCAGTATTGACATAGTTAAGCAAAAAAAAAGAGCAAGGTACAGAGCTGTGTGAATAATGGGTATCATCTGTGCAAAAAAAGTCCTAAGGGGTAAAATATGTATTTGGAAACACACGCATAATTTCTCTAGGGAGATGTATACAAAACGTCCCCAAGAAGAGCTTCCTGTGTGGGTCTGTCTCCCCAGAGGAGAATGCACGCACACACGCGCACGCACACACACACACACATGAATGGTCAAGACTTTTGCTGCCATGGGGAGAGGTTAGGAGGGCTGGAGGGGACTTTCCACTGTCTTCTCTGATACTATCTCCAAGTTTGAAACACATGAGTGGATTTCCTATTAAAAGAAATTAAATTTTTTAAATGAAAACAAAGAGCTGGGGATTTAGCTCAGTGGTTCCACTGCCTGCTTTGCAAGTGCAAGGTCCTAAGTTCAATCCCCGGTACCAAAAAAAAAGAATGAAAACAAAGAAAGAGGCCACGAGAGGTTTATATCCGCCAGTGAAAGCCCTGTGTTCCAGCCTCCCTGTCCCTTGCTCTGATAGCTGACCCCTAAAAAAGCCCCTTTGTCCCAAGAGATTTACTGAGCAGTCATTGGTTATTGGCCTAGATTTCTTGCCTAATAGTAATGATAGATTTGAGAGTCCTTTGACCAAGGAAATTGTCTAGAAAAGTACAGAAGTGATTCCACTTCCCAGATGCCACCAGAGAATCTCCCTTCAGAGGTACTCTGGGGTGAATGAGCAAAATAACAATTACCCGTTGGGCACTGGATTTCAGTTTTGTAACCAGCAAAGGGTAAAGCCTCTTGGGAGTTTCAGGCGGTATGGATGGAGACTGAGATGGTATCTCAGCCTTGCCTGGGGTCGCAGGGCTGCTCAACCTGGGCACCACCGACTTTTGGGGCCAAACAATTCTTTGTTGTAGGGTTGCCCTGTATACTGGAGAATGTTTGGCAAAATCGTTTGGCCTCTGCCCCTTAGACACCAGTGGCATCCTTCATCCTCTCCACTGTGACAGCCAGAACAGCCTCCAGACATTGCCCAATGTCCCCTGTGGGACAAAGTGGCCCTGGCTGAGAACCAGTACCCTTTGTCACTGTGTTTCCAGGTAACTGCTTCACTCTCCCAGTCAGGAGCGGGACTCCCCCTGCCTGGGCTGCAGCTGCGTTGCCCCTGAGTGAAAGGGTTGACTGGACTTCACTGTGGGTGACCTGCATCTCACAGGTGACAACTACGCCTAACTCTCTTCTGTCTGAGAAAAAAAAAAAAAAAAAACAAACAATCTTGGATTTTAAAAAATAACAATCTGTTGGCAAGGCTCTCTCCCGACCTCCATACAAGGCCTGCAGCAGGTTGGCAATGGAAACAGAGCACACTCAGGCTGGCCAGCTACATGCTATAAGCACCCCAACATTACTGGGGCGACAGAGCCAGAGCCAGACGAGCAAATGTCATTCCCTCCCGTGACTATTTGCAGGCAGCAATGCAGGGTCATCTGGGGTTGTTTTATAACAAATGCAGAGCACAGGTGGGCAAGCCAGGCACCGTCACTTCACAATCCACAGGGACAGCTGTCCTTGGGGGGGACGCAGAAAGGAGCTGCGGCTCTGTGTTTTGATTCATTGGACGCTCATCCTTGGGGCTCTACGAAATGAATGAGCAGAATTTTCCATGGCCAACTGTCCTGGCTGCTGGGCCCTGTGGGGAAAGCGCAGTGTTTACTTACTTTTGCATGTGTTGTTTTTCTCCCAGTTCAGCTGCAGCTCAGTGCGGAAGGTGTGGGGGAGGTGTATATAAAGAGCACGGAGACCGGCCAATACTTGGCTATGGACACCGCCGGGCTCCTGTACGGCTCGGTAAGTAGAAGCTGACAACTCCTCCAGGTGTGGCCAAGGTCTGAGGTTTCCAGAAATCTTGTTACACCGAGAGATCCAAACTGAAAAGCATCAATTAGCCTCTGTTTGTTATTTTTTCCAGTAGGATTGCCACCCTCTACTCTGGCTTATTTTAGGCACATACATGAAAGAGTTTCTTACAGTAGTTTCTCAAAATACTCAAATGTATTATCACACAGACAGAAAGGGAGCATTGATTGATGTTTTGATAACTTGTTAGGCACCCCTCTCAGACTGCCTTATACCCTGATACCCACCTTATACCCTAGTTCATCCCAGAAGTGTTCCTTGAGCACCTACTATGTGGTATAGGTGTGTACATTAATGCTTTTTATAAAATTGACCAAGCTGGACATGATGGTCCTTGTGATCCCAGTTACTTGGGAGGCTGAGTCAGGAAGGTCACTTGAGACCAGAAGTTCAAGCCCAGCTTGGGTAACACAGTGAGACCCCATCTCAAAAAAACAGGAAAGCAGTAGCCCAGGTTCTAATAATTTACATGTCTTGCATGAAACTCTGAAAATAGCCCCTTTTATTCCAGAAGGGTCATCTACAACAATGAAAAATGTAATAAATAAATTCAAACATTTGCCAAATGGCTCCTACAGCACCCAAGTAGCATCCTGGGTGCTGAAGTTATGTAAAGATGAATGAGTCATGTCGGGAAGTACAGTCTAATGGTTTCCTCAGTAGCAAAACTCCTCCACCTCTGCTCTGCCCCGACCGAGCTAATGCTCTGTACATTTGGTCTCTATGAGAAATGAAGAGAAACATAGGCAATCTGATTTTGCCCTGCTTGGTATCTGTGCTCAAACTTGTAAGTGGAGAGAGAGCTGGAGCCAGTAAGTGTGGGATCTGCAGTGATTCCCGGATTGCAGCGATCCTACTGTGTATCCTCACAGCTGGTACCTAAGGTTTGGTGGAAATTCATGATCCGGTCCAAATCCCTTCTTGCCTTTTATTTTAAAAAATGCCTACAGAAAAGCAGCCAGTAGGTCGGGGGCTTCCTCTGACTCACATGGAGTTGCCAAGTGAGAGCCAGCATGGGTGCCCCTCTCCTCAAGAGGTGGCCCAGGGGAGGCGCAGGATGTGAACGCAGTTGTGTGCCCCTCACTGTCCACTAGGGGTCAGGATGAGGACTCCTCAGAGCACTAGGAAGCCTCTCTGGTGCAGTCCGCTGAAATACAGAGCGGAGGGGACAGCTTGAAAGGGTTTGGAACATAGGCAGTTACTGCTACGCGGGGAGTTTTTATAAGGCTGTTCTTCCATTTGGTAATAAAACCAACCAACCAGTCATTCAATCTCAGACTCACAACTGAATCTCATGCTTATGCCCCTCTGGCAAGTTACTTGCCCCCTCGGAGCCCTGTCTAAAATGGGACAGTAACAGACAGTGACCAGCTCCTCTGCAGCTGCAGAGGGTTTGGTGAGAGGACACTCAGAGCACCCCGAGTTGGGCACTTCAGCACCACTGAGACAAACCACCAGCACAGTGGCTTAGGTGATAGGTTACAGTTTTACAGCTTTTCTTCTTTAATCAACTTTGATATTTATTATAACCTTGTTTTACATATATAAAAATACTAAGGAAGAATCACTAAATCCAATTTTTGCTGGGCTCCAGGCCCTCTCCCTCCATGGATACTTCGCCTGGACTCTGATCTTAGTGCACTGTGCCCAAGGATCATTATCTTTTTCTCATTGATACAGAGCAGTTCTAAAGTGCCTCAAAGCTCTGCATCGTGCTCTGAACAAATTGGAGGTATCAACCCATCCTTCAAAAGGGCCTTTTTTGAGCAGTTTGAAAGGGTATATTCCATAATATTGTTATCTTTGAGGGTGGTAAGTGGGTGACTTTCCAATGTATGAATGCCTTCTTGTATTTTCTAAATTTGCTACAGTGAGCATATGCCACCTAAATAACCAGGGGGAAAGAATGCTAAATATAAACAACAGAGAGCGACCACAACAATAGGCACGAACCAGAGGTCGAGTCACTCGCCTCCAGCACGCTGCCAGAGCTGACAAACCCTGGCCAAGGCTGCAGTGGGGCTGGCTGAGCCGATGACTCAGCCACTGCGTGCATGTCGACCGCTCCACGCTCACAGAGACGCGGGGGGGGGGGTCATTCTCACCTCTGTCACAAAACACGGACCAGACACGCGCGGAAGAGCGTCACAGGGTGAGCCCTCCCTGCGGGGGGGACGTGACCTACACTTCCTTCCTTCCACCCAGCCGTGAGCATCCATACTAATGTGTGGACCGAGTTCCTTTGGAGGGAGCAGAGTCATCCAGTTAAGTACTATATATTTATATCCCATCTCCTTCCAAAAGGGCCTAACGTAGCTCACCACGTATCACTTCACTAGCTGCTAAATGAGTAAGAAGCAGGAGACTTCCTGTCACGGACTTCCTCAGTGATAGAAGCTAACTATAGGCTGGGGTATGGATCAGGGAGAAGAGTACTTGCCTCGAATATGTGAAGCCCTGGGTTCGATCCCTAGCACTACATACTACCCACACGCTACAGTTAGACAGTTGCCTATATCTAGGTGATGGGCTTTCGGGTGTTTTTCTTTTTCTAAGCCAAGTTTTGGCTTTTTAAAATGTAATGCTTTTTTATAAATAGCAAGATATAGTTATTTTTTTAATTCCTGCACATTTCATATGGAAGATAAATTTTGTATTCATGTTCATATCAGTGCCATGGCAAAACTCTGCTACTGTTACTGAAAATCACCAGGATGGAAGGGAACATTAGCCACACAGGCATGACTTTACCTGTTTTCAGGGTCAGTGCACAGCCACACCTGAGGGCCCCTTGGTGCTCACAGGATCTCCCAGCAGGAGCTCTCTGGTCCTGAGAAGATGTAGAGGAGCTTACAAGAGCCGATGCATGTGATGGGCACCCTTGCTGCGTCCCCATGACCACTCACTGAGATGGGTCCCCCCTTATTCTAATTCTCCTGAGGAAGAGAGTCAGACACAGAGCGCCAGTCATGTGCCCAAGGTCACACAGCTGGTGAGCAAGGAACCCCATTTACAGCTCCTCCCTAACAGCGATACCCTCTTTTGGTTTTATCCTTTTAGCAGACAGCAAGTGAGGAATGCTTGTTCCTGGAAAGGCTGGAGGAAAACCATTACAACACCTACATATCCAAGAAGCACGCGGAGAAGAATTGGTTTGTTGGCCTCAAGAAGAACGGAAGCTGCAAACGTGGCCCTCGGACTCACTATGGCCAGAAAGCAATCTTGTTCCTCCCCTTGCCAGTCTCCTCTGATTAGAGAAATCCGTTCTGGGTGCCAACCACTCCAGAGGAGACTTGAGGGATCCTCACCTGGTAGACCCCCAAATGCTCCCCTGACCATTGGCTGCGCTAACTCCCAGCCCACAGAGCCTGAATCTGTAAGCAGTGCACGTCTAAATGCCCAGTTCACTTTTTCCGCAGAGCCCTTTACCCTGGCACAGTTGGGACAGAAGGACCAAATCGCCTGTAGGGGCCAACTGGCCAGGTCCAGTCTGGGTGTGGGTGTCCGCTGCCTCGGGGCGCCTGCTGCAGGCTGAGCCTCTCAATGCAAAGGCAGGGCCGAGGGAAGCGTTACGGGTCTGCTGAGTGGGTCGCCATTAACCCTAATACAGCCTGCTACTGAGTAAACCCTGGCTGGAGTCCCCCCAACATCTAGGCTGACTGCCTTTTTCCCTTTCAGCGTTCCACAAATATTAGCAGAGAAGCTGACTGCGAGGTTAGAGGAAAGCGGTGTTCCATGGCGAAATAAGCACAGAGAAATCGAGCACGGAAGGGATTTGAAATGAAAGGGGAGATGGCATTCTGGTGAACATCTTAGAAGGCTGGGTCCCAGTACAGGATAACTGCACATGGGCAGCTGGGCCACAGGAACACAGCCTGAAAGCCATGCCACTGGCCTTCCCAAGGCTGCGCGCAGCATCGGGGAGGCCTCTGGGGTCTGGGAAGAGCACTAGAAGTGGTTTCTCCATAAAAGCAATGACATGGAGCTTGGGAAGTTCATCTGAGTCCAGGTAGGAGGAGTAGAGAGGGGATGAGGGGACTCTGTCCTCTACAAGGGATGACTTTAGATGCAAGCACTGAGAAGGCGACACCCTGGCTTGTGCTCAGCCACCAGGAAGCAGAGGTCTCAGGGTCCTCCAGGGCACTCACAGGCCACCTGCCGGGTGGCTTGGGCACAGCTGCTATGCTTCCAAAGCCTCCCAGGTTCTGTAGCTGCTGTTGCTGCTTTTCCCCACCATCCTGTAAGGAGCAGATCTTAAAGAAAATTATTCAAATAAAGGAGGCTAAATCCCTGACCCTCACCAGCCTCTGCCTCATCGTACACACACACACACACACACACACACACACACACACACACACACACACACACACACACCCTCGCCGTCCGCCTTTAGCGCAGGCCGTCACAC
>NW_022900915.1:14967237-14985765 GCF_012274545.1 Fukomys damarensis
CACACACACACACACACACACACCCTAGGTGTCTCCCTTTGCCTGGGGCAGCATCCCCAGTCCTCAAGTCTGTCTCAAGCAGTGTGGTGGTAAGGCACTTTGGCCCAGTGCCTATAAAACGCCCATTGAGAAAACACACTTCAAAAAAAAAAAAAAAGTTAAATCCTCACAAACAGCTTTTCCCAAGAGGCCATTTCTGTCACCATTACGTGTATAAATATGCTTCCCATTTCAAGCAAACTTGACCCAAGCAGCTAGCAAAGTAGAAACACTATTCATCTCTGACATGTGATATACTGATGTATGGAGAGGCCTTTAATAAGCCGTTCAAATTTATGGCGAGACTGTATGTTTTAATCACATTAAAAAATATATAGCTTTAAAGCAGTTGAGCTCATTAGCCTTCAGCCACTGAGAACGAGGCTAATAGGATACGATGTACAAGCTACTCGGTTCATACTTACAAACTCATTTACTCGTGAGATTTCCCTTTGTCTTCCACTGTGCTGTTTATGAATTTTCTTTCGAAAGCGGGCTCCCTTAAGCAATGAATTTATCATTGTGGATAACACTGCTGAGTGTTAGCTCATGTTTTACAGGGAATTGCAGCCGTCATTAACTGAAAAATAATTCCTTATCCACTGAACTGTCATATTTAGGGTGGAAGAAAAACAATTTGAAAGTTCAAAGTCATGGTGCAACTGAGGAACTGAAGCAAGTTGGCAGTATGGTTAAGAACGGCATTCAGCCTTTGTACGGCAAAATGGTTTTGTGACTTTTTGTTTCTGTAACTTGGATAAGATGATTCTCTTTTATTTTGAGTAAATCTTTGCAGGCAAGTTGGAGATAATGCAATTTGGCTTAACATCACTTTAGTGAGAATATTTGGCTACTTAAAAGTACTCCAAAAGGAAATACAAGATATTTACAATGGTCCATAATTTTTATTGTGTGAATCAAACTTAAGTGTAATGTTGGCCAAGAAAAATTAAGTAGCATCGCTAACAGAGGAGGAGGCGGTCTGATTTCAGAGGCCCGCGGTACAGCAGTAGGTGGTGGCGGGACAGTCTCAGCCCAGTCATCGCTCACACATTCGCTCCGTGAATTATGTGCCCCCTGTTTGACAGGCACATTACGGGGTACAGCGTCCCAGGGGGCCACGTCTGTCTAGACTGCTGCTCTGTCCTCCCAAGGGCATTACGCAAAGATGCTGTAGATTCCTTTCTTTGTGTCAAGCCAGTTACTGCTAAGTAAGTAGCAGGTCCCAGCCATTCAGGACTTGGAAATTCAGCAACCCCCAACGTAAGATGAACCCCTAACACGATGGCAGAAGACACAGCAAAGTCAACCCAACCTTTGCAACTTTAGATCTGCATCCCCCAGAGGGACTGCTTGCAAATCAGGAAGACAGCCCAGCAGATCTTGTAAGAAAGGAGCAGAAGACAGCTTCCTTGGGCCGGTGTGACTATGCAGACTTTAAACGCAGGGACATCCCTGTCTCACTGTGTCTTCTGTAAGTCCTGCAGCCGCTGACTTGGCTTGTGCCTCTCCTGGGGACTCACTTCCAGGCCACGTCATGGAGTGGCTGCCACTCTGTGTGAAGCGCCTGGAGCATCAGGACCTTCGAGGGTCGGCGGCGCAGGGGCACTGGAGATGGCCGTCCGGCGCTGTGGACATACAGAAAAACTGGCGGCTCAGCTGTCGCTGAAGATGAAGTCCTCCTTTTGTGTCGGAGGCAACAGAACCTGTATCCTCCGCCTTGCAGAACAGCCTGCCTAACGAGCTGGGCCTCTGGTGAAGGCCACTCCTGTCGTCTGCTCCCGCCCCTCCTCCGCTTCCTCCATTGCCCTCTCTCACATAGTCTGCACCTCACAGATACTAATAAATGTCCAGTAAGAGCTGGCATGTCTGTTTCTGAGTTTCCGAACATCAGATGCCACATCTTTCAATGGAGTCCCTTCCCCAGTACCCTGAGACATGGGCCCTCCGTTTTCTATACTCACTGTGTGAGCAGAAATGATGCTTTAAAGGCTGACAGGAAAATCTCACACAAAAACGTTTGTCATTTTGTTGGGGACATAAGGCAATATTGCTGATTTTCTAGGTTTCTCGTAGGGAGACAGATTCGAGAAATTCATCCTCTCAGAAACCAGGCACCACGAAAAACTTGCTCGAAACTTTGTTTTTATAATAAGAACCACGTGAGATTCTGCCACTATTGTTGGGTTGACTGACTTCTGTTTAGGCAAAGATATTGTGAAAAAGGAATACGGGTTTATTTATATTTTAGGTCAACAGGCTGTACCTCCATGTCTTTGTCTTAATGTGGGGCTATAGAATTCACTATTCAGATTTTCTAAATTATCTTATACAGTAACAATTCCTTAAGGGAACCTCTGAATCTTAAGACTTCTTATTCTTAGGATGCACTGCACTGGTGCCTAGTATATCACGGTGGAATTAGCGCTCTCTCTCTCTAACATGTGCACATGTGTCACCCATAAATAAAACCAGGCAGTGTGCTCATAGTGGTAACCACATATAACCAATTCTCCTTTCCCTTCTAAAGCTGCCTTAAGTGCATCTTTTCTACTTTTCAGACCTTGCTCCATGAAAGAACTACATTTTCCATTACAAACCAGCATGTGCATATCCCTTAGACATACACACCCCTGAAAGAAAAAAATTCACAGAACTCTAGTTGTGCTTTGGTCTTTCTGTTACATGCCACTAAAAAGTACTGGTCAGTTAAATCAGGTCCCAACTTTAATGGGTCACAACCACAGTTTGAAAAACACTGGCTTAAAGCAATTGTTCTCCTTCCTAAAGATAGAGAGATCCAATTAGGATCCTGTGTTATGACTTTAGCGTTTTCAAAGACACGGTTCATTCTTGAATAAACAAAGACAAAGGGACATCCTGTTACCCAGGCACCATCTGTTCTGGAGCTCAGTGAATTCTGGCTGCTGTGTTTGCTACTAATCATGCAAAATGAAGGTAACAATGCAGATTCCATGGGCACCACTGCTGCCTCTCATGCTGGGTGAGCAGATGTCTGCTCTGGGAGCCGGAGACCTTGGTCCACTCCCTCCTCCTTGGAAATCTCACAGCTTGGGGTCTTGTGCGCTCCCCCGGCCAATTCTCACTCCATAACCCCTTCTAAGAGACACTAAAAGCAGACTGAGCCAAGAAAGGCTCCAAACCTAGGATCCCTGAGCAACCTCTCCAGCCTCCCCCACTCTCTGGAAATTACCTTCTCCCCTCTTATCTTCCCAAACAAAACACAAACCAACTCACTTGTAAGATAAATACCACTGCTCCTGCAATGTAGCTTGTATGAGGATTGAAATTTTCCCATATTTACTGAACCAATTCAAAAAAGGAATTCTGTGTCCCAAATATTAGAGTGGGGGAGAATGAGCCCCTTGTGGGTGAACTTGACCATAAAGAGAAACCTATAAATTGTCATCACTTTCCATACTTCCCAGAGTGAGGTCTCTGAGTGGGAGGGCAGGGAGGGGCATGGCAAGTCCTACGCGCTTATGGGTTGTCCGTTTGCTAATATGGTCATAGTAGCACATCAAACAAAAACTGGGCCTTTAACTGTACTTTCACAAATTCACAAAAAGTACTTTTTAGGAGCAATAGTGATACTATAGGAATATTTAAACTCACCTGAGCAGCGGACTTGTATGATCCCCATTTCAGAAGTACTAGGAATAGGGCCAGGGATATAGCTCAGTGGCACTACTCTTGCCTCACAAGTGCAAGGCCCTAAATCCAATCCCAGTACCAGGTTGGTGGCTGGCAGGGGTTTGGGGGGTCAAGTACTGGGAATGAATGGGCACAGTGGTGGGCTCAGTGGTAGGCAGTGTTTGTAATCTCAGCTACTCAGGAAGCTAAGGCAGGAGAATCAAAAGTTCAAACCCAGCCTGGGCAACTTAGTGAGACCTTATCTCAAAATAAGAAATAAGACTAAAAGGTATACTAGATAATGTGGTATAGGAAGAAAATGGGCGAAGGGGTAGGGGAAAGAAAAAAGGGAATGGAATTAATATGAGAAAATGAAAAAAGTGGAAACAATGTCTTTGTAAATAGGGAGGAGGGAGGGGTTGAAGGGAGGGCAGGGGAATGGGGAAAAATTAAGAACCAAGATAAATTACATAAGGGTGCAAATTCCAAATGATGAATGTCATTATAGTGTATATCTAAAATGTACCAATAAAATTAATTAAAAATATTTGTGAAGGGGCTGGGGATTTAGCTCAGTGGTTCCACTACCTGCTTCACAAGCACAAGGACCTGAGTTTGATCCGAGTACAATAAAATAAAATAAAATAAAAATTTGTAAAAAAAAGAAGTAATAAAGGCTGGGGATACAGCTCAGCGGTGAAATGCTTACCTAGCATATGCAAGCCCCTGGTCCAACGCCCAATGCCAATGAATAAATAAATAAATAAAAAGCTAGGGATGATACTGCCTCCTAAAACTTGCTCTCCACTCCAGAAAGAAACCCTCTTTGCCAATGTACACAAACCTTACTCTACAATGCAGTCAGGGAGTTCAGAACCAGAGGCACGGGGATGTGAAAAGAGGTACTCTGGACCTGAGTGATCCCACTAACAATCATGGGGGAGATGCATTGAACGGCTGCGCTTCCTCAGCACTGGACCTGTTTTGTGGTTGACACACTGACCACGACACACTGTGCTGTTAGCTTTCCACCCTAGTTATAAGATTAAAGAGAGAAACGAGGTCACACACAGCCTGAAGCCACACATGGGTTTGCTTTATAAAATGCATGTACCGAGGCACCTTGGTTTGGGGTCTTCTGATGGACTGACAGCATTTGTGATAGGGGAAGGAGGTTATTTGCCAAATGGCTTTCTTCTCTTTCAACTCCCCACTGTCACACAGACTAAACTTACACCTTCCGTAACTAAACACTGGTGTCTGTTTTATTACATATACAAGCAAAACCTCACCCTGTCCTTGAGGTGCTTTTCGATCAGCCTTAATGCAGGGCTGGGCATTCCTTATTCGGAACTGCCTTTAGTTTCAGTATCTGATTCACTGGGCAGAAGTGTGGGGGGCCGGAGATGCAGACGGGCAACTTGGGCAAACAGTCACAGAAGCGAACTTCCTGGTGCCTTCCTTTTTCATGTTTTCCTGTTGTAGGAAAAAAACATTTTCACTTGACCCAGAGACACACAAGAGTAAGACGTCAGATGATCTTAGTGATATTCGTGACAGGCCTTAGCCAGAAGTCCTTATTCCCCAGAATAGGTCGTAGGAATATTGCTATGTACAAACATCTCTTATGTAGATCGGGAAAACAGGACTGTTCAGAGCTGGGACTGTGAACTGTGTTAGAGTTCAGCAATTTCCTGGGGAAATGAACAGAACTGTCCACGGCGACCTCAAAATAGAACACCTGCCTTGGAGGTAGTGCTGTTGCTGGGAGACAGAGATTCGGACCTGCCAGATTATTCCTGATACTACAGGATGAAACTGCAAATCCACAAGAGGTGTGCAGAGAGGGATCTTGCTTCTATGTCCTTGGTAGTGCTAGAATCTGCCACGTATTTATCTCTCTGGAGTGAAGAAGAGTTTTATGGATTTTAAGATTGTTTGATTACATGTAGCTTGCAAGAAACTCAAACATCTGAGAAGAGTTTGATAGGGCAGAGGCCACCCAGTCCAGCCCTGGAGAAGACCAGCACTAATGTGAAAATTAAGCATCTTTCTTCAACTCACTAACTCATCCACTCAGGAGTCATTTACTGTCTACTATTATATCAGTCAGAGTTCAGGCAGAACACAGGAACCACACCAATAATGTGGACAGAGGAATTTAGAGGCTAGTAAAAGACATTAACTACTCAGAGGGGCAAAGAGATCTCTAAAGAATAATGAAGAGTGGGCCACTACCACCACCCTGGCCAAGGAGAGTCCTCTAGGAAGGAACAAGCTTGAAAGAAGGTGTCCTATCAAAAATGAGGTGCAGACTTCCCTGGACAAGATGAGGCTGTGGCCCAGAGGAGGGCGGGGAATCTTGCTGAGTGCTTCAGGGAGCTTCCCACCGGAGCACAGGAGGAACTCCTACTCTGAACTTGCGGGGTGCTAGCAAAACTCATCAGAGGCTGTGCATGGCCGAGTTTCCCACAGGAAGCTACCCGCTGGGCACTGTACCATAGGATCAAGAGGGTAAGACCAAGAGTCCAACAGAACTGCCCCCTCTTCTCACGGTGTCCTTTCTGAACCCTCTACTGACAAGCCTGGCACCCTATCAACTGGTATATAAGAAATGTTTGCAGGCCAGGCCAGCTGTAGCGGCAAACACTCGGGGGCCCTCAGGCAGAAGGAACAGAAGTTTGAGCCCAGGCTGGGCAATTTAGCAACTTAAGGAGACCCTGTCTCAAAATAAAAAATGTTAAAAAGGCTGCAGATATAGCTCAGGCTGATGGCCCTGGGTTCAATCCTTTTATCACAAAATGAATGAATTAATGACTTGTTTCCAGGGTCCATCAAGTATTTAAAAAAAGAACAAGGGAAAGATGATTGGAGTAGGAGCAGAAAGGCAATAAATTAATAATAAACAGATAACTTGCACAGCAATGATTTAGATACTCTACTAAACACAGAGTATTTGAAGTTGATAAAGGGTGGCCCTTCTTCTTCAAAAGCTTATGATAGCAGTGGAGAAAATCCCAGATGAAATAGTAAATATGTTGGTTTAGTTCCTTTAAATAATGCTACCATCGGGCCAGGGATTTAGCTCAGTGGTGCCACCACCTGCCTCACAAGCACAAGGTACTGAGTTCAAACCCTGGTCCCAAAAAAATGCTACTGTCTGTCAAGCCCTCTGAGCCTCTCCGAAGAGTACTGATGTGTGTTTGGTGCTGTCTTTATGTATGCTTCTTTGCCCCTTAATTTAAAACAGTGTAACAAGCCGGGAGTGGTGGTGAACACCTGTAATCCCAGCACTTGGGAGGCTGAGGCAGGAGGATCGCTGTGAGTTCAAGACAGCCTGGGCTACATAGTGAGTTCCAGGTCAGTCTCAACTACATAGTGAGATCCTGTCTCCCAAACCTAAATAAATAAATGAAACAGCACAACATATACCTACACAGAAGAGAATTCTGAAGCCAACCCGCCAGACTTAGAATCCTGCATTTGCCGACTTAGTCACATTGGGCAAATTACTCAACCCACTGTGCCTCAGTACAGGAGGATGTGAACAGCACCAGCCTTAGGGGTTGCTGGGGGACTGAGTAAAATGGAGATGGGGAGCTATTGCCAGCGTTCTGCAACACAACATCTGGCATTCAACGAGGAGTCAAAACACATCTGATGCTGCTTTTTTAGTAAATATATCATTCGTAGTCTATAAGGAGATGGGGCTAAAATGCTATCTTAGATTCTCCACTTAGGAACGTCAGGGACCAACTGCAGAAGTCTAAGGGTCCTTCCACTGAGGCCGCCTCCACGGCTGCCTACGCCCGCCCTGCTTCCTCCCTCTCAGTGAGCGCTCCGGAGTAACCCGCAGAGCGACCTCACCTTGGTCCTGTTCCCCCGGGAACCTTGACTGTGCCTTCAGAAAGGTCACAGCAGAGGTCCCGGTAGCCCGCAACCTGTGTGTGCCTCTGTGTGCATATCATGCCAATAAGCCGCAAGAAAAGCCCACTTTCTTTCTAATCAGTGGGTTGCAGCACCCTGAGGTCCCTTGTGAGGGACACTTGTTGAGTCATTAGATTGTTCGTTCCATCTTTTGTCCTGTCTTTCAACAAATACTCGGGTCCTTGCGCTTGCGAGGCAGGAGGCGGCGGAGCCACTGAGCTAAATCCCCGGCTCAACAAATATTTTTAAGACCCAAGTATGCACCGGGCTGTACATAAAGCTCCTCTGTGGAGCGCGCATTCTAGTGAGGGGAAACATCGTATCATCATCGGTGATTTTGTTATGTTCCAGCTTTCAGACACCTTCATACAGCTTCCAAAATGTTCGCCACATCCGCCTACTGTCTGACCACCGTGCTTCCGATTTATACTTTTAATGTCAGCTGGGTCGCAGTTTTGGCTACTTTAGGCCTACAATAAGATCACCTAACACGTTCACAACATTTATTAACAGTAGTGGATGTGGATTTCTTTCTTCTTTCCTTTCTTTTTCTTTTTTTTTTTTTTGGTACTGGAGATTGAACCAAAGGGCTTTTTGTATTGAGCTATATCCCTAGCTGTTTTTGTTTTTTTTTTTTATTTGCTTTTTTTTTTTTTTTTTTGGTACTGGAGATTGAACCAAAGGGCTTTTTGTATTGAGCTATATCCCTAGCTGTTTTTGTTTTTTTTTTTAATTTGCTTGTTTGTTTGTTTTTTGACACAAGTTTCACAAAGTTGTTAAATTGCCAGGCTGGGCTCAGACTTGATACCCTCCTACCTCAGCTTCTCAAAGTGCTGGTATTGCAGGAGATTCCAGGCATGTGGCACCATATCCAGCTCCATGTAGGTTGTTTATTTATTTATTTATTTACTTATTTATTTTTAAGAATTCACATTAAGGGACCAGAGATTTAGCTCAGTGGTTCTGCCACCTGCCTTGCAAGTGCAAGGGCCCAAGTTCGATCCCCAGTACCAAAAGGGGAAAAAAAAAGAATTCACAGTAAAAGAAGCGTACCACCTAACGAAATAAACATCTGCATATCATCTGTGTCACATATACATATCGTACCTCAGGAGGCGATTTTTAGGAAAGATTATGCAGCGAAAGGTAAAATTACAACTGTAACAGGTACTTACAAAGGACAGGTACCCAGTGTCCTGAGTCCATACATAGGGAATTGAATTTACTCAGAAGTTTCCCAGAGGAAACAAACTGACAGGAAAGGTAGAGGAAGAGTTGAGTAGGTGAAGAGGCATGGGCCTCACTCCACTTGCCTCCCTGTGGCAGGGGACAGTGCAGCTCAACGGTAGAAAGCAAAGGGTGAGGGAGCCAAGCAGGAACTGAGGCCAGCCACAGAGGCAGAGAGCAAGGCAGAAGAGGGATGAGGGCGACTCCATTCTCCAACATGTGTAGGTGACCAAGTGGAAGTTGCATGCACACAATCCCTCTCTCTTCCCGCACAACTGATTTATAGCACCTCTAGACCTTCTGCCAAAGAACACAAATAATCAGTATCAGTGTTGCATGTATCTGGCCTGCCTTCAAATTTGAGGGTCTGTAAAATGTATTCCAAACTGAAACTCCAGGGGCCGAGGTTGCATTTGCTACATACTGAAATCTTTTACTGAGGTTTCTATGCATTCCCTCCAGCAGGTGGAGTGCAGGAAAATGCTTTTTATCCTAACAAATTCCCTGATACCCTAAAGGAAAGGTGGAGTTTGCCAGCAGAGCCCAGGGTGAGAGTGGAGCAGAGAAGCACTGATTATGCATTTATGTCTCAATCGCCACGTTGAAAACATCAAGCAATTATGTTTGTTATGGTTCCAGAGAATCACAATGTGAGGTTTCTGCTCAAGTTTGGGTAACTATGTTATTAATCAGCTTAATGCAGCTTAAAAAGAAGCACATTACCCAAACCTGCATTCTTCATGAGCGAGAAGCCAAAAGGCACCTTGGAAACTCTTCAGAGATGGTACTAGTTTCACAGTCAGGAAGGAACTGGCTGGCTGGAGACGTCTTAACCCAGGCATGAAAACAGATAATATAAACACGTTTACACAGACCTAGGGAAGAAAATTCAACAGCCCGTATCACCTCAGGAACTAGCTTCTTAATGCCCTATAATCCAACACTGACCCCACAGAAAGAACAAAGAAATCAAAGAGAAAGAAAGTAAATAGAGCGCTTCAAATTCTGTGTGAAATACCACAGATTCTTTATAAGAACCGCTATGAATTGATATCATTCCTTTTCTTAAGAGGATGGAGATATGCCTTCCGGATAAACAAAAAATTTGTTCCTGACTCCCTGCTATGGAGGAAGGATTGTGAAAAATATCAGAGAATCCAGGAAAAAAAAAAAAAAAAAGGACCCTATGAAAGGGTCACAACACAGTTGGAGAATGTGATAGACAAACAAATCATTAGAATACAAGTATGGAAGAGTACCTAAAGAAATATGTCCTAGAGGCCACAGTAACACAGGTGGGAGAAAGATGCTTCCCAAGAGAGTCAGGGAAAGCTTTCCAGAGAGGAGCAGATGTTAGGGTTCAAGCGTCCTGTGCTCCCCAAATGCATATATTAAAACCTAATGGCCAGCCGGGCGTGGTGGCGCATGCCTGTAATCCCAGCACTCGGGAGGCTGAAGCAGGATGATCTCTGTAAGTTCGAGACCAGCCTGGGCTACATAGTGAGCTCCAAGTCAGTCTCAACTACATAGTGAGACCCTGTCTCAAAAACAAAAACAAAAAAAAACCTAATGGCCAATGTGATGGTGGTGGGAGTTGAGGCCTTTGGAAGGTGACTGGTGCACAAGGGCTGTTACAAAAGGTCTTATAAAGATGATCCCAGAAAGCCCTCTTGCTTCTTCCATCATGTGAGGGCACACAAGAGTTTCAAAGAATTCTACTGTAGGCAGTAAAATAGGCTACTGATTGGCCGAGAGACACGGTTATTCTCAGTCTTTTATCACTAGGAAGAAAAGTCTCCTTCTTAGGATTATGAACATCAACCCGTCTTCAAAATTCAGGCTATAAATTTATACTACTACCTACCTGGTTCCACAACCCCTAGCCTCGGAGACAAACATAAAAAATAGCCTATGGTATTCTTAGCAACACCAAGTAAAAGCAAATAAAAATCTCTCTGCAGATTCAAACCCCGCCCCCCAAATCAGGATGGTTTCCCCATGCGTATTGCATCCTAACCACTAGCTCAAATTTCAAAAATTACTTGCAAAAACCTAAATGAAGGACACGATGATAGCACTGCTGAAAACTCAAGAACTTCAAAAATGGAGCAATTGGATGTTAATTATAGATACATCAAGGGTGGGGGATGTAGCTCAGTGATGCTGCTGCCTGCCTCACAAATGCAAGGTCCTGAGTTCAATCCCCAGTACAAAATATATAGATAGATAGATACATCATGAAATAAGTATCTTTAAAATGATCAAATATATTCTGGAAAAGAGATTTTTAAAATGAGAAATACAAAGGCTACCATAAACACAAGATTGACTGGCAGATTTCACTTAGAAAGGAAGCAAATAGAACTTCAGACAAGAAACAGAAATACAAGAATTTAAAAATCTAAATGGGCTGAATTTCCAGGAATGGCAGAGGATTGAAATGGTCACGAAATCCTCCCACAGACAACAAGATGAAAATTTAAAAAACAAGATAAGTTAATATAAACAACTACTGACATATTCTATAGAGAAAAATCAAGAACAGATAGAAGCAGGACAATTTAATTTCAAAAACTGCCACAGAAAGCGGTAAGAATTTTGAGCTTATGTCTTTCTGGCCTGATGGTGAAGCTGGGCTCTCAAAGCTGCAGCTGTGAAAAAATCGGGGTGGAAAACCACAGCCTCACCAACTAATGGTGCCAGAGATCAGAGTTCAGGCTGCAAAAGTAGCTAGAAATATACAGGAAAAATACTGGCAAGATGAAAAAACCACAGAAGGAGTATAAAACTGTGAGGATAAACTCTTCCCAAATCCCTGGCCAAAAGCTAAACTACACAGATGTGGTAGAACATTCTGAAAAGCCTGGCAAAAAAGTGGACAGAAAGCAGAAATATCTGCTCTTTAACAAGAGCTATGTGCATTTGTCTCTCCCCCCACCTCTCTCTCTTTTGTTTTTGATAACCGAGTGACTTGTGACTTTTTCAACATGCACAAGTCAGATGGCAGGAAATTGAATTGCATAGGCTTGAAATGTCAGAGATAGAGCTCAGAATCCTCCAAATAGCTGCAAAACAGCGAGAGAGGAACCCCAGAAGTAAGAAAATCACAAAAAGAGTATCTTCCATCTCTGTTGAAATTCTTGGCTAACCAACAAATGACAGACACAGGGAAAACTTCCAAAGGGCCAGGTAAAAAATACAGCAATGGGAAGACGTAAGAACAGAGAAAGCTACTGTGCATCAGAATAGTGACCGCATTTGCAGGTCGAGTTCAGACAAGTTAATTTCCCACTAAATCAATAACCCAGTGATCCTCAGAAGAACACAACAGAATCTAGAGTGGCCCAGCTTTCAATCAGAAGCTACTAGACAGGCAAAGACAGTTTGAAGTGTCTTTGAGTCCACACTCAGGGAAAAAGGAGCCAATGGAAACTGACTCTGAGTGGCTCCAGATGTTGGATCTAGCAGGCAATATCTTTAAAGTAGTTATTACAAATAATTCAAAAATTAAAGAAAAATACAAGATCATACTGAGTAAGTAGCTAGGGATTCACATAGAGAAATGAAAAATTAAAAATAACATAAAAAATCAGGAAAGTATAGGACTGAAAAATATTTTTTTAAATCCCCCAAATTTAAAAAGTTCACTACATGGGCCCCACAAAACGTTGAGGATCGTAAAATAAAGAATCAGTGAACATGAAACTAGAGCAATAGAGATGCCAAATCCAAACGACAGACAGACTAAAGAGTGAAAAGAAATGGGAACTTCAGAAACCTGGAAGAATAATAAGCAAATAACTAGAATTACACAGGAAGAGGAGAGAGAGAGTAGGAAGGAGAAAAAATAGCTGAAGGAATATTTGCTACAAACTTCATACAAAAAGACAGTTTTAGGGGTTGTTTTAGTTACTTTTCTCATTGCTCAGACAAAATAGCTGATATTAATAGTTAAAGGAGGAAAGATGTATTGTAGCTCACAGTTTGTACAGCTTTCATAGTTTGTACAGTCCATAGTTGGCTGGATCCAAGGCAAGATGTCATTGCAGAGGAAAACAGTTTATGGCAGGCAGAAGGCAGAATGCAGAGCAGGAGCAAGCAGTGAATAGTGAAGCAGCAAGTGACAACAGCAGCCCTCTTTCTGTCCCTTATTTTCTATCCAGGCTACCTACCGTTAGGGTGTGTAGCACTTATGCTCAGGGTGAGACAGCTAGCAGCTTACCATGAATCAATCTCAGCACACATCTTTAACCCCAGCATCACATACTCTAGACCCAGCCACCTCTGAAAAGCCCTGTCTATGACCACATGAGGCTTTGTAGGGCATAGAGACACAAGCCATAACAGGAGTGGTGTAAATGTTCTTTTCTTTTTTTTTTTTAGTACTGGGGATCAAACTTATGAAGCCAGCGCCAAAACCACTGAGTTAAATCCCGGCCCATTGTTCTTTATTTTGAATGTGATATCTCATCAGTGTCTGCATTAATCAAGACTCACTTAACTGTACAATATAAATGCGGTGTATAAAGTACACCTAATACTTTATGTAAAAATAAATGATGTCCCAGCCCAAATGAGCTCATTTTCACCCCTTTTTTCTCTTTTTCACCCTTTGAAATTTTTTCTTAAAAGATATTCACCCATTACTAAGTTGGCTTACAGATAAATGTTATTAGGTTAAAGGCATGCCCTTCTTTCCCCAGGCTGCTGGCTGATCAAGGTAACATCAAGATTTATTTTATAGGGCCAGGGATTTAGCTCAGTGGTTCTGCCTTCTGCCTTGCAAGTGCAAGGTCCTGAGTTTGATCCCTGATACAAAAAAAAAAAAAAAGATTTCACAAAAGTTACGCATATTGTCACTTATTTGCAACAAGCAAATTGCAATGAACAGTTACAAAAATAAAAAATATGTGTTTTCTTTTGTTTGTCAAAGTAAATATGTAGAAACCCTTGGGTTTGAAAAGACTATTTAATGGGACTCCCCTTGGTGAATAAAGAAGCAGCTTCTCAGAAAAACAATTATTCTGGTTTTAATTCATTAAAGGGACCCCCAATATTTTTCATAACCTTATGGGAGACACACCCCTAACAAATATTGTCTTGATATGTTATAATACATTGATCACATTGGTTATCATTGATGTTTAAGATCTAAATATATTATAAAGTGTTTGCATTGGTTTAGTTCTAAATATTTGATTGTGGTGTCTACATTGGTCACTTCAAAAGATTAATTTTTGTGGCATAAACAAAAAGGTGTTATTAGAAAGATACTTTTGATACCAAACTACTCTGAAGGGCATAAGGTTTTATATAACTGTGATACTTATTACTGCTACTTTTATGGTGTAGTAAATATATTCATGCCCTCTAACTGTATGGGTTTTACAACATATTGTTTATGGTAACAACCTTTTGATTCAGATATTTGTCTTTCTCTTATGCTCCAGCCACCTATGATAATAGGCACACTTATAAGCTGATATATTTTCCTTAGATGACATACTGTCAAAAATGGCTTCCTAGGCTGGGAGTTGTGGTGCACACCTGTAATCCTAGCTCTTGGGAGGCTGAGGCAGGAGGATCACTGAGAGTTCAAGGCCAGCCTGGGCTACACAGTGAGTTCCACAGCAGTCTGAACTACATAGTGAGACTCTGTTTCAAAAAACAAACAAACAAAAAATAGCTTCCTAGATAAGAGCCTTTTTCATGCATTTTTTTGGGGGAGCATGTCTAACAATGGCTATTTTATACTAAGATACACATTAAGTATATCACTGATTCAAAACCTTTTTCTTTTAACATCCTACAGGGATTCAACCACTAGAACAACCATGATTGGCAATAATAACGGTCTCGCACCTATATTTTTACCCAAATTCTTAATACCCAGGTAAAATTGTATAGTGGCATTCACTACTCTTATTACAATACCAATGCTATTGATATCCTCTTCTGAATGTTCAACAACTAAAGTTTAGAGACTAGAACTAGAAAGGTAACTGGGCTAAGAAGACAGCCATCACCCCACTGGTACCATGCAGCCAACTGTAAGCCATTTTTAACTTCTGCTTTAGCTTCCTCATTACCTTTGCATTCCAAGTCCATCAAAGTACATCCAGTCTCTTAGGCTATTAAAGGGTTTCATTTAAAGTAAACAGTGTTACTGTGCTCAGGGTGTTAATGACATAATACTGAGGACTGCCAGGGTTGACCTAAGCCAATTTTATTATAATATTAATAAAATATGCACAAGTATATAAAACTAGGTATAAACTTCTTATGTGTATAGTTCTTACACCCTATTAAACCTAACAGATGCATAAATATACATGGAATTTATTTAGAAATTAAAAACAAAATTACATGAGGCAAGAGAACCACCCGCTGCAGGCTCAAGGCCAGCCTGATCTACACAGCAAGACCCTATCTAAAAAACAGACAGACAAACAAAAGCCCACAAAATCACAATGCCGATAAAATCCAAAATATTGACAAAACTGTGATGAAATGTGTATCCTTTCATCAGCAGGCAGACACCAGGGTTCACAGAAACTGGAATCCTATAAATCGGCTGTGTATTTTCTGCTGTGCTGTGGGAAACCAGCTCAGAGACGCAGAAGGAAGGGTCTAGAATCAAACCTAGGCTGAACCCCAGTGGCTCTATCTGCTGTCTTGTTATACAGAGTAGCAAGAGCACTTTGGCGAGGAGCAGCTACGAGGATTTGATGCAGAATGTAAGGAAAGCCCAGGGCCAAGCCCACTTTAACTTGTTCCTTTGCTGTTGCTGAAATTTGGTTTGCTTCAGTGCCAGGGTTCAAACCCAGAGCCTCACACTTACTAGACAAGAGCTCTACCACTGAGCTACATGTCTGGGCCTTTTCCATTATTTTCAGTTTTTTTGGATTTTTTTTCCCCCTTTTTTGTACTGGGGATCGAACTCTGGTCTTTGCACTTGTGAGGCAGGCGGTGGACTTTTCCATTATTTTTGAAAGGCAAACTGATTTAATGAAGCATCCCAAAATACAACATCAGCAAATTTTCCATTCAAAGAAAAAAATCTGATGACCTTAGGACACAAAGATGGTTCTGTGTTTCCATCTGCAAGAAAGGGTCCTGAGTTTAGTGTGGCTCAGGCCTCACACCTATGATGGGACGTTACCGGCCCTGCCCGGTCCCTGTGTGAGCTCAGACCTGGGGACTGAAGGGGGTGTGGCCCAACACATGAGGGATTTAGGATAAGTTTGCAGTGCTTTTGAAAGCTCCTCCCCACAACACAAACATCTCACAGAACTCTGACGTGCCAGTGTACCTGTGGGAACTGATTTGGCTATATTACACACACACACACACACACACACCCCACTTATTAAACTCTGACATCAATTATTTCTAGATGTTAGTTAGAGAAATACAGAACACATCCTGAGGTCCCGTTCTTACATTTTGTTGTAGCCTCTTGGAAAAGAAGGATTTTAAACCAGTGAGAATCTACGGCTTGGTGGAAGGCTATGGCAGGGTGTGGGTAAAAGGAAGGATTTGTTACACTTTAGGGGCAAAAGAGTGCTTATAAACATTAAAGAAAAAAAAATATATATATACACCCACTATCACACACGTGCAGTGGTGCATGCCTATAATCCCAGAATGCCCAGCCTGAGCAACTCGACAGTTTAGCAAGAACTTATTTGAAAAACAAAAGGCCTAGGGATGGAGCTCAGTGTGAAGGCCCTGGGTTCAATGCCCAGTAATGGAAAAAGAAAATGCAGCCCACCCTATATTCAGTCTACAAAGACAGAAAAGTCAGCTGCACAAAATAATAATCTTATAATTTTAGTTTCTGCTGCAATTTGTGAAAAGCAAGGCTAGACTGAACTTGAATCTTCACGGTGCTTATCAAGGGAAATTTAACAGGCAAACTAGCAACACTAGAGGAGCAATTTTTCAGTACTGCAAAAATGAACAAACAAAAAACCCAACTACTTGGTTGGGGGTGTAGCTTCACGGGAGGGCACGGGACTGCCATGAACACGGCCCTGGTTCAATCCCCAGCACCGCAAAACAAACAAAGACCCCTACTTTTTAATGACTCCAGCCCCTACTGTATACAAATGGAGCTACTTAAAAATAAATTATAAATGTTTGTTAATAAAGAAAGTCTATGAAATCCCTTTCCAACAAAAGGACATCCTTTTCCAGACCTGTTATAGTTCAGACTAGTCTTACTGCTAGTTATTCTCAAGAGACAAGGAATTAGCTGAGCTCTTGGCTGGGTAGGTTAAGAGTGCACTACAAATGAAGTAAATGCTGCAGAGTTAACTTTCCACATGCCACTCTCTGCTTCTATCCTTATGTCTTCTAATGTCTAGCAAATTCTGGACATGCAAAACAAAGGCCAGAGATAGGATCACTGAGAGGCTTAACAAAGATCACCTTCTGACTGTTGCAGACCACAACACCTTGGTCTTCACCCCAAGGGGCCCTGCCCCATAGCTGAGCTGTGACCCTCTGCCTCTTCCTCCCAGGATACTGATGCCACTAATGAACAAACTTTGATGGAATTCCTCACACCCTTTAAGAATGCAAAGGGCAATGATTAGATTCAGGCAGAATACCAGATTCTTAGAAACTAGAATCTCCCCTCCCCTCCCAGTTTAAATTAACATGAGGAGAGGCAGAAGAATTGGAAGAAGGAGCTCAAAAAACACTTGTGTGACAGAGTACTCAGAACCATTATACACAGTGACCAATGGTGGAAATGACCCAAGTTTTATCAGTGGATAAAGAGTAAACAAAAAGCAGCAATTACATACAATGGGAAATTACTTGGCCATGATAGAGAATGATGTGCAAGGGCCGCACAATACTAGGTGAACTTTGAAAACACTATGCTAAGTGAAATAGACCAGATTAAAAAATCAACTATTGTATGAATCCATTTATAAGAGTTACCCAGAGTAGGCAAATTCATAAAGGCAGAAAGTAGACTAAAGCTTGCCAGGGGCTAGAGGAAATGGGACGTTATTGCTTAATGGTTACACAGTTTCTGTTTGGGGCAATGAAAAGGTTTTAGAAACAGAAAATAGTGATGATTTCACAACAGGGCAAATAAACTAATACACTGACGTGTATACTTAAAAAATGGGTGAAGGAGCTGGGTGCGGTAGTGCATGAGTATAATTCCGTCCACTTGGGAGACTGAGGCAGAAGGATTACAACTTTAAGGCCAACCTGGGCAACTTTGTGAGAACTTGTCTTAAAAAAATAAAAAAGATACACGAGCCCCAGTCCTCAGCACCAGAAAAAACAATTAAAGAAACAAATTCTTTCCTTTCTTTTCTCTTTTGTCTTTCTTCTTTTCTTTCTGTTCTTTCTTTTCTTTCTTTCTATCTACCTATGTACCTATCTCTCCATAACCTTTTTAAAAATCAGGGACTCAAATCACTGGAAACAATCCAAATGTCCTTCAATGGATGACTAAATACAAAAACTGCAGCAATGTGAAATAAACTATTGTTACGTACAACTTGGATTAATTGCAGGGCCATTATGCTGGGTGAAAGAAGCCAGTCACACCAAGCTGACTTATTGGATGATTTCATTTATATCACATGCTCAAAATGGGATGGAGGGGCCAGAGATTTAGCTCAGTGGTTCCGCTGCCTGCTTCACAAGCACAAG
>NW_022900915.1:14985943-14995575 GCF_012274545.1 Fukomys damarensis
GGACCCAAGTTTGATCCCCGGTACCAAAAAAAAAAAAAAAAGGGGATGGAGAACACATTCGTGGCTGCCAGGGGTAGGTTTGGGGAAGAGCATGCTTCTAAAGGGACAGCACAAGAAACTGTTCAGAGCTCTGATGGTGGTGATGGCTACATGAATTTAGAAGATGTTAAAATTCATAGAACATCGCACTTTAAAAGTCAAAGTTTAAAAAATAACACAGGATAGAAATACAAATGTCAACACTTGCTGTCACCGTTCCTGTAGCCACTAATAACTGCTTCCTTTCTCAACCTTCCACCCCCAAATTTCCCACAGATTTCTCTAAGTTTTAAAACTGCAGAAAGATCGCTATCGGAAAACTTGTCTTATAAAAATTATAACAAAGGGTCCGTATTTCTATTCATAGAAGGGATTCTTTTCTCTGTACCACATCCATCCATGTAGTCACAATGCTTGTCTCTGTAGCCTTGATGCTTTTCCTGGACAAACTTTTTCACATGGGAAAAAGAAATGTTGCTGTGTCCCAGTGATAATGTCTACAGGTCCTGGGAAACCATAGACAAACATCTATCATGACACAGTAAGGGGCACACTCAGCCCTTCCTTGGAGGTACAACCTTGGAGGAGGTATGTTTTCCCACTACATGTCTTCTAGGTTGTTTAATGATGGCTCCTGAAAGCTGTTTGTTTCAAGACTCTTGAGTACAGGAAAGCAGACCACCCCATACGAGCCCAAAGAGATGCCACCAAACAAATGCACACACAAAAAATCTACAGGACACTAGATCTCTACCAATGGCTTGCTCAAGAAAAATGGTAAGAGATGGCTCCCAACTAGGTGGTATTTCTGGGGCAGTGCATGCTGTCCTGGTACCTCTGGTTTCCGGAAGCTTCTGGAAGCTGCTGGAAGTTCCTAGAAGCCTCTGAAAGCCATAGGACATTCACAGGCAGCTATAGATCCTGCTTGTGAGCTGGAAAATCACAAGAGAAAGCAGAGATTGAGTATTTTGCTTTATCTCACCATGTACTTCCTCACCTTTTCTTGCTATGTAGGGTGCCACCCAGTAAAAGCATTTTATAAGCAAACCATTCATCAGGACTCTTAATTAAAAAGTTACAAAGTGTAACACTAGAGCTAGTTTTGGCATCTTCTAACACCTTGTTAACTACATCACTGGTCTTCTGTTGAGGCCAGGAGGCTCAGGAATTACTGTGTAAGATCTATCCTTATGCTTGAACAAAAAGAAAAACAGCAATGCTTGTCCTTAAAAAATTGTCCTCCACCGTGTGAGTGTGAGAATTTGCCAGATCACGAACCAAACAGGAAGGATATGACAAAGAGAGGAAGATCTACTTAGACTTGTCTAAATTCAGGAACATCCACCTTTACCCAAAGGAGGAGCAGGAATAAGTAACCCATTTTTCATAGGCCTTTCAAGTACAGTGGAAGATGATTTTCCAGCTTCTCTTTGCAGAAGACAGCTAAGGATAAATATCTAGGGATTTGAACTATACTGTGGTCCAAAAGCTGCACATTTTGTGAATTTTTAATTGAGCCCAGGTACTCCTTTGTTTTGGATCACAGTGAGTGGATCTACATCGAACCCATGACCATTTATCTTCCATGACTGGTAAACTGAAACATGAAAGAATTCACCCAACGGAACTAATTTTTTTTAAAAAATCTTGTCTGTTGCATTATGGAAAGGGGAAGAGGAAACGAGGTTCTACTGGGGCAAGGAATCCAATTCCATTTCTCTCCTAGTGAGAATAAGGTGAGACTTAAAAAAGAAGATGGGCCCCAAGTGGGTCCCGTAAGGTTCAGGAGCAATACCCTAAACCAGGTTTTGTCAGCATCTATGACATTCTCACTTGCCCACAAGAACCAAAATAATTTCCTTGTTGGTTCTCTCCAAGGAGAAAGTTATAGAGCCTATTTTTTAAAAAAAATCAAAATAAGAAATCAGGAAGTCAAAAGAAGGATTCTAACTCTTACCTATTTTCTTTAGCCTAGAACAAGTCAACAGGGCTATAACATTGGCAACCTGTCCCTCGGATCTCTCCAGAAAGTTCTAACAGGCACTTTGCAGTGTGAACAGACTAGAAGAGACATTAAGCCTGGCAAATACACAAGACCAAACATCCTATCTCACTGAGTTAGGGATTAATTATATAAGTGGGCAGAATGCTAACAAGGAACACTAATGCATCTTGGAAATGTGGACACCCTAGACAAAAAGGCTGGAAACCGGTGATATTTGGAACAGAGAGGGCTATGTATTGACCAGAGGCTGTGTCCTCGGGAAGCACTGAAATGACCCAAGCTTAGCCCACGGCCCTCGCCATTGTGGTGTGTATGTGTGTGGATACTGAGGGCTGAAACCAGGGCTTTTTAGAATTGTTCCACTGGACTACACTGTTGGGGACGAGCCATGATATGCACAGATCCGTGGAGACCAGGAAACAGGCCCCCCAGTCCCAAAGTCTGAGTTAACTTACCTCAGGCACAGAAAAGTATTCAAAAGTCTACAGACTTCCTGGATGTATGGGAAAACCATGAGCACAGGCTGAGGCAAGATAGCAGCATTCTACTGAAGGCAGTAAAAAATGGAGGCATCCAGGTACAGGAAGGACCTTAACCTGTTCCCCTTTGAGATGCTACATTTGTTCCCTATCTTACTATTCTAATCTTACCCCAGTTGCTG
The DNA here is from genome assembly GCF_012274545.1 of Fukomys damarensis. Classification (NCBI taxonomy): domain Eukaryota; kingdom Metazoa; phylum Chordata; class Mammalia; order Rodentia; family Bathyergidae; genus Fukomys; species Fukomys damarensis. The sequence goes on from NW_022900915.1 coordinate 14,988,649, forward strand.
TTCCTAGAATAATGTACTATCTCCTCCCCTGTGCTTCCTGAGGAGTAAAAGTGGGCCCATCCTGGAGTTCATTGAAGCCTGTCCACCAGAGACAGATGCATCCTGGTTCCCCTTGCCTACTGAATATTGTTTCTGTCTCTTTCTTTTAGTCCCTTTTGTTCTCCCTGCAGGTATTCAGGGATTTGATTAGTTCTGGATACTACACCTCCAGTCCTTTTTATTTTGAAACAAGGTCTTGTTAAGTTGCACAGGCTGGCCTCAAACTTGCAATCTTCTTGCTTCAGCCTTCTGAGTACAAGGTGTGGTAAAAAAATACACTGTGTGTTTAAATTTTTGTACAGAAGATATATGGCCATGAATCCACCTCTAAATATTCCCTTTTGCTTCAAAAACACTATCCTCTTGTTCTTACCATTTTCTGAAGCAGTTCTGGAAAGTTCTCTTTCATGAGTGTCTTTAATTGTGCTGTCATGGCTACCTCAATGTCCTGAAAGCATTTTCCTTCCATGGCCATTTTCACTTTGGGGAAGCATCAGAAGTCGCATGGGGCCACATACAGTGAGTAAGATGGATGAGGACACACTGTAATATTTTTACGAGCCTGCCTTTCCCTTGGATGACAGTTGGTAGCAGCATTTACCATATTTTTATCACATTTTGTAAATACACTCATGAAAATGGACTTCCAGAACTGCTTCGGGAAGCAGCAAGAATACTGGGACAAGTGTGCTTGAAACAAGGAGGAGAACTGTGGGATTTGTTTGTTTGTTTGTTTTTGGTACCAGGGATCAAACTCAGGACTTTGCGCTTGCGAGGCAGGCAGCAGAACCACTGAGCTAAGTTCCCAGTGAGGAGAATTTTGTAGGGGATCAACGGCAGTATGTCTTTTACTGGAATATACTTTAAAAATTTTAAACATTTGCCATATCTTTCAATCACCCTTGTCGCTGAGACCACAAGCGTACACTACCACAGAGAACTCAGGCTCATCATCCCTGACAGTCTTTTCTGCTTGGCCCTCCTCCTCCCCCTCTCCCTCCTCTACCTACAATCTGCTCTTGGCCTCCACTCCTCTGGGGCAGCTGCCGCTAATCTCACGACTACAATAAGATTTCAAGGCTGACTCCCAGCTCCTCTTGGGGAGGTGTGGGCCAGTGTGTTCAACTAAGTACCCACTGGACTCTGACCAGTGGAAGGTCTGCAAACTCCCCGAGTAATGGTCTGCTTTCCCTTCGGTCCCAAATCTGTTCCTCTTCCTGTTTTCACTCATAAGAATGCTTTACTCCAAAGTAAAAATTACTCCAAAATGTTCCTGTGATACTTGCTCAAAACGAACAGATTTCCAACCACGAAGCCAGAGGGTGATCATGCTATATAAATGTACCTGTTCAACCCTGGAGCTGGGTAGACAAATACGGGGAAGGGAAGCTGTTGGTGGTTAGTTTGGGGTGGGGAGTAGGGGAGGAGTTTCCGGGAGACCGGAAGCAGCTCTTTGAAAGAAGGACGTGCTGATCACGTAGTCCCAGCACTTTCAGTATTTATGTTTACTGTAATTGTATATAAGACCTACCTTATTGTTTATAAGATAAGGAGCACTATAAACACACATGGAGTTAACTTAAGAATTCAGGGTAGCAAAGCCTCTGTGTCCTTAAATAAGACTCAGAACCTTCTAGAGAATGACAGAGCAGTTTCTAGAAGGATCGAATGTCCAGCAGCCTCACTCTTGACCCCGAACTTCCTGACCTCTTCTTTAAGGGTCTTCACCTGTGTACGACCACTATCTCTGCATACACAAAATCCCCTTCCTCTGCTCCCACTTATGTCTCAGACCAGCTGGCCACTTTACAGAGGACATTAAAACACAAGCAAACAAAAACAAAGAGCAGCTATTTCCTCACAGTTGTTTTCAGAACTTGAAATCTAGACATAATTTAATCATCAACTCCTATCACACTCCTATTAAAAACTATAAATTTATAGTTTCCAAAGAGAAAACTGTCCTAGGAGAGCTTCTGAAGGCCACAAAACAATTTTGTGGCAGACACTGAATCCAAACTCATTGACTTCACCTCCTGTCTCAAGTCCTTTTTATTCCTCCAGCTACCACCCTTAAAAATGAGGTCGTGAGCTGGGGCTGTAGCTCAGTGACAGAGCACTTGCCTACCATGCACAAGGCCCTTAGTCTGACCCCCAGCACCACAAAGGACACTGACAAAAACATAGTGAGGTCTTCGCTGTCTCTTCCTATTCTGAGGTTTCCTCCTCCCCAGCTCTGTGCATTGTCTTGGTTCCTTGGCTCCTAGGAATTGGTATATCCAAATATCTTACTGTATCCAACATCAAACTTTAACTACTGTGGCACATGAAACCCTTGTTTGTTGTAACCCTTTCTCATAATTCTGATTTCCCGTCTAAGCAACTTACCTAGCTTACAACAGTGTTATCTGGAGTTGAAAACTGAGTCCTTGGGTCTCCATGAATGGCCATGGCTCTCAGGTAACCTGTTTTAACCTCTCTGGAGGTCTACAGTAAGTCTCCCAGACAGGACAAGAAAGTGAGCTCTCAGAATGTTGCACAATAGAAGCTGGGTGTGGTGGTTCAAGCCCATAATCCCAGCACTCTTAGAAGTTGAGGCCAGAGTTTCACAAGTTCAAGCCCAGCTTGGGCAATCTAGCAACTCAGACCTCGTCTCATAAAAAATAAAGAAGGGCTTGGGATGTAGCTCAGTTCACAGGCCCTGAGTCCAATCTCCCAATCTCTAGTACTGCAAAAAAAAAAACCTACATTACACTCTCTATATGTTAATGCCCTAAACATATAGCTATTAAAATTGCATGTGTGTATATATGCACACACAAACACAAGCATTAGAGCATATTTATTAATAACAGCTATTTTTGCTATAATATTTGGCTCAAAACACCAATGTAAAAGGCACCCAAAGATCACATAGCACATAGGGAGTTTATATAACATCATGTCTTAGCCTCAGTCCTGGGCTGAAAGTCACCAAAAAGTATTCTTTGTCCTGCTTTTGTTAGCCAGAACTCTGAGAGCCTGTTCTGCATGCCAACTCAGGAGAGCTGGAGAGTCAGCAATGATCAGCAGGAATTTCATTTGCCTGGGGCCTCCAAAACCTCATAAAGCAGTGCCTTTAACATCTTGGCTATCTCTGAGGGATGGGGATGAGAGACAGCCTCCCCGTTTATAAAGAAAAATGGTGGGAGGGGCATTACATGATGTATAAGATTCCTTTCCTAGAAGTTTACGTATGTGTCTCAGTTTTCCTTGGCCCACCTTACAGGGTGTGTTTCTGTTTTTTCTTTAACTTTTGCTTTGGGGTACTCACCAGGAAATACTAGAAAATCTCCCTTCCCCACCCCACTTTCAGGCAGGGCCGAAACTTGATTTTTAAAGGTCTGAGCAGCTTGCCCCTCTCACTGTTTGCTCCCCTCCTATTCCCAATCTCAGAAGCAAACTGCGTTTTTGGTTGAGGGGATCATATTAGATCATCCAGAGGGGAGACGGAGCCCACTGCTTTGTGCCAAAGCAACAGAAGCAGCAGATTCAAGAGGGCCTCTCAGTGTGCTTCACAAGGTCAGGGTGTAGGAGTTCACAGGGCACCTGTGCCCAGGGGCGTGCTGAGTACCGAGCAGGAATAGAGAGCAACTGTTAAGCCACAGAACTGTGGGGGCCGTGCCAGGGGCGTCTCACCACTCTGGGCCTGCGGAGAGCTCTGCGGAGGACATCACTGAGCCTCTCGGGGCAGCAGGGCCTAAGAGACAGCCAAGAAAAGCCACTCGCAAATAGTAACAAATAACCCAAAATACTTCCCAATTCAATTGCTACGGCCAGCATTACTCTGATACCAAAACCAAACAAAGACATTGTAAGAAAACTCCAGACCAATATCCCTCCCAAACATAGATGCAAAACATTAGCACGGTGTTGTGGCTTGTGTTTAGATGTCCCCTTGAAAGGCTTTTGTGGTCTTAGGTGGGGCTTTGTTTCTTGGTGCAATACTAGGCCCAGGGGAATTAGGATTAAAAGTATAAGTGCTACCCACCCTAAGTAGTCTGAATCAGATAAAAGGGGCAGGGAGACACGGTTAAGGCTCTCTTGTTGCTTTTGCTGTCTTCTGCCACCATGAACTGTTGCCCCTCTGCCACCCTGCCTTAGAGCTTGCTGATTATGGTCTGCAACCTCTACAAACTGTGAGACAAGTAAACCCCTCCTCTTTAACTTTGGGTGTTGGATATTTTGTCTCAGCAATGAGAGAAAAGTAACTAACACAATCTATGTATTCTAGCAACACAAAAAAGGGCAATGGTGGTACAGTCACATAGTAGAGAACTAACTCAGTATTTTAAAAAAACTACCGATACCCATAACATGCATGTAACTAAAAAACCTTATACAGAATAAAAGAAACCAGACCAAAAAAGTATGTGTGTAGTAATAGATACAGATATGTACGATTCCATTTACATAAAATTCTAAAGCAAAACAAAACAAATCAAATGTAGAGTGACAGAAAGCAGATCCGCAGTTGCCTGGGATGGTGGGGGTGAAGGATGAGGTTATTGGGCTGGGGGACTTTTAGGGTGATGGAAATATATACTCTGAGTGTGGCGGTAGTCACATGATATATCAATTTTTCAAAACTTATCAGAATGGAACTTAAGGGCCGGGGATTTAGCTCAGCGGTTCGGTGGCCTGCCTTGCAAGCGCAAGGACGTGAGTTCAATCCCTGGTACCGCCCGCCAAGAAAAAAGGAACTTAAAATGGTGCTTTTCATTGCATGTAAACTACAGCTCAATAAAACTGTTTTTGTTTTTTTTTTAAATCTGAAAACAATCTTGTCTAGTGGGGGATTTAATCTTTAAAAGGCCATTATATCCACTATATTTGGAGTTTGCCCAAAGAGCTCTGATCCCCCAGAAAACTCATTTCCAGAGATGGCAGTGTAGCTCGGCAGGAGAGCATGTGAATAGCATGTGCAAGGCCCTGGGTCCAATCTGCAGCACTCTAAAAAAACAAAAACCTCACTTCACACCAAGGATTCTCTGAAGTAGTCACAGAAGAGCCTTGAGAAAGGTAATAGAAGTGAGAACAGCACAAAAATAATTGAGCCAAATCAGAAGAACCTTCCAATAACTAACATTTCATCAAAACATCAAAAGAGAAACATTTCATCAAAAGTCCATGAATATAGCCAGCTGGTGACCCACATGCTGGTAATTCCAGCTAATCAGGAGGCTGAGGCAGGAGGATCACAAGTTTGAAGCCAGCCTCGCTAATTTACCCAGACCCTGTATTAAAAACAGACAGACAAACAAACAAACAAAAACCCTTGAGTGTGGTATCCCTGGATGGTTCCTGAGATGAGGTTTCCACAATTACAAGAGCTAGGTTCTCTCCCTCAATTCGGACAGACTTTTTCTCTTAGCAGGACTTTCTCCGGAGAAGCCTCTAGGCACAAGCGTAGCTCCCAAGGGACAGCCAGCAAGGAAATGGGGATCTCAGTCCTGCAACCACAAGGAACAGAATTCTGCCAACAACCCAAGTGATCTTGGAAATGGATTCTTTCCTGAGCCTCCAGAAAAGAGCTCAGGCTGCCAACAGCTCCTCGTACTGGGTCTGTGAGAAGCAGAGCAGAGGAGCCACTGCACGCCAGGTTTCCCAGCACAGCACCCTCTGTTTCTGCCAAGAAAACTCCAAGTCCATTAAAGTAGGAGAAAAAAGTGATACTGGTCATTTGATGATACTGGAGTTTTGGTTTTTTTTGGTTTTTTTTTTTTCAATTTTCAAACTTACTTGACACAGACTTGTCATTTGAAGCAATACAAGAGCGTTTATATGAGTTGGGCTCAATAGACTACATTTAAAAATAATATTGCTTTGTGGTTGTAATTGCATTCCCTGTTTAGATTTGCAAGCCAGTGGCTCCAAGGAGTTAATGCATCTCTTTACACATTTAACTTCTTCCCAGACAATGCCTTAGGCACTGAGGAGAGAGAGCTATAAAGCAATATAAAAACTGAGTTGTGAATTATCATTGCATGAAAATATTCCTAGGCCTCTCTGGATAAGTTTGTTCTAATATACTACATCCTGACAGGAGACAGACCAGGCACCACGATTTTTAAAAAAGATCGCCCATCAAAACAGTACAAAGTAGACAAGTTTTCATTTATTTTCTTTGGAACATTCCTGTTGGCAGCCGTACTTGTTTGGTTAATGGAATATTCTTGGCTCATTAAACAGCTCATTTAGGGAAAGGAGCCACTGTGTGTGGGATAGGATGTGGAGTCAGCCCTCTGTCCACTGCCTTGGCCTGCAGAAGTGGTTCCTTTCCAACAAGTCTCACAGACGCTATGTGGATGCGATAAGGTCTAAAATCACGACGAGATAGCAGAGAAAGAAGCGTGGAACAAAGACCGTCTGTCTCAAAGGAAAGGAAGTTAAAAGCTGGGGCTCTTTTCGGTACCCTCTTGGCACCCTGGAGTAGGGGAGGGGACACAGTGGACATCAATATCATGTCCCTCTCTGGGCTACATTTGCACTCAGACCTGTTATCAACTACGCATGCTCACCTTCCCCGAGACTGCAGAGTCCAAGAGGAATCACAGCTTACTCCTAAGACCCTGGCAGTATGACTTCACGACAAAGCAATCTGTCCCAAACCTCTAAAGTGTGAATCAGACAATTCTGTGTTGTTTTCAAGAAAATCTTTAAGCGTGAATTCAAATTTTTGATGGATGTGTGGACTTTAATAAAGCTGCAGGAACTTTTAGTTCCAGAAAAATCAAATTCCATTACAGTGAAAATAATAGTGACCCCCCCAAAAAAAATCCCAAAGTCCTAACAGAGCCCACTTATTTCTAGCAGTATTTTTTTTTTTTTTTTTTTTTTTTTTTTTTT
>NW_022900915.1:14995849-15004237 GCF_012274545.1 Fukomys damarensis
TTTTTTTTTTGAGTTTTTTTTTTTTTTTTTTTTTTTTTTTTTGGTGCTGGGGATTGAACTCAGGTCCCTGCGCTTGCAAGGCAGGCCACCGAACCGCTGAGCTAAATCCCCAGCCCTCTAGCAGTATTCAATATCCTGTAACTCTCAGACAACCCAAAATGTAGGTGGACCTATTAATACATTGAGAAGAAAAATCTTGAATCAAGTATTGGCTTTTTTGACAAAGTATTCCCATCAATGACTGACCACTGTGCAGCATTTGAGAGGTTTCCTATTAAGACCTGCTTCTCTTTTAAATAATGTGATTATAATTTATACCTATAGGGTACTTGCCTGCTCCTCTGGCTTCATCTTTCCACTCGGCCCTGGCTTACACCCTCTATCTTGATGCCTACTCCACCAAAGCAGCAATGTGGCAGATGGTTGGAACACTCAACCCCGCAGGCTGTGACAACGCCAGAACGAGGTCAGTTTGGGAACAACCTTTCCCCTGACCCCCCACACGCAGGTCCACTGGCGATGCACGTGTGACTAAGGCAAAGTTTGTGGTTCTTTGGGTCCATCAAGTCCAGTGTTCAACCCAAGACTTTATATACATGGGCAACAAAATTCATTTCCCAACCCGAAATAGAGAGAATAAGGTTAACTGAGAAATGATAAGGCAGGGCTTAGGTTTACCAAAACTACTCAGAATCTAGAAACCTGAATACAAACAACTCTACTCAAGAGAAAATAAGCAATCTTTGTTCCCATGTGTGAGTTTCCTACATATTATAAGCAAAAACTAGGCATCCAAGAGAAAGCAAGAAAATGCCTACAGGCGTTGCCCTTTCCCTGTTTTGTTTATTCTCCCCAGAAAGAGGGGCATGAAGTCCCATAAATTCTTATGCTGTAAGGGCCAAAGCATTAATTGTACATTATGTTAAGTAAACATTCTGAAATACTGCCACTCGTTAGAGAAGAATGTGAATTTGGACTTAATGGGCCTCAAATGTTCCTTGTGGCTATCTGAACTTGACCGTGAATGGCAAGTCCCCAGCCCCAGAAGATATTAGCGTGTGTAGCCGTAGATCTACTCAATTACAGACTTCTTGATTTAGAGTTGAATTCTTTCCCTGACACCTGTTACTTGAACGGGTTTGCCAGTAAGGACCAAAGGGCGGTGTTTAGGATGAAGGCGGATGGGAAGAACTCTGATGTCCTCCGGTATCAACAGAAAGGAAAAGAAGCAAGAGTCCCCAGTCCCCAGGGTTACCCTGAACAGATCCATGTTCCCCAGGATGCTCCTTTCTGTCCTCATATCCCCATTCTATCTCCCATCAGCACACTCCGTTTGTAGAGAATTATCTAAGAGGCTCTCCTCCGGAGCAGAGGCACCCTTCGGAAGGGCGGGGACCTAACCTCCAGAAGCATCCACGCTCTCACAGAAGACATAACGCATGCAAACGGCACCTGCTGGGCAGAGCTGTGGAAGGGGCTCGGTATTTGGAGGATGCAGTTTACCTCCTTCAGTTCTGCTCCATCTTGTCCGTGGGCTCAGAAGTCTCTGGAACAGAAAAGGTATGGGCCAGGGGAAGTGGCATAGATTGATTTTACTTTCGGTAGAGAGTCCAGGATTCATTCCTTGAGACTGTCACAGTTGCAGGGCTGGGGATTTAGCTCAGTGAATTGCCTGCTTTGCAAGCACGAAGTTCCAAGTTCAATCCCCAGTACAAAAAAAAAAAAAAAAAAAAAAAGACTGTTAAGGTTTTGCAAAACAAGAAAAGATTGAGCGACTCTCAGAACAAAGGAGCTGGGGAGCCCTGACAACTAAAGGCAAGGGGATTCCTGGATTGGAGTCTACAGTTTCCTTACTAGTGATGCGCTGGCTGTTTTGGTTCTGGTGAAGGTACCGTGATAATATAAAATGTTAACAATGGGAAACTGAGCAAGATGTACACACAATATACTCTGTACCACTTTGCAACTTTCCTTTAAGCCTAAAATTACACTAAAACAAAGAAGTAAAAAATGAAGGAAAGAAAATCTGAAAAAAATAAAGTCTATGATGATGGCACAACATAATAAAAACAGTAACAAAAGACACACATGGTATTTACAACATACTAGAGCCAAGCACTGGATCACACGAGATACCGCAGCCTCTCAACAAGTCTAATTCTATACCCACCCCATGGAGGAGGGACTCTGAGGTTCAGAGAGGTTAGGTAACTGGCCTGATGTCACAGAGCTGGGAGGGGACAGAGGAAGAATTCAGACCCAGAGAGAATAACTGCACAGACTTGTTCAAATGTGCCACGCCGCAGCACCTGCCCTTCTGTCATTTCTCCTCTTTGTACGATGGAGAATATTTCGTTGAAAGGCTATTTATTTATTATTTATTTAGTATCAGGGATCAAATTTGGGTCCTTATGCTTGCAAGGCAGATGGTACAACCACTGAGCCAAATCCCTGGCCCCTTTGAAAGGCTACTTAAAAGGACAGAACAGCATCTGACAAAGGGGCTGAGCTGTTGGAGATCTCTTAAAAAACAGGCTGAGAGGCTGCATTCTGCCACCCTCTCCAGGTTATCAATATTTGTATGCATGTTTTAAATGGTAAAAGTATTAGTCAAATATGGAAAAACTACAGAGAAGGCTTCCAAATAAACATCAAGACCCACCTCATGTCCTCAGCCTCTGGTTCTAATGTTTGTAGTAAAGAGAAACCGATTGAAGGTGCGCACAAATGAGAGAGTTCATGGGCTGGGGTGTAGCTCAGCAGTGGTACACTTGCCTGGGTGCAGAGCCCAACACCACAGACACGCGCAGTGTGCACAGAAGGAACGCAGCTCTGTTCCTGAGGTCCTTGAACCCGAGACCCCTGACTGCCCTTAGAACTTCATAGGAATAACGGCAGAAAGTAACAAAAGCCATAGTCCAGATAGCAGCACCTATCTCCTGAAACCCACAACCTGGGAGCTGGAATAAACAGAAAAGATCAGAGCGCTCAGGAAGGTGTAAGGTGAGTTCTTGGCTGATGATCCCTAGCAGACTTTGGAGGCCAGAAGGGTTTCAGCAGCACCCAGGGTCTTACACTGAGTAAGCCTGATCGGCCACTCGTTCATTCTCTCTGGGAGTCAACATATAGTTCAGTGGAGAAAGAATGAAGTTCCATATTAGTTAAAAATGTTTTCAGCTGCGAGTAACAGAAAAATTAACAAGTAATGGCAGACTTACTATAAAAACATATTTATTTTTGTGTATGCCATTCTGTAGATCAAACCCACAGCCCTGTACCTCCAGGTAAAGACTCTACTACTGAGCTCCTATCCAAGACCAGGACATTTATTCTTTCTTTAAAATATATTTTTACTAGTATCTATTAATTTTTTTCCAGCTTTGAGTTTATTGGTACATTTTAGGGATACAGTACAGTTACATTCATTGTTGGGATCTTGTACCTCTACACGACAAGTCTTGATTCTCATTTTTTCCCCTTACCTCTGCCCTCCCTTCACCCCCTCCTCCAGTATCTATTAATTTTATAAAAGGTTTTTTTTGTTTTTGGTACCAGGGATTGAACTCGGGTCCTTGCGCTTGCAAGGCAGCCACCAAACCCGCTGAGCTAAATCCGCAGCCCCAGGTTATATTTTAATATGATGGCTTCTTAGAAGTACATGCATACAGCATCATTTGACCATATCCATCCCTCTGCTATACTTTCTTCCCTTCATCTTGTCTAATAGTAGCCAAGACATTTCATTTTATTCTTTTTTTTTTGGTACTGGGGATCAAACTCGGGACCTTGAGCTTGCAAGGCAGGCGGCGGAATCACTGAGCTAAATCCCCAGCCTTAAGACATTTTATTCTTAACAAAAAGCCTAGAAATGGGGGATTTCAGAATTCATTCAACAGCTCAACAACTTTGTGAGGGTTGCAGGCCTTAACTACACACACACACACACACACACACACGCACACAGTGTGTGCGTGTGTGTGTGTGTGTGTGTGTGTGGCATAAAGAACTTTTGTGCTAACCCTTCTCACCTCTTGACAGAGCTGCCATAGCATGAGGCATCAGCATCCCTGGATGTTGTTGCAAAGACAGAGAATCAAAGCTTTCTCTTCACAAGGGCCCACTGAATGGAAAAGAAAATTCAGCCCACTACCATTCCATAGATTTTTCCTCAGGTATCAATGGTTGAACTCAGTTTGGTCTCTGCTGTGGGCTGAATGGCGCCCCCTACAGATCTATATGTCTATATGCCGAGGCCAGTTCTTCTCCCAGGACTCTTCAGAGAAAACAGGGCCTTTAGAGAGGTTAAAATGAGGGCAGGCGGTAGGTTCTAACCCAGTGTGACTGCTGTTCTATTAAGAAGAGGAAATTTGGACACACAGAGAGAAACCAGGGACGCACATGCAGAGAAGAGACCATCTTATGACAGAGCAAGCCAAGTAGAGAGGCCTCATGAGAAACCAGCCCTGCCAGCCCCTTGACCTCGGGACTTACAGTCTCTAGAAATAGGAGCAAACAAATTTCTGTCGTTGAAGGCACTACTCTGATATTTGTTATGGCAGCCGCTGCCAATGAATACAGTCCAACAGAGCCCAAGAAAAGGGGACGTAGGAGAAGGAAATGAGGTGGCACGATTGTCGCACCTGGACATTCTCGCTCACACAATGAAAAGGTGAGTAGATCTTGGGCAGATGACTAACGATGTCCACCACAACTCCTGAGCAACACCTGGACACGATCTTCCTCCTGCTACTTAGCTGAGACAGGTGAAAGGTGGAGCTTTAGTTTAGTGAAACGGATAAGATAATACGCAGTTATTTTTCTTCCTACCTGCCAGCTCTGAAACTCTACATCAGCCTGGCTCTCTGCAGAAAGGATTGGCCAGGGATTGAACTCGGGTCCTTGCACTTGCAAGGCAGGCCACCGAACCGCTGAGCTAAATCCCCAGCCCCAGAACATATATTTCTAGACAGCAAGTCCTTCCTTTCTTTCCTTTCCTTTCTCTTTCTTCCTTTCTTTCTTTCTTTCATTTTGGTACCGGGGATCAAACTTGGGTTCTGGTACTTGCGAGGCAGGCAGCAGAACCACTGAACTAAATCCCCAGCCTGTAATATTTTTGATGTTTCATCCCAATTTTCAAGTATGGAACAGCTTATTTCCTGAAATAAATGATAAATTTCAATCACCTTTTCGTTCATTTCCAAAGCCCTAGGAACCAAAACATTAATGAGCTACACATACACACACACACACACACACACACACACACACCCCTCTCTAAAAACTGAAAGATCTGACAGTTCCTATTCAAGCATATAATTCCAGAGGTCTAAAATTATATATAACCATTTCAGTGGTTCCATAGGCCACTGCACATACCAGCAACAAGTGCTTGTGAATGAATGAAAAACAGAACCTTTCAGGGTCATTTTAAGATCCCCTCATTTCACAAAGACTAATCGAACACTAGCAATTAACTTCTTCTTTCTGGAAGACGGGTCTCAGAATCCTTGAAGTACTTAAGAATCAAATATTTTCTTCCCTAAAGAGCTCCGCATACAGGAAAAGCTATCATTGTGAAATAATAAGTATTTTCATTGTATAAAGCATTTTACTTTCAAAAGTGCTGAGAAGAGATTTATCAGTCAACAAGCACTGTGAGAAGTGATTGGGCACATAGGATATAAAGTTTGGCCTCTTCTTATATGATTTATTTTTCCCCTCAAAATATTAGTTGAAGTATTTAAATGTAAAAAATATAAATGACTGAGTAAAAACCTGGATGATTAGAAAAGAAACTTAGACTAAATGAATGTACACTGAGGCCATACCCTTAAGGGAAGTTAATAGGACACACAAGAGTAAATACCAAATAGTTTCTCTGGTATGAAAACTAAAAGTATAGGCAAGGTTCAAATGGTATAACTGATAGTGTGAAATAGGAAGAAAGGGGCTAAAGGTGTAGGGAAAGTGAGAAAGGTAGGGGAAAGGAAATGAGGGACAAGAAAAATATGAGCAAAGGAAAATGTAAAAAAAGGTTTTATAAATAGGGAAGGGTGAAGGGGGTGAAGGGAGGCCAGGGGAATGGGGGAAAAAAAAAAGAACCAAGATACATCATGTAAAGGTACAAGATCCCAATGATGAATGTAACTGTATTGTTTACCTTAATTGTACCCATAAACTTAATGAAAATAAAAGGAAAAAAGAAACAAAACACTTTAAAGATGGGTTTCTAAGCATTTTTAAGAGAAAAATTTAGTGGAGGGCATAGCTCAGTGGCAGAGTGCTTGCCTGGAATATACATGGCCCTAGGTTTGAATCCTCAGAACCACACACACATACAGCTTTATCCTGCTATTATTATTTTTTGAAAATTGTTTTCATTGGTGGGCAATGAACCCAGAGGCTCCTGTGTTATTAGGTAAATGTTCTACCACCAAGTTACATCCCAACCCAGATTTTTTAAATGTTATCTGAATGATAAGCCATATACAAGATCAAAGGACTTTCAATTGTTGTAGTCAGGGCTGACAAAGGAATAGATTTGATACAGATGCATTATTTATAGGATTATTTTATAATACTCACCCAAAAAGTCAAATGCAGAGGAGCGTAAGAGACCTAGCCACACACTAGAGACCCAAAGAATCTAGCCAAAGCCCTGGATCCCACAGCAGTGTGCTGCACAAGTCCAGCTAAAGGCCTAGAGCCCAAGGCAATGTCCTCCAGGAGTCCAGCCAGTGGCCAAAAGCCCATGGCAATATCTCATGCTCACCTGTATGGAGGATCTGCACCTGGAAGACCCAAAGGCCAGGGGTGAAAGCCTATCTTGTGCCAGTGGGGTGAAGGATCAGTGCCACCAGAATGAGGGATCTACACTGGCGTCAGGAAGTGACACTCATGGTGAAGACCAATGCTCCCCTGATGAGAACAGCAGTGGTTCTCAGCCACACGTAGGCCCCGAGCTCCTCCTCCCACAAGAACAGCCAAGTTCGCATCAGGAAAACCAACCACAGCAAGCTTCCCCTAGAAAATCAAAAGCCCAGCATCTTCTCCTCCAGTTCTCTTTTTATGTCTTGACAACTATCCTCAGGTGGATCTTCCACGCCCAGCCACCCTGACTCAGTTCGATGGGCATTCCAAGTTAACCATTAGTTAATCCACCACACAATGAAGTTGGCAACTAATGGTAATACCTGTGACCCAAAAGGTTATCTCCTTTTAATATAAAGGCATCTTCAAATCAATGAGATGTAGCTAAAAATACAAAAATGGTCACATTTACATGAGTAGGAATTTCACAGAAAAAGCTTATTATTTGGAGGAAATATTATTTTCTCAAGGGGATATTAATTTAAGTAATAAAAATTATTTAAGATTTGCAAGTTTACATGTTCGTACATATATTTGTGATGATATGCACAACCAGTTATTCCTACACACTACTAAAGTGGTTTCACCTTTCTGAAGGACAATCTGACATCTCTCAAAATTTTAATCTCCTGGATTCTTTAATAATACAGAGGGCTAGGGATTTAGCTCAGTGGTTCCACTGCCTGCCTTGCAAGCACAAGGTGGCGAGTTCAATCCCCAGTACAAAAAAAAATAATAATAATAATGATAATAATAACACACACCGAAACATAGGTGTAGGATACTTATTATGATTGTTGTTTGTAAGAAAGCAAAATTAACATAAAGATTCATTAATAGGGAACTGGTTAAATACATTAGTATATTCATATAATAGAATACTATCCGCACTTTTTTAAAATTAGTCAATCTGCGTTTATTGAAAAGGCAAACATCCAAAATGCACTAAATGAAAAGCAGGAAGTCGTAGTGAAAGACGTCCAATATGCACTCATTTGTGTAAAACAAACAAAAGACACACTTTGCATGCCTCTATGTGCACAGAACATTTCTGGAAGGGTAAACAGAGCTCTTAACTGTGGTTCCATCTGGAAGCGATTCTGTTTGAAATTTTTACTGTGATTGTGTATTTCTTTAGTAATAAAAAATATATAGTTAAAATATAAAAAGCCTCATGCTGCTTCCTCAGAAATTCCTTAAGTGAAGGAAATTAAGCTAAAAAAGTTAAGAACTTAGTGCTTCCTCCTAAAAATTGGCTTTTGGAGCCGGACGGAAACGGATGACTCAGCGAACAGCGGGGTGCAGGGAACCCCTAACCGGGCGTCTGGGCGCGGAGGTGCTGAGGCTGGGGAGACCGCGGACCCGGCCACCCAACACCCAAGCCTGCTGCTCCGGGACTGGGCGCCCTCTCCTCTTCCTGTCCCCAGGGCAACATCAGCTCCGGGGGTCGTGGGGGCAGTGGACGAGGGAGCCCCAAGGCGACATCGGACGACACCGCGCCCGGCCCCCTGACCCCGG
>NW_022900915.1:15004249-15018551 GCF_012274545.1 Fukomys damarensis
CCCTCCGAGCCCACCCGGGGCGCGCGTGCTGGGAGCCAATTCCCAGAGATTTAGGAAATCGCTCAGCCCAGGCCGGCAAGACGGCAGGAAAGGAGCGATTAAGGGCGAGGAGGAGATGCGAGGCTTCCCCGGGAATGAACACATTTGGAAGCCAGGCAGGAAGGGGGCAGGAAGCTGCTCTCATAAAACAATCTGACAATTACGCGTCAGCGGAGGAGCTGGGCTCTGCAAATTACGGGGCTGCCGCGCTGCCGCACAGCCGGGCTCTCCCCCTGGCGATTTCCTCCGGGCTGCAAAGAGCTACAAGAGGAAATTATGTTTGGGGCCAGGTGTTTGTTCCTCCACTTTTGGGTTCAGCTTGGGACTGCGAATTTTACGCCGCCTGCTGAGGGAAACAATTCCTGGTAACAGGATTCCCAGGCCCTGGGCGGGTCGCTGACTTCTCCCAGGTGAAAGAGGCCTCTGTCTCCAAAGCTTTACCCTCCAGATCCACATGGAAATCTAGTTGATGGGGATTTTTCACAAGAGCAGCCAGAACCACTGTTTTATCCATGGATCTAGAGAAAAGGGTTAAGTTGACTGCTACTCAAAACTGGGGTTGCCGTCTCCTCCCTTATCTATCAAACTTAGTAGAAAGACTCCAGCTCCTGAAGATAACTAGAGGCCTTGTTATAGGCTTAGCTTCAGATATGCAGTTTTCCCCATGCTCTCTTTAGCCTTGACAAGGCTCTTTTAGAGTCATTTAGGGTGTGCCAGGACAGATGGGTTCCCTCAGACCCTTAGAACCAGGAGTGTTTCCCAGCACACACGTCTGACACAGTCCCGGCTAACCCTTGCCCTCTCCTTGCCCCCAATCCTGCTGGAAGGGATCCTCTGAAAGACAGAAGGCCTGGAAGACAATCTAAGGATCCCAGTCACTGGAGAGGAGGCCTGGGGAGCTGTCAAATATCCTGGCTCCACCAGTCACCGGCTGTGTAAGCTCAAACAAGTTGCTTCACCTCTCTGACTTCCTCTGCGAGGTGGGCTTGTTGTGAGGACTCAATGAATCAATCTGCGGGGCTCTGAGCACTGCCTGGAATACAGAACCAGGTAGGTCCGCGCTGTGACCCTGACATGCAGAGCTGTGTGATGTGTCAGCATAAGCGGATCCTGCACTCAACGCCTCTTCCATTAATAAGGCAGCCTCAGGAGACTGAGAACACATTTCCTTCCTCACCAGTCTTGTAAAGCCCCCCGTCACGTTCACTTTCATGAATCAACTATACTTGCTAACACCATGATCTCCTTGGCCACCGAATTACTGCACATTCGTAACTTGTGAGTGCTAGAGGGACAATATACACAGTGGACAAGAACGAGGTCTCTAGTGCTAGACACTTCACAGCCCATCTCTGCAACCTGGGCAAGTTATTTCTTACCTTCGGACCTGAGTACCCTCACCTGTAAAAACTGGGATAATAAGGCTAGTTCTCATCCCATCGGGTAACTGTGAATACCAGATAAAACAATGTTAAATTATTATGTGCCTGGGCTTAGGTAAGGACTCACAAGTGTGACAGGTGTTTTTATTTATTTACTTCCTTACTTTTCTTCCCCAGTACCAGGATCGAACTCAGGACTTTGTACTTGCCAGACAGGCATGGCGCTGCTACACTACATCACCAGGGGGCAGTCCTTGACTCACCAGATAAAATGAACCAATGCCCACGGTCATCACTATGCAGGTGAAGTTAAATAAAGCAGCATGTATGTGTCCAATAGAGTAAATGTATCGATGAAATAGAAAATGGAATGCTCATTATAATTGAAAAGGTACCGTTAAAACGCCTTTGTTTTCTGCCAATGTCATTACAAAACAAATGACCGATGAAAAGGGAAGAGTGTAGAAGCTGGTGGTAGGAGAATCCCAAGGACTTAAATTGTACAGTTTTATGTGAATCTGTTCGACAAAACAGCCTCCTGGTACCTCTCTTTTCAGAGCCTTCTCAGAGGAGAAGTACAGTACCCTTACCTTTCAGTCTGCTCCTTTCCAGCTTCGGCCATTTCATGAAGAGACTGCTGGGTAACAAACATCTACAGAGAGAATCCCAGTAGCACCTGTTTGCTTGTTTCAAACAGTTTTTCATATAAAGTTATTTACTCATTCTACATATTCCCTATATGCACTGACTGTAAGCGTTTTTTTTAAAAAATAACTACAACCTTGCACATAGTAAGTACTCAGACAAGTTCTTGCTGCCTAATATATCTTTCCTGGAATCCCCCACATTTCTCCTTTGAATTTGTAAACAGTTGAGTACAGCATTTAAATAAAAAGTAGAAGGGGCCAGGAGAGGGCAGTGATGGGGCAGAGCTTGGCTAAGAAGGGAAATGCTGGTGGATATCCTAGACGACTTTAGGACAAATAGAAAACATTTGGATTTAGCCCAGAAGAGGGTGCTACCTACTTCCAAGATAGTCGCTCCAAGGAAGCCCAGCATGGCCGGACGCCTGAAATGAGCCCCGGGCTCGGCTCTGTGCAGTCCTTTCCCAAGTGTAGAAGAAATGCTCCAACAGGCCTGGCCATCCTTTGACACAAAGAACTCTTCTCATTTAGATGAACAGCAGGGCAGAGTCTAAAGATCATGAAATAGCAGAGCAGAGGCAAAGAGGACACAAAAGTTGTACAGAGTTCAGGCAAAGATTTTCCTTTTCTTCTAAGCAATCATCCAGCAGCTTGCTGGGCACTGCGGGTGCACTACAAAACCTCCCACTGCCACCCCTACTATGAATGCCTGCCCTCAGGCTGCTTTTCAAAGATTCTGAGACAGAAGGACTGTTAAGTGAGGCTGGATGGGTAAAGATCACAGGGATTGAATGCACCCTAAATTTGGAATCTTTCTCGGGCTTATATAAGGCGCCTTTCTATTTCCAACAATTTTCAAAATCCCTTTTGTCTCTGTGGTAGAGTGGCCTCTCTAGAGCCTGGGGTCTAGAAGCCTGGGCTTCTTCTATATTCTCCACGGTATCCTTGACCCTTCCTTCTGGAGGACCTCCAGCTATTCCCTCTTCTCAAGATTACTGTCAATATCTTAAATGGAAATAATCACTAGTATCTTTTCAGCAAGAAGATGGAACTTTTGTCCAAGATGTACTTTCCACAACATAAAGTACAATGTTGAAGCAGATCACTCATTTGTTGCTCACCTGGCTTTTTAAAAATCAGGTGTTGTGCTCTTCGTGAACAGAAATTCAAATAACAAAAAAACTAATTGGACAGGAAAAAATCCAATGCCCAGTTGTAGCTCCAGATGGGAACGGAATACAAGCAACCTCGCCAGGCCTGGTGGTCTACACCTGTAATCTTAGCTATTCACGACCACATATTTGAGGCTGTCTTGGAGAATTTATTGAGACTCTGTGTCAATATAAAATACTGTATAAAAAGGGCTTGGGGCGGAGCTCAGTGGTAGAGCACTTCTGGGTTTGATCTCCAGTACTGGAGAGGAAACGAAAGGCACCTGGGCATGTAAATGCAGAAAGTGCTGCTTATGGACTTACTTACAATTTCAGCCAGCAACTCTGGTTCCATGAATTCCTCCTACAGATGTCCTGGTACACAGATGTATGTGCAAGACAGTCTCTTCCCTGTCAATGAACAGCCAAATGTCAAATAATAACGTCAATAGCCAAATTCCGCACATAAATATCCATTAACAGGAATCTCATTGAATAAGTTATAATACATCTACTGTCCAATGGGATACTATGTAGTCAGACAGAAGACAGCACATACACATACACATACATGCGTGCGTGTTTTGGAAAAATGCTTAGAATCATGGTTAAATTTAAAAAGCAGAGTATATTAGAGTATGTGGTATATGCTCAATTATATAACAGTGATTCTAGGGCTGGGGATTTAGCCCAGTGGTTCTTCTGCCTGCCTCGCAAGCACAAGGTCCTGAGTTTGATCCCCATATAAAAAAAAGTGATTGTATATAATCAAAATTATATAAATTATGTTTTTCTTAGGGGTTCTACACACATGGAAATTTCTAGAGGATATCCGGAAAGCTTTTATTTATTTTACTTTATTTTATTTTATTTATCAAATAAATAAACTCAAAGTCAAACTCGGGTCCTTGAGCTTACAAGGCAGGTGACAGAACCACTGAGCTAAATCCCTGGCCCCAGAAAGCTTTTAACATAGGGACTTTTAGGTAATAGGAGTAGGGATATGGAGCACTTTTTCTCTTTATACTTTTTTGTACTGGTTGAATCCTTTTACATGTGTTACTTCCATATAATAAAAACCAGTATCAGGAAGTGGCAGGCACATCTCTCAGCTGCCTTCATAAACTCTGTTGGCTGTATTCATCTATATCCAGTCTACATGACAGAAACCCTACAATGGAAGGCAATGGTGGTACATACAGGGACAAGTCTCTGGGCTTGAGGGAACAAGTGAACTCAAGCTGTATTAGCTGGAAACTTGTTTTCACTTTGTGATATTCAGGTAGTAAGTGCTGCTCACTACTCTAGGCTTTTATGAAGAACCGTTTGGGTGTGGCAGAATCTCAGAGAAACTATAATTCTGTAAATCATTGGCATGAATGGCCACATAGCTCATAGCCACTTAGAGCGACTCTTGGAGCACACCCTCCTAGAGAGAAAGTTAGCAAACTGTATTTGCTGGGATTAGGGTCAACTATGAGTCCTAGAAACCTTCTAGGGAGTAAAAGTTTCTCTCTCATGTGAAGAGCCTTGAAGACAGGAAGGCTATGGGGCCACTCCATTGGGCTTGGTCTCCACCAAGATGGCAGTGCCTGCTTGTCAAGCAGCGAAACAGAAGGCATGAGGAAGAGGGACAAAGTGCATACATGAAATGCCTCTGAAGCGGGGATTCTGTGTGACAGTAGGAGCTTCCACATGGCAAATTCACCTACTTGTGTTGACCGGAAGTCAGTCTCTTGACCTACCCAGGGGAACTAGGGGAAGCTGGGAAATGTAGTCACAAGGCCCAGCGGCTTCATGCCCAGCTTAAAATCAGGGGTTCTATGTTTTATCACTGAAGAAGGGAAAGACAGATACTGGGACACATCTAGTGGTTTTCTGTAACACTGATCTAATAGATTCCTATCACCCAAGCAACTTTCCAAACATAAGATTTTTGGTCATAGATAAGAAAAATATCCTGCCTTGCCATATATTCCGATCTAGAGCTTAGGGCAGGATTTAGACAAAAGTTTGTTAAAACATTACTATGGAAGAGATGGTGAGACATCCTGGAATTTAATTCACTGCTTCTCTTCCATCTCTGCCACCAGCTCTAGCATTGTGAACATACTGGATAGGATATAGTAGCTATCGGGTACAGAAACCAGGTCATCCCCACAACAGTTACACACACACACACACACACACACACACACACACACACACGTCAATAGAATACAGTAGAACTTATCCGTGATGTAATTCAGACACTATTTCCTGTGAGTGAGACAATACTGTACAAGAATAGAGTGCTATATTTATGCTATGGGAAAGGCCCATGGGGCTTCAGATTTAGGTTTAAGGAAAAAGGAATTTGCTCACTGATTATACTGGGTCCTGAGGGACTAAAGGATAGTATAGTTGACCATCAAAGGAGTGGGAGCTACAGAACTTCCCAAGGTCAGCAAAGACAAGATCCTGTCCTGGAGCAAACACAGGCAGGCGGTCCAGCATTCCAGCCACCGTCACATGAGCTGCCAGACCAGTGGCACAGAACTGACCCAAGCCTCCCTCCCTGGGCTGTACCTCTCATTTAGTGCCAAGTCTTCCCAGGCTCAGATGCTGTTCTCTGGGAACGTGAATGAGGGTTCTTTTATGTTTCCTTGCCTGCAGCCCTGAAGTTAGCAGTAAAAATCCAAATGTTTAAACTCTCAAGTTAAACCTCCATGTTGTGGTCTTCTGTCTTGTTAAAAACAAGCAACTTTATGATTCTTCGATCAATAAATGGCGTAGGTTACAGAGATAAAGGAAAAGAACATTAGCAGGAAGGCAACAGACTAAACAAGGCCCCTGAAGATTACTCAGAGGTGGGCTGTTGGAGCTTGTTGGCGGACTTCCCTCGTAACTATGCAGGAGAATTGCTTTAGACTTCAGGATCTGTGATCACTTAAGTTTCCTGTCTGTGCAGCTTGACACTGACCCCGCCTGACCCCATCCTCCTGGCCCTGGGCCAGTCAGGGTGCAGCAGTGAGGCAGCAGCAGGTCAGTGAAGAGCTCAGGCGGGCCCTTCCTCCTCAACTCTGCAACCACCTGCTCAGCCTCTGCCCTACAGGTTCACGGGAGAAACCTCCTCAAGTACAGTCCACCCTCCACTCCTCCCCTGTCTGCCGTCTGCTGCTCCCACAGGCTCCTCCGTGCCACTAAAAGGCCAGGGTATCATTCTGCAAAGTGCTCAGGTTCCTGTCCTCACGTCCCACACCCGGACCATCAGCATGTCCTCTCAGCCTTGCCTGCGGCACATGCTCGGGTCTGGTCCTTTCTCCTCGCTCACTGGGCCAGCTGATCGCGTGCCCTTGCCCTGGTTACACAGACTTCCCCCTGGTCTCACTGGTCCCGCAGCCCACCCTTCCCATCCCTTCAACACAGGGCAGCCGAAGTCTTTTCAAACCTGAGTCACAGACTCCTTGGCTCTGCGCCCCCGAGAAGCCTCCACATTTCATGAGGAATGAAAGCCAAAGTCCGAGCCCTCCTTGCCTGGCCTGCCTCCTGCGCTGACCCCCCCAACAGCCTCCTCACGCCCAGCTGCACAGTGGGGTCTGACACTCAGTATCACGACTGCTTGGCTTCCTGCTCTTTGCAAGGGCAGCTCCCCAACTTCCTTCAAGTTGCTCCCCAAAGCCCTCTTGTCAGAACCTTTCCTAGGCACCCCTTTATCCTGCTTTGCCTTTTTCTTTATAATACTTAGGCCCACTTGGCAAATACACATTTTTTTTTCTTCTGTGTGTCTCTCCCCACTGGAATGTAGGCTCCTTGGAGACAGCATTTTTCCTCCTGAGAACAGTGCCTGGTACAGAGCAGGCAAATATTTTTAAAAAATAAATACTAATGTACATTGCCCCGTTAAGGTGCAGCATAAGGCAAAACAAACAGCAACAACTACAACAAGAAACGGTCGACTGTATGTATAGTTTTTCATAACTAACCTTTTGAAAAAGAAGATTTTTTGATATTGGATGGATGAGTGAAGAGAGATGACCTCCTACTGAGCAACTATTGCTTCTTAAGCACGATCCTACTTCTGGGGGTGAACCATCAAGACAGGCAGTGGCCCAGAAAAAGGTAGAGGTGGAAGCTAAAGAAGCCAGGAAAAATACCATTTAAATAAGCAAACAAGAAAATGAACAAGATGATTTGAAAGTTAACATTGACATCTATTTACAATAAAGCTTTTTGGAAATTATCTATAAAAATATACCTGTTTCGGCCAGGTGTGGTCGTGCACACCTGTAATCCCAGCACTCAGGAGGCTGAGGCAGGAGGATTGCTGTGAGTTTGAGACCAGCCTGGGCTACACAGTGAGTTCCAGGGCAGTCTCAACTACATAATGACACTTTGTCTCAAAAAAAAAAAAATACACACCTATTTTGTGCATGGGACTTACAAATCTCTTTCACTACTCCACCTCCACAATCCTGTACTTTATGAAAAATACCTATATTAAAACATATTAAATGAATACAAGCTGCTTATCTCTGACCAGCTGCTTTATAGCTTGTTTTAAATTAGTTATACTTTGTCAGTGGCAGTATTTGTTGTACATGGATGTAACGATTTATATTGTCTCTGCCATGTGCCCACAAGCTATCTGCTAGAAATCTCACAGGTCTTCAAAAGTAAATGTCTGCCACTCCTTCTGACCTATTCTTGAATCTTTGCAGATATTTCAGCATACTACTGAGAAGCTGCACGCTTTTGTTTTTGTAGAGTTGGTGAAAATTCCATATGGATTCTTCGGCTCCCAAAATTGAATGAAAACACAGAACCCCTTAAAATAAAAATAGACGCACTTGGGAATCACAAGGGAAATGTTACTTATTCTCTGAGAATGCGGCTTCTGCTCTCCCTCGTGGTGGGAACCCACAGTGTCATTCCAATTTCCTATAAACTTGGCAGGACTCTGTGTCCGTTTGGAATTGCAATAGCCTGGATTTCAGATTGGGGAGGAAGGAAGGAGTCACTGCATTCCACTGAAGAGTCCTCCAGCACAGTCCCAAGAAGCCAAAGCTTAAATGTCAGAGGCGGCTCCATCTAATGAATTTACCCTGTTAACACTCCATAACCAGCTCTGGTGAGCTCTCTCCTCTGGCCTTTCTTTGGTAAGGTCGCTTGTTGCAAAAACTTCTGGTTCCTGTGTTAGGTTTGGGGATTTTTTTTTTCTCTAATTATCCATATATTTTTTGGACTAAATACTCCAAGATGTGTTATACTCCTGCTGCGCACCCTCCACTCCTGCCTGCTTCCCGATGGACGAGGTGGGAACTGCAAGGAAAGCCACCAATTCAGGAGCCAGCTCTAATCCCCTGCTGTCACAGTCAGACAAAAGAGTGGAATTCTATTCCAGGAGGGACCACAGGGTGGGAGGCAGGAGATGGGTCCCTCCGCTTGGAAGTGGCCTGGGGTGGGGGCGGCTTGTCAAGGGAAATACAAACTCTGAGGCTTGCTGAAGGCTGATCTAGCCGTGAGTCTGTGGCTCTTACTTTCCTCTCCCCCATTCCTGGTTCCAAACAAGTGATTTGCGCGCAAACAGTTGCATTCCACAAGCAAGTCATTTCCTCTTCCTTGTGGGAAGGCAAGCGGAGGAGAGAGGGGAGGAAGGCCCAGCTCTTCAGACGACCTGAACTGGGCCCAGGGCTTCCTTGACCCTCAGCGTCTTCTTCCACTTCTTAGAGGGGTCTGCTCTCTTCCCTGCCTGAGGGAAGCACATTAACAA
Organism: Fukomys damarensis; assembly: GCF_012274545.1. NCBI lineage: Eukaryota > Metazoa > Chordata > Mammalia > Rodentia > Bathyergidae > Fukomys > Fukomys damarensis. The sequence goes on from NW_022900915.1 coordinate 15,013,218, forward strand.
AGCACTCACATCCCACGTGAAACACGTGTGATTCTTTCCTGGCAAGATTATGGAAGGGTTTTTATTTTTAACGTTTTTGTGCTGAGGATGGAACCTGGGGTCTCGCACACGTAGGAAGCGCTCTACCACAGAGCTGCGTCGCCAGCCTGGAAGAATTTTTAAATTTCCCTTTTAAATTTATTTGGCTCTGAGGAACTGATGTTTAAACAATTACTGGGAAACAAGAAAATCTAACCTCTGGATTGTTTTCAAATGCAACAAAGCTTTTAATGAACACTGAGGAACTGATTGAGTTGAAATGTTAAGCTATTGTAAGGATTTAATTAGACATTAATTTAAATTGTTTTTAGTTTCATGTATCAGTAGATACATGAGTGCTTTGATGTACAGAAAGATATGTATCATATATACGATTATAAAAATATACCACATATGTCATTGTATTCCAGATGAAATACTGCCTTAAGCCCTTAAAACCTACTGGCCTTAGCGCTGTGTCTTCAGAACCTAAGAGAGAAAGAAGGCCGAGAAGTAAAAGGTCCTCTCTCAACAAAAACAAACCTGGGCATAGACACAAAGGCCCTTAATCCCAGCGCTTCGGGAGGCTGAAGCAGGAAGAGCCCAACTCTGAGCCCAGCCTGAGCACCTCAGCAATTTAGTGAGATCTTGTCTCAAAATAAAATATCCCAAAGGGGCTGGGAAGTAGGTTAGCGCAAAGGCCTTGTATTCAATCCCCCATATGGCAAAGAAACAAAACAAAAACTCAGAGAGTTCCTACAGACAGGTTAGTGAAGGGATGCAGGAGACCGGAGGCCAGGACCCCTGCCAGGGAGAAGGCTGTCCCAGCAGCCCTGGATTGTCACTGCCCCAGCCCCGAGCCTTGCCACAGGAGGCAGAGATCCCACCACAGCGGTTAATGTTTCAGTCCCCTCGCCGTCCCTGGGGACTCTCCTCCCGCAGTCCCTTCCTAAACCACTCGAATCTCATTTCTCTTGCAGCTGATTTTTTTTTTTTCAAGATGTTAATTTCTGTGGAACCATCTGGATGTTATTAAGAAAGTGTCCCAGGTCCTCCGAGGCAGCTGGCTGTGGCCTCTTGCCTTGTTTCCTGTGTCCTGGATGTCGAAGTTGACTTTCATAAGAAATTTGGAATATTAGTTTAAAAAAAGAAACAGTCAAGATTTTTCAGGCACTGAGCACTTGCAGCTTCATTTCCCCGGGGCGGTTTCGGGGGGGCTTTGCGTTTCAGATCCCATCTTTGGGCCCTCCTCTGGGGATGAAGCTGGTCTGTTTTAAAGACAGAAGGCACCCGTGGTCAGAGGTGAACCAGAAATCCAATCCGCCCCACCCTCTCCAGTCAGCCTCACAAAACTCTCTTTACGCTGTTGCTGCTGCTTGGCCATTTCTACACTGGCAACCCCTGCTCCAAACTGAGACCCAAATCACTGTCCCAAAGTAAACACTAGCTAGTTCAGCCCTATACCACTTTTTCCTAGCATCCTCCAGGTAAAATCATGAAACACAGATCAAAAAACAGAGCACGTGCCTGGGCAGTGACGATACCAAGAAAGGTGATGGGAGAAGCCCGGGAACAAGGAACAAGTCGACTAGGAGCAGCTGGGGCCTAAACAGAGAAGTTCCCCAGATCTGCTTTACTATTTGCAGCCTGCAAGGGAGCTGGCTCCCCCCACTTCCTGTTTAACACTCAAACTCATGGAATGTACACTTTGAGTGGCCTTGGCCGCTTGACTCCCATGCTGAAGGTCCCCATGACCAACCCATGTCTTCTCAGGCCTTCACCCCCAAGAAACCCGCATATCTTCACCTTTTGATTTCACTAATAGTACTAGGTCTCTGGGAAAATCTTATCCATTCATTTATTTATTTATTAATTTATTTGTTTGGTTTTTTGAGACAGGGTCTCACTATGTAGTTGAGACTGACCTGGAACTCAGTCCAAACTGGTCTCGAATTTACAGCGATCCTCCTGCCTCAGCCTCCCTCCCGAGTGCCGAGATTACAGGCATGCGCCCCCAAGCCCAGCTCATTTGCTTATTTTTGCAGTGCTGGAGATGGAAAGCGGGGACTTCCACATGCTAGGCAAGTGCTCTACCACTGAGCTACACCCCAACCACCTGCTCCTGCGAAATATTAAGACTCCTAGTCAATGCTATGAAGTCACGCAATCCATTCAGAGCACCACTACACAAGCACAGGACAACTTTCCCCAAACACAACTCTCTCCCCCTCTCTCTCCCTCCCCTTATTCCTCCCCCTGCTCCTTCTCCCCCCGTCCCCAGGGTGGTACTGAGAGAAGTCCTGATGGAAGAGTACAGTTTACTCACCTTTGAGGATTCACTCAGAAAAGAGGCAAGACATTCCTAACCTCCTTGTCTCCGTCCACAAGAATCTATCACCCTTCTTTGTTTTTTCCCCATACTGGGGCAGTGTGGACTGAACCCAGGGCACTCACACACTGAGCTATATCCCCAGCCCTTTTTATCATTTGTATTATGAGATAGGGCCTTGAGAAGTCACTGAATTGCCCAGGCTGATCACGAATGTTCGATCCTCCCACCTCAGTCTCACTGGGCACGCAGCACCCTGCCCAGCCCCTCCCCAATATTTCTATTTTGAAGTAATTCAAGCTACAAAAGGAATTTAAAAGAACAATAAAATGAATCCCTGTATATTATCTAGAACTTAACCATTAACTACCTCTGCATTTGCTTTCTCCCAATACTTTCTTCTGTTCTATTTGAAAATAAAGTGCAAATATCATGACATTTCATCCTTAAGTACTTCATCCTTGATTAATCTCTAAATATTTACACATTATCACATCTTAGCCATGCAACACTGAAAAAAATATTACCTAACAGATAGCTCAATCAAATTTTCCCAGTGGTCCTAATCAACATCTTTGTTTTTTATATATAATTCACGTATCATAAAATCTGCTCCTTTCAAGTGTACTATTCAGGTTTCCAGTATACTCACAAGGTGTACAACCATCATTACTAATTCTAAAACATCTTTATAATTCCAGAAAAAAACTTCCTAGACCTAGTAGCAGTCTACCACCTGTGTCAACAAGTAAGTAATCTCTTGGGCTGGGATTTAGCTCAGTGGTTCCGGCCAAGTTCAATCCCTGGTACCAAACAAACAAACAAAAAACATAATCTGCCTCTGTCCCTATAGATGCTGGTCCTTTCATAGAAATGCAATTGTGCAATAGATGATGTTTCTCTGGCTTCTTTCCCTTAACATAATGTTTTCAGGCTTCATCCATTTCTTAGAAGCTATCTATATTTCATCCCTTTTTTTGGTCACGGGGAGGAGGTTACTGGGGATCAGACTCAGGCTCTCTGCCCTGAGCTACATTCCCAGCCCCCTTTTTTTTTTAAATTTTGAGACAGAGTTTTGCTAAGTCACTAAATTGTCAGGCTAGGTTCAAATTTATATTCTTCCTCCCTCAGCCTCCTAAAGTGCTGGGATTAAGGTCATGTACCACCACACCCAGCAATTAATTCCTATTTCTGAATTTTATATTTCGCCTTTTATTCATTAGTAGATCAGCTGAAGACTGAGCTGTTCTCTACCTTTTTAAGTCAGGATCCAATCATGACTACACACCGCACTGGGTTGTCATGTTTCTCGTTTCCCCTAATCTAGACCCTACAATTCCTAATTCCAGAAGTTAATCCAGACCCTACAATGCTTTCTCCCATCCTGTTTTCTTTTCATATTTAACAACAGTTAAAATTTCTGAAGAGGGGTCAGGCATTTAGCTCAGTGGTTCCACCACCTGCCTCACAAGCGCAAGGTCCTGAGTTCAATCCCCAGTACCAAAAAAAAAAATTTATTTTCTGAAGATACAAGTTGGTTGTTTGGACAATGCCCTCATAGATGTATCTGATTATTTCCTACTGTTTGTTTCTGCTTAGGCAATGTGGCAATAACGCCACAGGAGCGAGTCCGCGTACCTCCTGTTACATTCTATCAGCAGGCACGAGTCAGTTTGTCTCAGGACAAGTATTGCTAATTTTGGCCATTTTGCTAGATGGTATTTATAACACATGAACCCAAGGAAGAACCCGAATAGCCCTCTAACTTCACTTGCTTTTAATTGCTTCTTTTATCACAAGTTTAGAGTCACACTGATAAACACTATATACTCTTTAGCTTTGCTGTAGCTAACACATCTGATACCTGGCCATGGTGGTAATGGTAGCCTAAGTCATTTTTGAGGAATTTGGTAGCTCAAGCCAGCTACCATCACAGCTTTTCCCCTGTGTCCATGCAAGTGCCCAACGGGTGACCTGATGTCAGAAGGCCAAAAATCGAAGGTCAGTGCATGCCAACACTGCCATTTTCTGAACACGCATCCCATGGTGAGCTGTGAAGTTTGATGACACAGCACAGACCACCCATGACCTCGCTCTCCCTCAGCTCTGATCCCTTGCCCAGCCATCGCTCCACCCTGTTTCTTTATCCCATTAAGTGCCCTGATGCGGTCTCCCTGGGGAAGTAGGCTCGAGAGGAGGGTCTTCTGCCTCTTCGCACTTGCCCACCTTGTGGATAAACACTGTCTCTCCTTTGGAGAACATCTTTTCAGTGACTGGCATCTAGCACAGAAGGCAAAATGGACCTGGTTCTGTAATACACATTTTTCTTTTTGGATAATAGCAAACTAAGTACTATTACGTAATACTCAAGGATGTGTGAGTAGCTTCCTTATCAATACTCCTTAACCGAATTTTTTATTCTTGTATTTTTGGCAGCACTAAGGATGAAAGCTGGACTTCATGCATGCCAAGCAAGCGCTCGCCCACTCGGCTGCACCCCCAGCTCCTACCCAATGGTTTCAGCATCCATTGTTGACCACTGAACCCAGCGCAGTCATGCGCTGCTTTGCAACAGGGATACACTATAGGGAGTGTATGTCAGGTGATCCTTCGTGGTACAAATCTCATAGAGTATACTTTGGGAAACTACAATGACTACCACGGCTCCGGGGGATATAAAAGCAATCTTATGGTTCCACCATTATATACGTCGCCCACTGTTAACTGAAACTTCATAATGCAGCGCAAGGCTGTATTATATCACTCAGAAAATCTTCTAACTTTTCTGACTGTAATTCCTTCTACAGACACTGACACCAAAAACTTTCTATTCCCTGTTTTTAACTCAGTTTTTTCTATTCAAATGTGTTAAAATAAACATCGTGATTATTATTCTTCCGATACTTAAACTGTCTCAAAGATCTACTGTGGTGTAGCTTGTCTGTCTTTTTGACATGTTTTCATTAGTCTTTTTTTTTTTTTTTTTT
>NW_022900915.1:15018716-15031238 GCF_012274545.1 Fukomys damarensis
TTTTTTTTTTTTTTTTTTTTTGGTACTGGTAGCTCAGTGGTCCTTGAGCTTGCGAGGCAGGCGGCAGAACCCCTGAGCTAAATCCCCAGCCCCTCATTAGTCTTTTTTTGTTTCTTTGTTTTTGTTTTTTGGTACCAGGGATCGAGCTCAGAATCTTGTGCTTGCGTAGGCAGCAGGACCACTGAGCTAAATCCCCAGGCCTCATCAGTCTTTAAGAACATCTTTGCTTCGTGGCTCTTGAGATGGGGAAAAAAGCAAAGTCCAAACTGTTCTCCCTACTCTTGTGCAGTCATGTGACACTTCACGTCCGCCACAAGATGTGTGTGGGTTCTTCCCCACACACCACACTGTTCTCCAGGGGACACCGGCTGAGAGTCCTCTAATTCAATTCAACCCAATTCAGTGATGACACGCTCTACTGGAGATTGCGTCAGAACCTTCAGGTGAAGGGCTCAGTCCCAGGAGAAGACCCCTACTTCAGATGTCGAACAGGAGCCCAGGTTTGACCCACTGGCTATAACGTAGGGTTACTCCAGAAGCCCTCTTTGGGTTTAATTTGCTAAAGAGCAGCTTCCAGAATTCAGGGAGACACATTCCCTATAGTTAACCATTTATTGCAAAGGTTATTTTAAAGGATAGAAATGAACAGCCCGATAAAGAGCGAGGTCCCGAAGGGTCCCAAGTGAAAGAGTTCTGTCCCTGTGGAGCTGGGAAGCGCAGCTTTCCTGGCACGTGGATGAGATCTTATTCCTCAAACTGGGGGCTCCCCAAAGCCAGTCCTTCTGGTCTTTTATGGAGGCTTCGTTATGGAGCCATGACTGATGACATCATGGACCAATGGTGATCAGTTCAACCTTCAGCCCCTCGTACCTCCCTGCAGCCAGAGGGTGAGTCCAAGATTTCTAACTCTCTGATCACATAGTAAGTTCCTGGCAACTAGCTCCTCATCATGTGGTTATGTAAGGACTTCCCCAAAAGTCACCTCATTAAGAAAAACCCATTAATTCTCGCCATTCTCTACAGTGGCCTGGAGTGGGGCCCAGCAATCTGAATTTTTTTCAATTTTTTCCAAGTGGTTCTGATGCAGGTAGCTCACAGATCATACTTGAGAAAATAGCCATTTAGCTGATACGAAGGACTGGACCCAGGGTCTCAGGAGTCCTCAGTTCCACTGCTGAGCTACACCCACAGCCTTCTCTTCTTTGCCTTTTCACTTACTCATCCTTAGTTTCAGTGCAAATGTCTCTTTGCCTTACTTGCATTCCCTGCTGCTCTGAACACAGCCAGCCCTTCCTGTTACCTGCTCTCATCACATCCTGCAATTCTGCACAGCACACAACAACTTGCAAATTGTATACCTCCAGTTTGCAATTAGATGCTTAATGTCTGCCTCCCTGGGTGGAATGGAAGCCCCAGAGGCCAGTAACCAGGGCCTTTTCAAATGCTCAGTGCCCAACATGGCATCTGCATGTAGAGGGCAATCAGTAAACGTCAGTGGAACAAATGCACAAGCAAAGGAATTAGAAGATTTTTTAATACTGACTTTATTATCAAATGAAGACTGAACAGAATGCAGAATTCATAAATAATGAATACAGAATCAAGTTCATTACCAAAATGAATAATTAGATACCCCACTTCCTGTTCTCAGCATCTTTCCTGGGGTCCTCCGAAAGACAGTTTGCATAGAGGAAATTGCACTTTTAATGACAAATTTGGGGACAATCTGCTCAGAATAAGCAGGAATTCATAATGAAATTATGGCCTCGCTCAGGCCTCTCCTCCCACTTCCTTCCCTCCTGGCTTTAGCAGTCATCTTGCACTGAAGCAGCAGCACCCTCTCCCCACTGCCTCCTGCCAATTTCCTGAGCACAGCAGCAAACAGGACACCTTCTGGCTGGGGAGGGAGAGAGCTTCCCCTCAGCCACCATTAACTGTGTGTTCGCCAAATTAGATGCGCTCATCTCCATCCCAAATATGGACCGTAAAGCTCCTTCACAATTTAACCTTGGGCAAACTAAGCACTGAATTTCACATCCAGAATTTAAGTTTGTGGATTAATGACAAGGCAAGAATCAGGGCTATTTTGGTTCCAATATTTATTTCTCCAAATCGGTGACTGATTCTGTCTGGAGAAACTGAAAAGAATACATGTTGAGGGAATGAAAACAGGAACTGTCTTCTTCAAAGGCTTCCAGAATTTGATAGTGACCCTGAACTAGAGACAGAAGTATAAAGCTTGCTAAGTTTAACGGTGGGCCCCTGAGAATTTCCCCTGGGACCCCATCCTCAGCACCTTACAGTAATGAGAGATAAAGACATCAAGAATTTCTAACTTTTCAATTTTCAAGAGCACCCTAGAATCTGAATCTGAATCTCAGAAATTAAAGAGAAATAACGTGATTCTTACAAATCGGGTCAACCTAATTTTCTTGTGAAATTCTGTCTGGTCCTGGCATTATCCTAAATCTGGAACCAAGGAGGGACGGCACCGGTGGTGACCTGGCACCAGGTCTGCATCTTAGCCCATTAAGACTCTTTGCTGGGTGCTTGGGCTCAAGTCCCTGCTCTGCTACCTGCTAGCAAGGATGGAATAGATGATACTTCCTCTCTGCCTCAGTTTGCTCCATTGTACGACAGCGACAATAATATATACAGGGAACAAGAGTAGACATTTCACGATTGTCCTGGGAGTTTGGAATGAATGAGACACAAACAATAACTATGGGGTAGCAAGCTCTAACATTTGATGAGCACTTAACAAATGTCAACGACTAGGCTAAGATTTTCATAAATTATTTTAACCCTCCAAATAATCTTTTAAAGTAGATATTATTAGTGCCTCCATTTATAAGTGAGAAAACTGAGGCTCAAAAAAAATGAAACACTGTGCTCAATGTCATCACTCAGTAAACAGAGCTGGACTTGAATCTAACCACCGAAATTCCGTAGCCAAGTCTCCTAATGTCTACTGCTCTTTCAAGGAAGCTCTCAGTCTGTAGGAGCAAGAAAGGGTAGGGAATGGGGAGAAGGCAGGCATGGGAAGCAAATAATCAGACACACTGAGACTCGAGAGTTTCCTACAAGATTATAATGTGGCATATGCTGTGAAAAGGAACTGAGGAAGACCTGCCACCACGCAGGGAGGCTGCGGAGGGAGAACAAGCTAGGTGAATAATCAGTAGGAGCTTACCAGGCTTTCCGAGTCCAAGTCAGCGATGGGGGAAGAAAAAGAAAAAGAATCAAGAGTGGACAAAAGACCCAGGATACAAAAGAACGAAGCTGAGGAGGAATAGCACAGCACGTCAGAGGAACAGAGGGCTTGATGCATACAGCTGGAATGCGGAGTGTGGGGACAGGCACAGAGTTGGTGACATCCGGATTCCATGAGGCCTAAGAGCCAGTCTAAGAAAGATGTACTTTATCTACTGAGGATCTGGCACCTTCGGGGATCTGGATATAGGGAAGAGAGGGGAAAGGAGAGAGAATTAGCATGATGTGATGGGGCATGCCTGTAATCTCAGCAGTCTGGGATGCTGAGAAAGGATGGTAAATTTGAGCCCAACCTAGGCAACTCAGAGACTTAAGCAAGACTTTGTCTCAAAATATAAAATGGGCAGGGGATGTAACTCAGTGCAAAGGGCCTGGGTCCAATCTACAAAAAGTAGAGAGGAGAGAGGGGAGGGAAAGAGAGCATCAACTGGAAAAGGATGGGATGCACGGAAGGGGACAGCGGGGAGGCTGCTGGAATCGTCCAGATGAGAGGTGAGAGGACAAGAATGGAAAGACCAGCAGGCATAATGGACAGGAAGATTCTGACTTGGGCACTATTTTAAGAGCACTGATTAGAGAGGACATTAGTCCTTGAAGAACTCTGTAATGAGTCAGGGCTACGTTATCCCATGTGTCCCTCCCAACAACCCAGTGTGGTAGGGTCCATCTTTTCGCCAATTTCATGGCACAGAAAAGCAGGCTGTGAAATGTGAAGGGGCTCACACAAGCCACAGAATGAATGGTAAACAGAGCCAGGACTAGGATCCCACATGGTCTTGCCACAGAGCAGGTGTTTTTGCTTTTGTTTTTGTTTTGTGCTCTTGGGGCAGAGGAAAGGGAGAGGGAGGAAGGACTGAGATCTCTTGGTCAGGAGACCGAAGGAATGGTGAGGCCAGGAACTGAGGTATAGATGAGCAGGTGTGTAGGGACAGGTGAGACTCTGCGTAATTCACGTCCGGAACAGGATGTCCTATTGATGCCATCCAGTAAATAACTAGACATATGTACGGAAGTGGGCCGGGAATACAGGATAAACTTTCTGGTAGAAAGCCGCAAGGAAGATGAAATCGAAGAGAGTGATTGTCAAGGGAACTAGGCCTAGAACTCAGGGGGCATTGGCTGCTAAGGGCCAACCCAGTAACAGAAGCCAGAGAAGGCGTGTGAGAAGGAGCAGGCTGAGGGACCCGAGAAAGGCTGCGGCAGGTCAGGGAGGCATGGGCTTCAGGAAGCAAAGAGTGGTCCATAGCGTGTAATTCAGCACAGAAGCCAAGAATATGAAACGTGCCCTACACTTAGCAATGGCCGCGGTACGAACCCAGCAAACTTGCCCTGCAGCAGAGGTCACCTATGGTGAGGACAGAAGCGGTGCGGCAGCCAGAGGAGGTGAAAGGGCTCACGAGACTCTGCTGGTTTGCTTCCACAGGCGGGCATGAGTATGTTTATAGGTGGAGGGGAAGACACCAACAGAAAAGGAGGAGCTAAATAAATCAGGCAGACCCAAGACTCCTGGGCGAGGGCAGGAGGAAGACAGGAGAATACTAGCATCAGTTAGTAAAATATATCAAAGAGCTGCAATTAGCAAAGGCACTGTGATGTCTCCATTAATTGCCATATAGATATTGACAGACAAATGTTATGCACTTTTTTGCACCAGGGATCAAACGCAGGCCCTTGCACTTTTGAAGCAGGCAGTGGAACCACTGAGCCAAATTCCCAGCCCTTGACAGACAAATGTAAAGAACAAAGATGAAAGCCCAGAAACAGACCCGTGTTTGCATACGCATGTGTGTGTAAACTCAATAAATGAAATAGGGATGCTCTCTTAAGTTGGTGGGGGAAGCACAACTTATTCAACAAATCATCTAATTATATCTGTCAAATTACTTTAGGGAACACTTCGATTCTCACAATGTACAAAGACCTCCAAGTAAATGAAAGATTTAAATCTTTTATTTATTTATTTATTTTTTGGTACTGGGGATTGAACTCAGGTCCTTGTGCTTGCAAGGCAGGCCACCGAACCGCTGAGCTAAATCCCTGGCCCTTTTTTTGTTTTTTTTTGAGACAGGATCTCACTGTGTAGTTGAGACTGACCTGGAACTCACTATGTAGCCCAGGCTGGTCTCGAACTCACAGCGATCCTCCCGCCTCAGCCTCCCGAGTGCTGGGATTACAGGCCTGCACCACCATGCCCAGCTGAACGATTTAAATCTATAACGTGAAATCATACATAAACATATCAGAAAAGCACAAGGGAAATAGTAAATATAACCTTGGATGGGGACAGCTTCTCTCTCTGAATATGTCCCAGCAGAGCCTGTGTTAGTTACTTTTCTCTCATTGCTGAGACGAAATACCCAACACCCAAAGTTAGAGGGGAAGGGGTTTATTTCGCTTATGGTTTGTAGAGGTTTTGGTTCATTGTCAGCTGACTCCAAGGCAGGGATGGAAAACAGGCCTCACAGAAGAAAAACAATGAGTCTTGCACAAGGTAGCAAAGGTAACAAGAAGCCTTTACTGTGAATTTCTGCCCCTTTTATCCCATCCAGACTACCGGGACTAGGGCAGTGCTAAACCACTCACTCACTAGAGGTTTAATAATCACACGCCCTTAATCCCAGCATCACACATTCCAGATTCAGCCACCTCTGACCAAATGAGGCTTTCGGGGGACGCCAGCCAGACACAAGTCATAACAGATCCTGAATGTGGATTCAAAAGTGGCTCCAACTGGTAAATGAGCTGAAGGGCAAGAAGAGCCCTGTGTCTGGGGACCTCACGTGCCAGGCAGTGAAAGGTGCACCTATCACCTGCAGCGGGTTGAGGTGGCAGGCAGGAGTGGAAATTTAGATACTGCCTGAAATAGGGCAGCAGTGAGAGGTCAAAGCCTGCTGCCCTGTACGATTCAAGGGAAGGACGTGCAGAGGCAGAAGTCCTGGCCACCTGCTAGGCTCCTCCAGGTTTGTACGAGGCACTTTCCACAGATAAGAAGTAGATGAAAAAGTGATTCAGAGGAGGGTTCCGGTAAGACGGAGTTAGCGGCATAGTCTTGGAATCTCCCCGAATGCTCACAGAAAAACAAGAGCACAAAACCAAAATGGTATGGAAGATACAGCAAAACCAGGGGGTACAGCCTGAGCATAGTAAGAAACTTTTGCAGTTCTCCCCATCAAAAGCTGAGGTCCTGCATCAGGACTGGCCTTTGGTTAGCTCTCGGCAGTAGCACGTAGAGGAAGTGACATCGTGTGACTTTGGAGCCTTGGCCTGGGAGGTTTGGTGAGTAACCTGGGTCACCTCTCTAAGGAAGAGATGGCTCCACGAGTTCAGAGATGCTTTTGGTTGCTTTTTGATGTGGACAAGGAACCAAATCACTATCTGAACAACTTGATAAAAAGAAAGTATTTATTCTACCTTCTGTGTACAAACTGCGCAACTATGTAAGCAAAGAGTAAATGGGAGAAAGTACCTCTTTCTGATAAAAGCATTCCAGTGAATAAATGAAAAACAAAACAAAACAAAAACCAAGGATCTGCAGTTGTCAATGAATTAAGATGTAAACACATCAATAGCTACTAAAGATTTAAAAAAGAGAAAGAGACAATGAGACCACCAGCCTCCTAATCAAAGAATGCAGTACCTCTTCTGGTTTTTCCCAAGGGATCAGGCTTACATCTGCTCACACCTAGGACTCAGCAGCCAGCACCAGGACAGGCAGCCATGCTGAAGAGAGCCAAGGACCAGCAACCAACCAAATCCAGACTGTGGGAAAAGCCACAAGTTAAGCATTTTTTTCAGCAGAGAGATTGTAAAGGAAAGAATGGGGAAATCTGTAAATTAAAGAGTCTTAAAAGGTTGGTTCTGTTTTTTGGTTTTTGTTTTTTTTCCCATGCTGGGATCACACGGGGACCTGCACATGCTAGCTAAGTGGTCTATTATGAGCTACATCTGCAGCCTAAAAGATTTCATTTGAAAAGGGAAAGATTAAGCTATAATATCTAGAGATAGTGTGAGGGTGATAAAACTATTGTTAAAAAAAAAAAAAAACACGAGGGGCTGGAGATGTGGCTCAGAGGTAGAGCATTTGCCTAGCATGTGAGGCCCTGGGCTCAATCCTTAGCAATGCATATAAAACAAAACAAAATTAAAAAAACAAACATAGTATCAACCAATATGAAGTTAGACAGGGAAGGAGGGTGCATGACTAGGCAGATCACAGGGGAAGCTCAGTTACAGTCCTTGATTGGGTGCCATCTGCCTTAGAGTAATTCATTACACTGCATATTATAAATTTTGGGTATGCTCTGTTTCTGGTCTTTTGTTTCTAGTGAGAAAGTTTTGGTTTTTTTTTCAAGAAATAATTCAGAAAGCAGGTAGCGCACAGTAAAGCAGTTTCAGTTAGTCTGTTCTCTCTCATGGCTCGTGGCTAGAGAGGAGGCAAAGGAAGCTGGACTTTGCTAGAGACAGTTTCCCTAGAGGGATCCTGCACAATGGGAATAGCCTTTTGAAGCGACTTGAAAGCAATTAGGGGCATAAGTGGGTGACTGGATACCCAGAGAAAAAGTTTAAAAGGATATATAAGAGGTTTACAGTGGCGTACTCTGAATTATGAAAGCTCTTAAATTAATTTTCCTTTTCTTCCTAATTGTTCAACAAGGAACACATACAGATTTTGTTAAAAACAAAAGCCAAAAATAAAGTAAAATAAAAATAAAATAGAAACAAAAGTCAGCCAAGGCAGGCATGGTGACGAACAGTGATATTCTCAGCATTTGGGAGGCTGAGGCAGGAGGACCACAGCAAGTTCAAGGCCAGCGTGGACTACACAGTGAGTTCAAGGTCAGCCTGAACTACACAGCAAGATCCTGACTCAAACAACAAAAGTCAGCTAAATCAAACTATTTATCATTTTTACATATTAACCTCAGTCAGCCAAGTGTTTCACTAGGTCCAGAAACTTTCAAGAGCGGGGTCCTGATGGGCCCGGCATCCCCAGCCAGAGCTCACACCCTCTACTCAGGCAGGTTCTGGTCTATCAGGAAACCTTTGTTATCATTTGGCTTCCTGTGTTACTCTTTTTCAGGGAGCGAAGGCACTGGAAAGCTAATATGAAAACTCCAGCGTGCCCAGCAGTGATATTTCGCTCTCAACTAATAAAGGGATTGGCTTAAGGCAAGAAGGTGGACTCTTCTTCACTACTTTCTCTGAAACCTGTGAGAAGGATGCATGACCAAGCCCCTGGCCTCTTTGTCCTCTACACATTAGGATGATTGTCTGCTGAGGCCGAGGAAGGCGAGACAGTTGCAGGTTATGAGAAAGGGCTGAACGAACCAACAACAAGTGGAGAGATGGCTTCCTGGCTCTCCAGATTCCAGATGGCACCTTCTACACTGGTCACCAAGTCACCAAAAGATAGCTAGACCTGAGTCCCGGCTCAGATCCTGCCAGCCTCACTTGGAAAGGCCACCCCCATCCAACTCCAAATATCGCACTTTTCTTTCCTAAAATCTTTGTGTGTGGTTTCACATTTTCTTTTAGAATATGTTCATATTGATTATATGAAGTAGGAATTTAATTTAATTTTTCCAAATATTAGTCAACTGTGTCAACATCCTTTTATGATTGAATCATCCTTTCACTGCTGGTTTAACAAGCTGTTGGTATCAAGACTGGATACACAGATACACAATATGGCCCCTAAAATTGAAAGGATTCTTCCATGTCTTTGGCTAAAGGTCAGTTGTAGCTTCTAGGCAGAGGCCCAGATAACTGATTCCAAGACTAGACAGAGCTTATGCAAGTTCATTTACAAATATGACTACGTGTCACGTAACAACAATTTGGTGAACCACAGACTGCATACATGACCGTGGTCCCATAAGGTTATAAAGGTCCAGCGTGTGTGAGGCCCTAGGTTTGATCCCCAGCACCACAAAAGGAGAGAAAAGATTATAAAAGAGCCAAAAAAGTCCTTATTGCCCAACATCACAGCCACCATACCAGAGCACAGTGTATTCATCTGAGGTAATGTTGGCATAAATAAACCTACTGCCCTGCCAGTTGTATTAAAGTTGAAGACACACAACAACTATGCACAGTCTGTAACACTAAATATATATTTAGTATTGGAAATCTAGGGGTTGAACCTGGAGCCTCCTGCATGCTAGGCAAGCACACTACCATTGAACTACATCTCCAGTTTTGTTCTTTTGGTTGGTTTTTTTGATACAGGGTGTCACTATGTAGTTGAGACTGACCTGGAACTCCCTATGTAGCCCAGGCTGGTCTCCAACTCACAGCGATCCTCCTGCCTCAGCCTCTCGGGTGCTGGGATTACAGGTGTGCGCCACCATGCCCAGCTTTCTCCAGTCTTTTTTATTTTGAGACAGGGTCTCACTAAGTTGTCTGGGCTGTCGTGGGACTTATAGTCCTCCTGCCTCACTCTCTGTGGCTGAGATAAAAGACAGGCACCCCTTCCCTGGCTTACGTGACACCCTACTCCTGACCATTATGTTAGAATGTATTACTACTTTTTAAAAAGTAACTGTAAAACAGGCCTGGCAGGTCCTTCCAGATGGATTCCAAAAGGTGGCTTTGGTATCACAGGAGGTACACGTGCACATATCGCTGCCCAGAAGAGCTTCCAGTGGGAAAAGATGTGACAGTCCCGACCCTGTGTAGGCCCAGGTGAGTGTGTATGTTTGTGTCTTAGTTTTAAACAAAAGAAGTTTAAAACGTTAAAAAAGAAAAGAAAAAGCTTCTAAGAGCCAGGCATGGTACTGCACACCTGTAATCCCAGTTACCTGAGAGACTGCAGCAGGAAGATTTCAAGTTCAAAGCCAGCTTTTTTAAAGGCTGGCGATATAGTTCTGTGCTAGAGAAAATGCCTAGCAAATGCATGAGACCCTGGGTTTAATCCTCAATACCACAAAAGAAGCGGGGTGGGGGGCATGTGTGTGAAGAGAGAGAAACACAGAGAGAGAATGAGAGGGAAACTGTAGAAGGACAGCATGAAAAACATTCTTTGCACAGTTGTACAATGTGTTGGTTCTTTAAGCTATTATTACAAAAGGATCAAAGTTTAAAATTTTTTAAATACATAAAGTAAAAGGTACAGCAAGCGTAGGTGAACATTATTATTGAAGGAAAATGCTTTTTAGATTCAGCATAGCCTGAGTGTGATGTTTGCAAAGTGTATTGTGGTATACAGCACAGCCTGTGGCCTTCATGCTGACCCAGAGCAACCTCTCATCGTATAGGCTCTATTCAGAGGAAGAGCTCTGCACGGGTGTATTTTCTTGTTGTTGTGATTGTTCAGTGCAGGCACAGTTGTTTTTTTTTTTTTGATAATTTTATTAGTTTGTTTGCACTATATAATGTTTACATGCATTGTGTGGAGGTGGTACATGTTCATAACAGCTTAGTTCCTTTTCCATCTCCTTTCCCTCCTCCTCCCTCCATCTCCTTTCCCTCCTCCTCCCTCCATCTTTTGATCCCCTTTACCTTCAGGAAAGCACTCCCCACTTCCTAGCCTTGTATTCTATTTGCTCTTTACTTATATTTGGATGTAGTGTATTTTATCTTTCGTACGACATCGTCACTGTACTTCTCCCATGGTTAGACACCTGTAGACTCACAGATAACACCATGTTTAGTACAGACCCAGGCTGTGCAGGTGTGTGGCCATCAGGCCTAGGTGTGTCATAGGCTGCTCCATGTAGTTAAGTATGACGATTACACAATGATGAAATCACCTAACGAGGCATTTCTTAGAATGTGTCCCCATGGTGAAGTAACACATGACTGTAATGCACAACACCAGCCTTGCTCCCCGAAATCAGACAGCCTGAGTGTGAGCCCCTGCTCCCTCTTTACTAGCCATGTGATGTTAGTATCTTTCCCTCTGTAAGATGGAGATAGCAAAAGGACCTACTGCATAAGCAGCTATGAGGATTAAATAAGATAAGGCCTTTAAAGTACCTGAGCAATGGGACTCCAGTAGAATGTTATTTTATCATCAGCAGTGAGATAATAATTGTCACCATCAACATCTAGATGGGCCCATGACATACTAGGGAGGACTCCTACTCACTACTTCAACTTTTTTACTTACGTATTTTTACAGAGCATGGAATCAAACCCAGAACCTCACCCATGCTAGGAAACTACCACTGTGCTGCCCACATGTTCGTGTGTGTGTAGCGTTGGGGATAAGCCAGAGTCTTCATACTAAGCAATAGCCTGGCACTTTTTTATTTTGAGATACCTTCTTTCTAAATTGCTAAATTCCCCAGACTGGACTTGATCTTGTAATCCAACCACTTCATCCTCTCAGGGTGCTGGGATCACAGGCACCACAAGCTCACTCTTAATTCACCCAACTACAATTAAGCATCTACTGTGCTTCAGCGACCATTCCAGGATGAGCAATAAAGACAAGGCCGCTACCCGCTCAGAGTTTACAGGTTAGTGAGAGCAAACAGGTCAATGCTAACGAAAACCAAATGTCTGTACTGTGAACAAACGCTACAACAAAAGTAAACCAAAGCGCTTCTCTGCAGTGCTTACCATAAATCCAGTCACAGGAGCCCTCATTGAGGAGGAGTTATGGTTTGACCGTCTACCCTAAGGGATGACGTGTTGGGAGCCAAGTGCCCAGTGTGGCAACTCAGGTGTGAGACGTGGGACCAAGTGGGAATTTGCCACTGGCCCCTCTCCAATCCATCTGGCTTCCTGTCTCACATGTGATCTTTTCCTCTCACACACTCACACAATAGCGCCATCTGCCACATTAGGAGGAAGTCAGGGGAGCCTTACCAGAGGCTGAATGGACCAGGCTACCCAACCTTGGACCTTCAGCCTTCAAAACTGAGCTATGCAAACCTCTTCTCTTTATAAAGCACCTAGTCTCAGGTATTTCCTCATAGTAAGAACAACAAAAGCTGATTCAGAAAAAAGGTAAAATTTAAACCAAGACTCAAATGATAAGAGGGATCCAATGAGAAATGTACTATTTTTTTACCTATTTGGAGCTTTTTTAGATATTTTCTAGATATTGTTTTTTAATTCTTAATTCCACTGTAGTTCAAAAATGTACACTGTGTCCTTTTAGTCCTTATAAATTTATTAAAACTTATTTTATGCAGCCCCCGGCCTGCGCGACAACAGACCAGGAAGGCCCCAAAGACCCCAGAGGGGGTTTTTTTCAGCTGCCTGCCTGCCTGCCTGTCTGCGATCACCCGGCGGCGTGCG
>NW_022900915.1:15036625-15041286 GCF_012274545.1 Fukomys damarensis
TGTGGTTTTTCTATAAAATGGAATATTACTCAGCCATAAAGAGCGAGAGAATAGATTCATTCATAGGAAAATGGATACATATTGAAGATATACTCCTAAGTGAAATAAATAAGTCCCACATGTGTAAATACCAAATAGTTTCCCTGGTGTGAATATTCTGCAACAATGCATAAGATTCTAATAAGATTACTGACATTTAGAAATGGGAGGAAAGGAGCTAAAGGTAGAGGGAAGGTGTGATACGTAGGGGAAGAACAAAAAGGGAAAAGAAAAAAATGTGAGAGAATGAAAAGATGAAAATAAAGTGTTTGTAGATGGGGAGGGGAGGAGGGGGTGAAGGGAGGGCAGAGTTAAGGGAAAAAATGAGTAGGTACATGATCCCAACAATGACTGTAACTGTACTGTATCCCTAAATGTACCAATAAACTCAATTAAAAAAAAAAAACTTATTTTATGGTCCCAGATTTCATTTATCTTGCTGAATGCACGAGCAGCATTTGAAAAGGAGGGTTTTTTTAAATTGCTGCATACATATTTGATAAAAATGACTGACGGAGTTATTCCTATGACTTGAATTATATTTTTGTCTACGTATTCTGTCAATTGTTGAGTTTTCTAGTAATGCAGTTTCCTAGTAGTGTCTAGTTTTCTAGTAGTGGGCAGTTCTATTTCTCCCTCTAATTCTATAAATCTGTGCAACATATTTTTTTGAAGACCTGTCATTAGGATCATGCATCTCTATGATTGGTCAGTTATGCACGAACCATCTTATCACAGGTCACTCCTCACCCCTATACCTTAAAATCTGCATTATCTAATACTAATAGAGCCAAACTCCTGTCTATGCTTAACAGCTGCATGCTATATCATTATTCACTTATTTTTATTCTATTTGTGTTGTTATATTTAAATGGGTTACTTATGGCTGGATTTTTCATTTTTAGCAATCACTGTGTTTTTGCTTGTTTGTCTGTTTTTGTGGAAGCAAATACGCTTTATTAACTGGACAAACCATAAAAGCATCATGGTAGGCACCGTAGTTCATCCTTCTAATAAGCCTGTTGGTCTGGTCGTCCCTATTTCCAGCATCTCCACCTTCCACAAAATGAGTGACCTTTTTTTTTTTCATTCCACCGCAGGGACAAGATAATTTGAAGGGCCACAGGAAGTTATTTGTGTCTTTGAAGCGTATTCCAACAGTAGAGAGCTCACACATCAGATCTTCCATGCAAACAATGCTGTTTTTTACCAAGCAATCGAGCAATCAGTCCAGTACCGGTCAAGGCCGTTCACTTCTTCCCGATTTTGCCATAGCCACGCTTGTCTATTAGTGCATTTACCGACTCCAGGTCTGGGTACCCCATGCAGTATATGGTTCCACAGTCCTCAGCATGTTAAGGAAGCCTTGTTAAGCTTAACAAAGATTTGGTGAAGGCAAAGAAGCTGCAACACCTTGCGGACCTTTGGGCTCACACCTTTGATACCCCTGATCTGGATGACAAAGGCCAGTTTGGGTTCAGCAGGTTCGTAGAAGCTGCCAGCTTTTCTTGCCATCCTAGCCATTCGAATCTCAGTGCTGCACCTTGGACTATACCCCTTATGATAGTACCTGGCTTTTTCATAGGTGAGCTTCCTCCTTGCCTTTCAAAGCATTTTGGGGGCAAACTTCTTTCTCAATGGCTTATACCTTCAGCTGTGCGAAACATCTTTGTTTTTTCTTAAGGGTTTCTGGCACAGCAGGAACCTTTTTTCTTCTTCTCTTCAATACCCTCCATGGTTCTAGCAATGAAAGAGAGCAATCATTGCTTTTAATCAAAATGTTTATTCTACTTACATTCATTATAATTATTTATATGGTTGGATTTAAGTCTAACATTTAATTTTTGCTTTCTTCCTATCTTTCCTATTTTTGTTCCTCTTTTTCTCCCTTTTACTGAGTTAACCAAACCTTTTTCAGAATTCCACAGTAATTTCTCTATTAGCTTTTTAGTTCTACCTCTGTGTTTTGGGGTTGTTTTTTGGTAGTTGCTCTACAGACTACAGTATGCCTCCTTAGCCTTTCACGTGTAGAATTATTATCTCAATGTGAGAACCTCGCAACTTATAGATCCATTTTTTCCATCTTCATTCATTATACAATTATTTTTACATATGCAAAAATGAACTCCAAGACACGATGTCAAAACTTCCCTTTAAACAGTCACGTGTTTCAAAGGAATTAAGAGGAAAAATCATCTCTCTGATTCTTACACATACTTACCATGCCCAGTCCAGTGTTCTTCATCATTTTTTTTTTTAACTTCTTTTTTTCAGCGCTGGGGATTGAACCCATAGCCTTTGCGCTGGGCTACATCCCTGGCCCTTTATTTTGAGAGATGTTCGCACTATGTTGCCCAGGCTGGACTTGAACTTGCAATCCTCCTGCCTCTTTCCAGAGTGCTGGGATTTCAGCAGTGGCACCACAGTCAACTACCCTTCATACCTAAGGTGTCTTTTTGTGCATAGAAGATTCTGAGTTGACAGGGTTTTTTCCAGTACTTTAAAGTCATCATTGCTCTGTTTTCAGATCCCTGGAGATGATAAAGTCAGAGTCATAGTCGCTCCCATCACTTCCCTCTCTAGCTGCTTTCACTATTCATTTCTTTGCTTTTCTGCAGATTATGATTTGTGTGGGTGAAGTTCTCTTTATTTATTCTACTCAAAACTCACTGGGATTCACAAATTATTTAGTGTGTGACTTTTACTAAGGACTAGTCCTTTTCTCTTGTCCAAGAACTCCAATTAAATGTATGTTAGACTTTTTAATACTGTACATAGATCTACAAGGCTCATCATTTGTTTTTGTTTTTTGGTACCAGGGATCGAATTCAGGTCCTTGCGCTTGCGAGGCAGGCGGCAGAACCACTGTGCTAAATCCCCAGACCCCAGCTTATTGTTTTTTAAAGTCTTCTTTCTAGTTTTCAGCTTAGATTATTGCCACTGACTCATCTTCAACTCTGGACTCTTTCTTCAGTAACCTCCAATTTTCTGTTAAGTTCAGCAAGTGGATGTTTCCAGATACAGCACTTTTCACTTCCAGAATGTCCATCTGGCTCTTCAGATAGCTTCTCTTTCTCTGCAAGATTACCATTTATTCGTACATTGTGAGCATGTTTTCTTTTATGCACTTGAACAGAGTGTAACAGCTGCTTTAAAGTCCCTGTCTGATAAATTCAACACACAGATTTGAAGACCGTCTTTGCAGTCACATCGTCCTCTTTCTGAAACTGTCTACTAATTTTGTATTGGATCCCAAAGAAAATGAAATATTGCAAAGCCTTTGGGTTCTAATGTCCTCCAGATAATGTTTTATATAATCTCGATATTTTAGCATCCAGACTTGGCTTGTTTTCACGCCCCAAGTTCTATCTTCCCTGCAGGGTTGGCAGTTGACAGCTTTTGGGAGCTCTGTAAGCTTCAATCGGGTGTTTGGAGCCCGTCCCATGCACACACAGTTGATAGGGTGACCATGAGTTTGGACAGAGTTATACTTAGAATATGAAGACAATCCCCTACTTTGTCCCATTTTTTACGAATAGACACTCTACCAACTGTGTCCCCTTTCAGTCACTCTTCAGTCCCTCCAAGCAGTTGTCTCTTTTTTTCCCCACTCTATAGAAGTTTTCTATGTGAGGGATGGTCCAAGAAGAGTCAGCTGGACAGCACTGGAAATGGCCCATGAGATGCGCTTAGATGGGGCAGTGACAAGAATAACTTATTTTGAAAGAGATCATTCTGGCTCCTAGGTGGAAGAATGAATTTAATCAGGAAGCGATGGGAGAAGCAGAACTAGTCAGGAGGCACTGTGATGGTCCAGGAGAGAGGAGGCAGAGGTCTGCACAAGCACGGGGTAGAAGAAATGGAGAGAAGTGGACAGATTCGAGTATGAAGGTAAAGTGGACAGAATTTGCTGAAGGACTGGAAGCGGCAACTGAAAGAATGGCAACTTCTAGTCTAACTCCTGAGGTTGTACTTACAACATTCAGGTGGATAATGGGGCCTATTCATGAGATACAGAAGATTCCAAAAGAAGCAAGTTAGGGGTAGGGTATATTAAGACATAAAGAGTGTGAGATGTTTGTTAAATACTGAAGAAGCATGTCAAGGATGTGAACACCAGAACTTTCTACAGAGGATAAAAGGATTTATTTTGCTTCTGGGGTGTGTGTTTGTTTGTGTGTGTGTGTGTGTGTGTGTGTGTGTGTGTGTGTGCGCGCGCGCACGCGTGAGAGGTGGGTACTGAAGACCGAACCCAGGGCCCTCAGATGAGCTACATCCCCAGGTCATTTTGTATTTTTTGCTTTGAAACAAAGTCTCATTAATGCCTGTGATGGGATCCAATTTGTGATTCTCTTGCCTCAGCCTCCCAGACTGCTGGAAGTACAGGAGTGCACCACCGTGGCTGGCATATTTCACTATCTTTAATACAGATAAGTATTGGTTCATTACGTAGGTATCAATGGGAACAAAATCCTACTGTTATCTGATTATCAACAGATAACTTGCAGTCATTGATTTTAATGAGTCCCTCCCAAGCATGCTGTGTAAAATTTTAACTATATATAAGTCAAAAGTTCTATATAAGAAGGGTCAATTTTTTTTTTTTTTTTTTTTTTTTTTTT
>NW_022900915.1:15041333-15043702 GCF_012274545.1 Fukomys damarensis
TTTTTTTTTTTTTTTTTTTTTTTTGGTACCAGGGATCAAACTCAGAGCCTTGCGCTTTCGAGGCAGGTGGCACCACTGAGCTAAATCCCGGCCCAGTCAATCCTTTTAACGATGAACTAAATGGGATTTTCCTATAATCCTGAGCGTAGGGAGCCCAAGCCAGGCCTCAGTATCTGTGCTGCGGATGTGCTGATAGTCCACACGTCCAAGGGTTTCCGGCCCCTAGTGATGGCTAAATTGGATAAGCCAGTGTCTGTGCAAAGTTCAAGAGGTTAATAATGAACAACTCTATTTTATCTGTGGCCAGGGAAGTAGACTCAGTGCTGTCAACACCAGGCAAACACACAATAAAGCACTTCCCAAGACAGACCCAGAGAGATAAGTCCCAGATGGGCACCTGTTAGAAAGGTGATCCTTTCCCCAGGATTTTCTCCTGCTTTCCTAACAAATGCTCTTATTTGTCCCCGTGAGTCATTCTTTGCATCTCTGCCTTACTGATTCAACAATATGCAAAACAAAGACAAATATTAGAAATTTTGTTTTCTTCTCAAACATATTAGAAAGCAGGGCAATCTTCATCTATGAAAACATCAGAGCTGGGGTACTTAGCTGGCATACGTGAGGCCCTCAATTCTATCCTGAGGACCACAAGAAAAAAAAAAGAAGACAAAGAAATAAAGATGATCAGATGTCTCATCCACAGTCAGAGGAAAAGCTCTGAGGGTGATAACATTTGGTTTTTAGAAATTACACAGTGAGGCATTTATTCACAGGCCAGATTTCCCATTGTTCTCATTTTGGGGTCTGGAATTTGCCTGAAGATAAAGCAACAACAAGACTAGCTATTCCCTAATGGTTTGCATATATTTAGTATGCTATCGGGCCAGCCAGAACCATAATACTCTCAAAGTTGTAAAATACCTCAAGATGAAAAATAGAAAATAGTGTCTCTCTTCCAAGTTAAAAAACAAAAAAATTCCAGGTAAGCCTTGTGAGTTTTCACTTAGTTTTACCAGGAAGCCAAGCTCCAGGGGCCTTGCATTAAGTTATGTTCCTTCTCTGCCCTCTTTAACATTCTAAATGAGCAGACAAGCTTTAGTTACCACCAGCAACTCATCCACACGGCCCCCTCCAAACACACATGCAAGTATGAGAAACTCAATCTTCCTGCTTCTATAACATGAAAGGCTGCCTGGCCCCTTGGTGCCAAGGAGTCTAGGGTATCCCAAGAAAGGGCTTAGATCACAGGCCACCTAGGCCTCCCCTGGGAGTCGCCTGCTGACAGCAGGCAGGGAAAACACTTCCAAGGCTGGGTGCTTACACGTGAATTCTTGTTACTTAAATTGTCTTCTGAACTGTAGAACTTCCTTCAGGTCACCAACCAGCACGAGCAGCATAGATTCTGTACCAAGTAGCAAAAGTGCACACAGAGGAGATAGGAGAATCAAATATGCAGCGTGAGCAGGAAACAGGCATATACTATGGATCTCCAGGTTCTCTGGACTCCCTGGAGTTCATTTTTAGCAGCCTAGCAAATATCCGACTCCTTTAGGAGAAAGAGTTAAACTGTTCACTACAGTCCTAGAAAAACCTTTTCTTCTCATTTTCGTTAAATGAGTGGGTAGGGAGCCTTTTTAACACGTGAAAGTAAGAACATGAGTATGGAAATGAGAGAGCATGTAATACATTGAGGTGAGCGGGGGCAGAGGTAAATGATGAAGACAGACAACGCTGTGTCCTGCTACGAAGGGAAGATCCAGAGAGAGGAGTTTCTCAGTGTGGTCCACATGTCACTTGCATCAAACTCACCTGTTACGTTTACTAAAACTATAGATTCTTGGCCTGGACTCCCCACTTCTAGAGTCTGATTTAGTGATCTGGGGTGGTCCTAGGAATCTGCACGTTTTATTCACTCACCCAATGGTTATTAGGTACCCCGGAGTTTGAGACTCTCCAGCACGGAGTATGGGAAGCACTGCTACTGGGTTGAGTCTCGTAGACTAGAACAAGTCATCTCTTTTGTATTTGTTTTCAGACAGATCAAGGTTATTTCACAGCTTTTTTTTTTTTTGATGGTCAATTTTATTTGTTGATTTGGCTGTGTTAAGGCATACCCAAGAAGTTAACACATTCAGAGAAGTCATCTTTCTGGAAGATATTATCAGTTGAATCAGTACATGAGTAACGATCCAACTCACCAATGTAGGTCTAAAGCATCCAATCCCTTAAAACTAGCCATAATATAACAAAAATGTGAAGGAAGGGTAAATTCACCCCCTGGCTTCTAAGGCTTGAATATCTATTTTCTTTTCTCAGTGGGCATCACAGAGCCTTGATCTTGGGAGGATTTTTTTTTTTTTTTTTTTTTT
>NW_022900915.1:15044015-15059614 GCF_012274545.1 Fukomys damarensis
TTTTTGGGGGGTTTTTTTTTTTTTTTTTTTTGTACCAGGGATCAAACTCGGGTCTTTAAGCTTTCAAGACAAGCGGCGGAACCACTGAGCTACATCCCAGGCCCTTCACAGCTCCTATTAAGGGTACATAATAAAGATTAAATTATTCACAGTGTGAGGCCAGGATAACTGGTCATGTATACGGAAAGATTAAAAACTCATTTTGATTGTACCATACATAAGATTAACTCTAGATGAATGAAAAATCTAAATGTGAAAAATCAGCAGCCTGTATTTTCAGAAGAAAAACAAATGATATAATAGGGAAGGATTTTTTTAACAAGCTCTAAGAAAATACAAGTATAAAGAAATAATTTACTAATGTGGCAACATGAAAAATTTTAAACTCTTTGTGATAAATCACTAGAAATATAAAAGACATGCAACCAAGTGGGAAAAGGTACTTGGAACACATAGATCTGGTAGATTACTATTCATACTTTCTAAAGAACTTCTATAGATCAGTAGGAAATAAACAACCTATGGCTGGGGATTTAGCTTAGTGGTTCCACCACCTGCCTAGCAAGTGCAAGGTCCCAAGTTCTATCCCTGGTGCCAAAAAAACCAGAAATAGATAACCTAATACAGAAATGAATAAGGGATATAAATTGGCAACTCACTGGGAAAAAAGTCTGATAACAAATGAAAGGACTTTCAAGTTCACCATCAAATCTCACTGGCAAATTCAAACATTTTGAAAAATTATATATTATTAAATATTTATTTGTGAGACTGTAAAGAAATGACAGCTCTTCTGTATCATTAATGGTACTGTTGATAAGTTTAAACCACCTAAGGAATGACTTCTTAGCCTCTAACTTAAAAAGGCACATACTTTTATGACCCATCAATTCTACTTCTAGATAATGAAGAAAATTTCAAATATGTATAACGGAAATGTGTGTAAAGATGCTTTATCTGGCATTGTTTATAGTAATAAAATAGTAGAGAACAGCAAAGTATCTCTGAATAGTATATTGAATAAACTATGCCATAGTCACACAGTGGAGTACTCTCAGCAGTTACAATAAAATAGGTCTACTGAGTCTACAGAGATGAACCTGCAAAACATCAAGTCAAAAGAAAAGCATTTCCAAAAGCACACACATGGGGCTGGAAATGTAGACTTGGTGGCAGAACACTTTCCTAGTTCATAGGACTCTGGGTTCAATCCCCAGTACTGCAACAGACAGAAACAAAATAAACAAACAAAAAACTAGCATACATCAGCCTACATAAAGAATAATACCACTGAAGTCATAACAACAGAAATAGTACTATGTGCTACAAGGTGGATAATACACTGTAATAAGCATTATAAAGCATGTATACAAATGATGCACTCAACTTTCTCTTCTGGGAGAAGAGCAGAAGGACTTCACCTAGAATGCTACGTGTCTTACACAGTAAAGATCTGAAGTAAACCTGACAAAACGTTAATGTATTTGTTAATGTGAGTTGTAAGTAATGTTTCTTGTACTGTGCAGACTCAAATATTTTATATAAAATCAAAAGAAAAACTGAGAACAAAAGCAAGCACAAAGATATTATCAGGTTAGCAGAGTCTGGCGTCATCCATTAATTTGTCCAGTGTGCGGAACAGTCCTCTTGAGTGGCCTTGGCCTGGCCCAGCTCTCCTTTTTCTCCCTTGTCATTCTCACTAATGGCGGGAGCCCGTGCTGGGACTGTGACATTCTGAGGTACGAAGAGCTGGCTGGCACAGCCTTAGAGACACGGCGTCCTCTGATGATTCATTGCCGTGAGTCCGGTTTCCCTCATGTGCACAACTCAAGCCAGGCTGCCCTCTGGGGTCCTGTCACTGCATTGTGAGTGGGACACACAATTGGGACTTTATTTGCCCTGTGCAGCTTTTCTGAACCTTGAGGGATGAGTTCATAGTGATGCTAGGCTTCTGTGGGGTCTGAATGCTTGTTTGTAACTTCCTGCTCGGGGGGACTTACACAGCACGCGCATGGGTGCTCAGTCTCTCTAGGCCCAGGCAAGTTAGAGTCAGCTATTAGCTCAGAGCGAAGCCGCTTCACACTGAGATACACAGAAAGAAGCACGGAGATCAACCCGTCTCTTCAAAGAAAGATGGCAGGGGACAAAATAAGATTTCTCTAAGAGCGAATTCCTACTGGATTTGGTTAAACAAAATGTAAGTCTTTGTGGACAGAAGACTGAGACGCTGAAAATCACATGAGTAGGGCAGTATCTTACACTCAATGTTTGTAGTAGACAGGAGTCAGTGTGGTTATACTTTTTCTCACTAAATAAACTGGTCATAAAAATACTATGAAAGACAAAGAGATGAGGATACCTAATAGGGTAAAGAAGAAAACATCAGGGTATCCTTTGTGACACCCTAAAATAGTACACTTGGTTGGGCCGTACACTGTCAGAGGCTGAGATCCAAACATCATATTCTTCGATGTGTGGTTTTTAGTTTTTCGTGTTTTCATTTGTTTGTTTTGGTACCAAGGATAGAACTCGGGTCCTGTGCTTGCAAGGCAGGCGCTGGCACCACTGAGCTAAATCCCCGGCCCTCAAACATCATATTCTGAGACCCAGAACTTGAGTTTCCCTTGAAATCATGGACTAAGGGCTGCGAGGTCAGTGTGAGCACCTCTTTTTCTGGGAGTCTTTAACCCAACACCATGATCTCCAAGTCCATTGGGCCAGTGCTCGGCAGAAAGCATCGCTGTGGAGCAGTCTGCATTTAGAATCAGGTTCAGTGGGCCAGGGGAAACTCATTCCTTGAAGATTTTCAGTCTTTTTTCCTGGGCAGCATTTTAGAAAGCATTCAATATGTATTTACTAGGTGCCATCAATAAGCCAAGCCCTATTTTAGACGGTGGGATAATAGTGGGGAACAGGAATGACGGCTTACTGTTTTCATGGAGCTTACATTCGAGAGAGGGGGAACGATGATAAGTAGTAAACAAATCAGTGAATCAAAAGGGTTCCGACAGCGGGAACTTCCTGGCAGCAAAGCAGCGGAGAGCTGTGATCAGCAGTGATCAGTAGGAGCAGGACCTGCTTTTGACACCGTGATGGCACATGTCCATCTGAGAAAGTGACATCTAAGTGTAAATCAGAGAAGGAGTCAGCTCATGGGCACCTGGAGACAGTTTCCTGAGCAGAAGTAAGGACCGTATGCAAAGACCATGGGAGGAAACATGCTTGTGGAACCTGAAGATCACACAGTGCACGCATGTGGCTGGAAAGGCACGAGAAAGATGGGCATGGGCGGATGAGGTTGGAGAAGTCAGCAGGAGGAGCTAGGTCAGGTAGCAGGTAGGGGCTTGACCGAAGGGGTGCCGGGAGGGTAACCCATGACCCTGTCCCCAGGAGGTTCCATTTCAGCCGCCTCTGGTGTGACCCCTCAAAGACCACTTTACTCCTTCCTCAGCAGTACGGAGCCCTCTGAAGCTCACAGGGCCCAAGGGTGCAGCCCAGGTCCAGGAAGCAGAAGGAAGAAGGCTATTGTTACGCCGAGGCTCTGGCTTTGGTCCTGTCCCCAGGCAGCAGCTGGAGGCTGGCTCGTCTCTGAGGGACACGTGGGGACTCTCATATTAAAGAGTTTCTCAAGGCCTGAGAACTCACATTTCTCCGACTTCTCTGCTTGTGTGAAGTCTCACAACAAGCGGCAAAACTTTCTTTTAGAAAAAGAAAAGACGAAAAGTAGGTCAGGGCTCATCTGCCTGGTGCTGCACGGAGGCCTGAGTGAACTCCAAAAGCAACTGCTCCCCTCGGAGGTCTCTGCTGAGCAGTCGTGGTGATGTCAGATCCGAGGGCCTCCGAAGCAGTAGGATTCCTGAACCTGACCTCACCCGTGGTTTTACTGGCAACTTTTTAAAACCATTACTTCCTGCCCTGTGCTTTATTTATCCCACATGTTTATTTTCTATACAGTCTATTCCAAAACAGGGCTCTGTGTGAGTCTCCAGGTCACCATGTCCCATCGGGGCCAACTCAACAGATGTGGGATGAGCTGAGAGATAAAACCGGCCATTGCTGCCCTTGCTAAGCACAGGCTGCCACCCACTGCGGCGCTGTCATTCTGGGCCAGACGGGGAAGCCAGCGCCCATCATTTGTGCAATCGATCTTCCTTCTCCGAAGGTCATGCTGTGAGCAGGGCAGGTCCTTCCAACCCCCACACCCACCGTGTCCGTGCTGACGTGTTCAACATGAGAGTGGAGGTCAAAGAAACGTCCAGATTCCTGAGAAGCTTGCTTTAATTCCTGTTTTCTTCTGAGGGCACCAGCAATTTCCTCCCATTTAATTCATTCTCTGGGTCTCCTGGCCTGGCCTGCTGTTGTCATGGTAACGGGGACCAGCACTGCTGCTGAGGTTAGTGTACACTGTGGCCCACTGCCCACCGGCCTCTCGGCCTGGCCCAGGCAGCCGAGCCTGCACCGGGCTAGCCCGCCGCCCATGCCCTCCCTCCGCAGCCCAGCCACCACCGCAGGATTGGGAGCCAAGAGAAGCGTCAGACAAGATTGATGCCCCCTGTTCCTCTACTAGATCTCAACAAATTAGAAAACCAAAAGCGCTCCCAAGAAAACCAAACCCCAAATCTTTGAGCTCTGCTTTGCTAAAATTAAAATTGATCTTTCGTGCTTCTGGAACCACAAGCAGAAGTTTGGTTTTGACTGCGGGCTGTTTTCTTTGACCTCTTCCAGGCAGGAGCTCCTTCTGCAGGGCTGTGCCCGGGTGCCGCAGTACCAGGAGGCTGGCATGCGTGGCGGTGGCGGTAATGAACACAATATGCATAAAAACGCTAGCACAAGTAACCATGGTCAAAAAAAAAGGCTACTCTGTGCTCCTTACTCTTTATTCCTGTTTATCATGCATTATTTATCATTACTGCATGCTCAGCACCTAGAAAAGAGCCCTGGCACACAGAAGGTCATCAATACAGATTTTTTAAATTAATAAATAATATTCCCTGAGCTCCTACTGTGTAATAATTTACATACATCTGTCTCAATTTTTATTATAGGAGTACTGTGAAATCCAAAAAAGTAATTCCCTCTTACCACTCTCCTATACATTTCACTTATATTAACACAACAGATCTTCACAACAACACTGTAGCAAGTTGAATGGTGGCTCCTAAAAAGATACACCCATGTCCTAACCCCTGAAAACTATAAATGAGAACGTATTTGGAAAAAGGACCCTTGCGGATGTAACTAAGGATTTTAGGATGTACTTATTTCGGACCAGCCAAGCATATCTTAAATCCAATGACAGGTGTATTTCTAAGAGAGAAGAGGAAAAGGTTGTATGAAGATCATGGTAGAGAATGCAGAGATGATGCCGTAAAGCCAACGACCACCCAGATCCACCACAAGCTGGCAGAGGAAAAGAGAGAATTCTCCCCAGAGCCATCAGAGGGAGAGCAGCTCTCCAACATCTTGATTTTGGACTTTTACCCTCCACAGCTCTTACAGAATAAAATTTTGTTTTAACCCATCGATTTTTTTGCAATAATCAGTCATGGTAGCCTTAGAAAACCCATGCAAATCCTGCCTGTTTTCAAAAAGAAACTAAGCACCCAAGATGAAGTGACTCGGCCAAGTTCACAAAATAAGTGGCAGAGAGAATCTGATCCCAGGCTATTTGGCCTTCTTGGTCTTAACAACTACATTTTTCCCTGGGGGAGATATATATGTATATTGTGCTGTGCACTTTAGATGTTGACATATAGCTATAAATACAAGAGATAATGTATTTTATAAAGCTTATGTGGGAGTTGATGTGATGCTAAGAAGGGGTGAGTAATTTGCCTAGGTCACACAGATGGCAGAGTTGGGATTTGAACTAGAAAATATGGTCTTGTCCTCTTCTCACTGAAACAAAACAGAAGGCACTGGTGGGTCTTGTAAACTATAAGTAAAAGAAAGTGAAGTACAGTGGTCTACAGCCACTATCCCCTTCCCTCTGAGCAAGGTCTCTTGTCAGAGGGCTTCACTCAGGCTGCCCCCTGACAGTGGAGAGACGGTACCAGCACAGACCACAGTACCAACTGGTCCACTGGGAGGCAGAGGCTCTCTTCTGCCACATCTGGGAGCAACAGCTGGGACTTTGCCCCTGCAGATTGAAGGCAGGCTAAGACGTTTGACCCAACACTGCCAGCACCAGAGGCAGATCTGCTTCTAAATTTGCCACAGAACAATCTGAATTCCACCTGGAAAACAAAATGACTTATTAAGTGAAAGCAGATGGTCATTCTCCGGGTCCAAGGGCAAAAGCTCTGACTGGTGCATCTGCACTTTGAATGAACAGAGCTGTTGTGTCCTGGGACTTCCGACACTTAAAGACAAACACATTTAAGAGGATGAAGGTGCCAGAATGAGCTGGAAATGTGTTTTTAATTTTTTTCTTCCTCAGAGGAAAAAAAAGACCGTGTGTGTGTGTGTGTGTGTGTGTGTGCGCACGCGAGCACGTGTGTGTGCTTAACCTGGATAAATGTGGTGTAATTTCCTTTTTTCAATTGAATTTTAACTTGTTCAACTGCAAAAGCAAAGAAAGCTAAGTAGCAGAATGAAGGGAATAAAAGAATGAAAATGTGGAGACTGGAAAAAGTAGAGAGACCAAATAGGGAAGTTATTCCATCAACGAAAAGAGAGAAAATAGAGTATGAAGTGGCAAGGGACAATGTAAAAGGGGGAAAAGCCAGGGGGACAGAAGTCAAGACAGGTGACCAGAGGAAGTGTAGGCAAGAGAGACGGTTATTTTCTGTGTCGTTCTCCAAATGACCCTCCATCTGGGGCTCCGGCACCCCTCCCCTTGGTCACCGCTCAGGGGACTCTCTTATCAGTCTATTCAAGATGCAGGAGGCTATCAGTTTACAAGAAGAGAGGAAGCAGAGGAAGAGGAAAGAAAGCAGACAAATTACTAAATGAGGAAGCCAATTATCCAGGGCACCGTACTTCAAGCTGTCAGCAGGCTGCTACTCCTCAGGCACCTTTGGGCAAAGTGGGACCCCGACCCAGAGGCTCTGCTGCCATCTGGCCTCTCGGATGAGACACCCTAGACAGACTTCCCCTAGCACATTCACATCGGATTGCCAGCATCCTGGCTGAGATCTTTCCAACCCAGAGACCCGAACTACAGTATCACTGGATCATAAAAGCAGGCGAGGTCTCCAAATAAAGCTGCCCAGGGACTGCTTTGGTTTCCTATTTGGACAACTACAGGGTTTCTTTGGAGCCTTTGCTGACTTCTCTAACGGCACCAAGTGTAAAAAGCCAAAAGCAATAGATTTGCTTCAGTCAAGAAACAGAGGAGGATAGAGAGGGAGAAAAAAGGTCTTTTCTGGCTGCCGAAGACTAGAACATGGAGAGCAGCTCAGTATACAGTATCTCCACTTATGAAGAATTCTTTCACATAAACCCTCACGAACACTGATGTAGAATGAACTAAAAACCACCACATCGTATCCTGTGGGCTGGCACTGGCACGGCTGTGTAACAGCAGCTCCAACAATTGGATATGGGGAGTTGAGGGCAGAAAAGGTCAGACAGGAAGGAGCTCAAAATGTGTGGTAAAGAATCCTGCTAGTCAGTGGCAGATTCCACTTTGCAAGAAACATGAATTACAGAAAAGAGCCAGGGGTGAGTGGCAGCCGCCCAGTTACATAACAGCTCCAGAGTGAACAGCCAAACAAACACCAGCAGGGGAGACCTCTGAGAAGTTTTAAATTTACGATACACTGTGTTTTCTTGTCCCCTGAATGAAGTAAAGTGGTTGGCGAAGAACCCTAAGGAAAGGAAAATGATAAGGTTGGCCAGGGGATGAAGGATGCTGACCTGTGAGCGATTACCACAACCCCGGGTTCCTCTGAAAGCAAATGTCTCCCAGCATCCTATGCTATTCTACAAACACCTCTGCTTCTCCGTAGAGAGTAATGACCGTCACTCTGGAAAACACTGATAGCATCCAGTACAGCCACCTTCCTGCTCCAAAGGTTAAAGATGATGAGCTACTGTGACACTCTAATAACGTTTCTCAGGGTACGATCTGTGCGGCACCTGTGTCAGTCACCGGAAACACGGTGATGGTGGAGATGGCTGAATCAAAGTTTCTTAGGTGTGAGGCTCAGGAATATCTGCTGGAGATTCTCATGCTTTCTAAAGCTCAAAAACTATTCTTCTACTGTGTACTATGTATGGAATAGACTTGTTTCCTTCCCTCCATCCACTACAGCCTTAGTGAGGTACCAGGTTCGAATGCTAAATGTGTGATAGCCAGGGTTAGTTGGCCACACCCCAAGACAGAGTACTCTATCCTCTGTTTATGTTCTACCAACATGTTCCATGTCAAAGAAAATACAGTGGCTCTGAATTACATCGATGCCAATACCTTTCTTCAGGCAGTAAAGATTAGAAATTCCACTGGATTCTGAACAGACACTGATAAACGTTATCAGTGCCTCCCTGCATTGACAGGCAATTTCCTTCTCTCATTCCTGAGGTTTCCTAGTTGGCTTCCATTTTTCTGTAACATCCTAGTAAGCCTCCAGCAGCCTTCTTCCTGTTCTCCTTTAACGTTGTGTGAGTTCAAGATTTGCTGTCCTTTCCCAGGTTTGTGGTTTCCATTCCTCTTTTCTATAATAGTATTCTTGATTTTTGCCACCTTCCTCCCCGCCACATCTTTGCAATGACTACAACTTTCAAAAAAGAATGAAACAAATTCCTTGTCTAAGTTTGGCACGTACTTCAGCTCTACAAATAAAACTGGCTAAAGGAACTCCAAGAATTTTAAGTCAACCCTAAAGCATGCTTTTGAATATGTATTTCTTCCCAGACAATCACAGGGCCAGGAATGGCAGGGAGCACGAAGGATCGAGAGACGGCAACAATGCTGTTTCTGCTCCTCTGCCCCCACTTAAACAGAATGGAATGCACCAGAAGGAAATCCTGCCTGATAACTTAACAGATCCTACTGCTTAGTAATAAACAGTGATTTCCTGTGAGATGGGAAGTGCTGCCTGCCATCAGTCAGGTTGCAGAGCAAGTTCACCATGGGAAAAGAACCTATTGATCCTATAGTCAAGTAACATCTGTTTCTGACAATTTAAATTTGGGGTAAAGCTGCCTATCACACTGGTTTTCTTTCCCATCCCTCACTTCCCCCCTTTCCTCCATCCCTCCTTCCTTCTGTCCCTTCCTTCCTTCTGTAGGGTTCACATTTCTTTTCAAACTGTGTTTGATGGTTGTGTTCAGGGTGCGCCCGTTTTACCTTGCCTTCAAAATGGGATGTTGGGTCAAGAAAACTAAACAATAAGTACCAAAAGCTTGAAAGCCATATGTACAACACAATAGTTTCTGTGGGTTTTCAGGTGCTTGAGCCAAGGCGAAGATGAATACAGAAATAGAGAGAGGAAATCACTCAACCCCAATGTTGTTTATTGTGAACCACATCAGGTCAGTGTGAAATCTACTGAAAGATTATGTTGGCTCTAGCAGCCATCAGTACTGGGGCCAGAGTGGGGTAGGCTGGAGAAATGCTTTTTCGGGGAGATGTTTTCTTTCTTTCTTCCTTTCCTTCCTCACTCCTTTACTTTTGTCCTCCTTCTCCCCCACCCCACCCCCTTTGTGGTACGAGAGATCGAACCCAGGCCTTTACACTGAGCTCACCAGTCTTTTTGTGGGGAGTACCAGGGGTCAAACTCAGGATCAAACGTGCAAGGCAGGCGCAGTGCCACTGAGCTGAATGCCTGGCCCTTACCCAGCCTTTTTGAGTCCGGATCTCACTAAGTCACCAAGTTGCTCAGACTGGGTTTGAACCTGTGATCCTCCCAGACTGCCTGGGTTACTTACAGGCATGCACCACCATGTCTGGATTTTCTGTTTTTATGATTTAATGAAGGTGATTTCTCAGAATATTCCCAGCAGCTAAGACAAACAGTAAGGAAACTCTAAAAAGACTGAGACCCTGCATTTTTAGCAACCCAGGCAAAAATCAGAGACTTCACAGGTGGTGAATTCTGTGATCACCTGTAACTGAGACAGTTGGTCATCTCTCTGGCTTGTGGTGGACAGCAACCTTTCTGAGTTCAATGAGGGGCCAGTGAATGGATTCATTAATCTTTTCTATTGGAACAGACCCAGGGAGCTCCCATAAAACTAGGATGTGCAGGTTCTTGGCAGGCATCAGGCTTGTAGCAGGGTTCAATATGCATTCCTCCTATTTATAAAAGGGATTCTGAGTTACTAGAAAATCTTGCCTGTTGTGGGTGTTGGGTATTGAAGTTTTCTACAAAACAACTTAAAAGACATCGAAAAAGAGAATGAGGTAGGGGCTTTCATGATATGGGCATATAGGAAGAAAATATCCCACTACTCAAGAGGCTGAGGCAGGAGGACCGCACGTTTGAGGCCAGCTTGAGCCACTTAATACACAGTGATGGGATCCCGATCCTCAGCCTCCTCCCCACCCCACTCTATGGCTTTCACCACGTGCTGTGGACACTGCCTCACGGGTCCTCGCAGTTCATCTGCAGCGTAGATACCGTCATCATCAGAGCTCTACAGGTAATGAGCTCTACAGGTAAAGAGAGGTAGGCCTCCAAGTGATGTCTTGTTCCATTGGCACCAGGAATCGAACCCACGACCTTGTGCTTGAGAGGTAGGCGGCGGGACCACTGAGCTAAATCCCTGGCCCTCAAAGTGATGTTTTAACTCCAGAATGGGAGCACTTACTCAGCAAAGAGAGGAGGAAGTCTTAGCTCAATTTACCCAGGGTGCCCTGAGATACAACAGAAAAACTTAGGAAGATGTGAGTACATGATCTCCATGAAGAGCTAAGGCAAGGCAGATCTAGTGGCATGGAAATTTTAATACATATAATTTGAGATTTCCATATACATGGTGAGAAATTTATGAGCACATGGAGTATTTACTGAATCACAATGAAAAAAACCCATTGCTTTGTTTAGCAACAAAACACTGTCAAGACCTCTCTTTGAGGCCCCTGATCCCAGGCAGGAATATGAAAAGCAAATAAAAGCATGAGAAGGTGTTCTGCTGGAGAAATGGGTTGAGTGTATCTGCCAGAGCTCCTGCACTGGAAGCTTGGTCCCCACTCTAGCAGTACTGAGGTGGCAGAACCGTCAAAGGTGGGATGAGGCCCTCGCCTGCCTGCTCGCCATGGACTGTTTCTCCTCTGTGATGCCCCTCTGCCTTACAGCCAGCTGACTATGGACTAAAACCTCTCATATAAACGTTCCTCCTTTTAAAAAAAATTAAAAAGTAACATGAGTTTAAGGTGATCAGGTCATAAGGGTCCTGGATGAACAGAGATTGATGCTGTTCTCTTAATGAGTGAGTTCTCCAGAGAGCAGGTTGATATAAAGAGGTCACCCTGAAGGCCTAGTGCTTTCTGCAATCCTTCCTCTTTGACACGGGTGGTGGGGGTGGCTTGCCAAGGTGCCAGTATCATGCTGTTAAACCTCAAGAACTATGAACTAAATACAGTGGCCCTTCAAGTCATGACTGG
The DNA here is from genome assembly GCF_012274545.1 of Fukomys damarensis. Classification (NCBI taxonomy): domain Eukaryota; kingdom Metazoa; phylum Chordata; class Mammalia; order Rodentia; family Bathyergidae; genus Fukomys; species Fukomys damarensis. Next base: position 15,055,567 of record NW_022900915.1, read on the forward strand.
CCTGACATACACACAACTTGGGTTATGATCAGAATTTTAATTTTAACTTATGACCAGTCTTTAGCTATGACCCAAATGATAGCCACTTTTGCTTCCAGATGGTCTCAGGTACAGATTTAACCTGTACCTGAATTCTGGAAGGAACATTACAACATCCTTCCATGTGTGGGGCTAACTGAGAAATCCTGGGTCAGTGTCTCTCAAAGGACATTATCTGCCTGTATACAGGAGAGAGACTTCGAAGGCTGTGTAGAGGAGCCTGAGCCTTCAATTGGCCAACCTGAGTTACAACCAGCCCTTGGGAACAAATTGAGTTCGTAAGTCAAGGGTCCACTGTATACCTCTTTATTAGGTATCCAACCTCAAGGTATTTTGTCATAGCAACGCAGATGAAACTGAGACAGAAGGGTAATACCAGGTTCCCCCATAGCTCAAAGGTTTGTTACAATAAACCTAGTTGTCTAAGTAAGAGAAGTCTATCAAAGATGACTACAGATGGGAAAGTTGATATTAACATGCCCTTTCTTTGAGAATGTGCAAATGGTATGGTTATAAATGACCACAGAAGAGATTGTATTAATAGTAAAAGGGAAAAAGCTGCATTTATACTACTTTTTTTCTATCGTACTAGAGATTGAACCCAAGACCTTCACACTGAGCTCTGATCCTAGCCTTTATTTATTTATTCATTTTTAATTTTGAGACAAGGTCTTGCTAAGTTGCCCATTCTAGGTTCAAACTTGCAATGCTCCTGCCGCAGTCTCCCGGAGTGCTGGAATTACAAGCATGTTCCACTATACCTGGCTTTATCCTCATCTTTTGAAAGACCAAGTGAAAGGGAAATAAATATTACCATTGCCAATGACCTCTGTCCTGTCCCTTCGGCACTAAGTTCACCAGATCAGGGTATGCAGTCTACCACACACAGAAATGGTAAGAAATGGCCACACACCCATCTTGTTATCTACAGGGGTAATAAATACGACACAATGCTTTGAATATGACAAGGATGTCAGTGATGGGATTATTAACTCAGTCCACAGATGATTTGCAGCACAGGGCACCAAAGAGGGTTAAAAAGTTTGACAGACTATATGGAACACGGGATTTCCTTGGGTTCACCAGGGATTAACCAAGAGATTGGCTGCTTCCAAATCCAAAAACAAAACACAGTAGGTACTCAGTAGAGTGAGTGGGGTAGAGCCCACTGAGGAGGCTCCAACCTCACCCCAGATGGACCAGAAAACCCATCCCACATTACAGAAAGGGGCTGCCTGGGAGCCAGGAGCCTTCTGCACAAGATATGTAGTGACCACATACAAGCAGATTTGCGTTTGCGGGGTGACACTTTAACTTACTCTGTGCTACTACAACGAAGTGCCACAGACTAATGAATTCATAGACAATAGAAAATTACTTCTCACACTTCTGGAGACTGAAATTGAAGACAAGGCACCAGCAGATTTTGAGTCTGCTAAGGGCTGTTCTCTGCTTCCAAGGTAGCATCTAACTGTTGCACCCTGCAGAGCAAAGGCATCTTGGGCTCCTACTTGGCAGAGAGATGGAGAGTGTGAACTCACTCCTTTTAGTCCTTTTATTAGGCACTAATCCTTTCATGAGGGCAGAGCCTTCAGGGCCCAATCATCTCTTAATAGCACTCTCTCATACTGTTGCACTGGGGATCAAGTTTCAACATATGAATTTTGGGAAACGCATTCAGAGCAGAGGACACACACATACGCACACACGCACACACACACGCTCACACACACGTGCACACACATGCTCACACGCGCATTTGCACTGCTTCCATACAGATACAGGTACACATAGCATTTGCCTGCATCCTCCAAAGACAAGAGAAGGGCAAAGCCCGGGGATGGAGGGAAGCCTGCCAGAGACGACACGGGCTGAAAGCCACGGTCATCTAATCACAGGCTTCCTCTCTGCTTTGCCCGCAGTGAGTCCACATCCTGCCCATTCAAATGCACCTGCAAAGATGCGTGCGCCCTGAGCCCCACAAACCATTCTGCAGACATCACCAGAGTAAACTGTTCTCCAAGGACTCGAGCCTTGGGGGAACCATTTTTGTACCAGGTATCGAACTCAGGACCTTGTGCTTCCAAGGCAGGTATAGTACCACTGAGCTAAAGCCCCAGCCTGGAACCATTTTTTCTTATCAGTTCTTCTTTCGCACCTTCCTTGTGCATGGTCAATTGTCAAAGTTTAAAACTATTTTATCAAAGGATGCCCAGCACATCAGGATGCCAGCCCTCCTCCGGATAGGTCATTAACGAAACGACGTCCACACACTTGCCAAAGAGCTGTGCACAAGGATTTGCTTTACAGTGATGATGCCATAGAGTTGGGAACTCCTGAGATGCTCATAAAGAGCAGCACAGCCTAATAAAGTGGGGTGCAGTCAAGCCCCGGAGCCCGTTCAAGGACGGATCTAGATGGACCAAGGCACAGGTCTCCAAGGCACTTTTTGAACGACAAAAGCAAGTGGCAGGACAATACTCACCATGTCATTAATATATCATAATTCCTCACCAAAAAATAAAACAAAAGTTTATAATTCTTGTACTTACTTATAAATCAAGGTCTGTCAGGCAACACACCAAAATGGAAACCTAAGATTCTCTGGAGAGTAACTGGGGATCCTGGAATTTGGGCCAGTGGCTAATGGCTTATGTCTTACTTGAAATTTTCCGGTTTTGACACCTAGTTGGTCATGTGTGTAATTCCAGCTACTTGGGAGACAGAGGTAGGAGGATCTCAAGTTTGAGGCCAGCCCCGACAACTTCATGAGACCCTATCTCAAAGTAAAAAATGTGTAAAGTCTGGATTCTATCAGATCAATGTATGCATTATTTATAAAACTAGAAATTCTTAAATATGGTTAAATACTTCAGATCTGTCTCTTCTAGCAATAGGACACCCTCAACATATGTAAAGTAAAACTCCTTAGCCCCAGGAACCTCAACTTCATTGCTGACATAATTTCTCTAATCATCATTCATTCATGCAGCCAACAACGTTTCCGGAGGGGCTACTGCCCCGTTCTGTAAACTCCTCGCTCAGCAGAGCTGCCTTCCATGGTTTCATCATTTCCCGATCCTCCCCAGAACTCATGTCCTAAACCCAAATTCTCTTCCGTCAGGATCCCTCAGACTCACCAACTAAGTTTTCCAAGCTGCCCACTCCACTCGGGAGTGACACTTCCTGCCACTCATCTCTTCCCCAGGATACTGACTCTACCACTGCCCCGAGGACCACTGATCTCAGGGCGGTTGCTCCACCCCTGATCTGACTGGAGCATCCTCAAGTCCACAGAGGGTAGGAACGGGGAGAGGGGTGCTCCCCACTACCAGCACCCCCAGGGCTCACTGTAGAAAAATAAACAGTGAGGGGCCTGGGGATGTAGCTCAGCTGCGCCGCTCCTGCCTGGCAAGCGCAAGGTCCTGAGTTTGATTCCCGGTACTGAAAAATACACAGTGAAACCCAACTCCCCAGCTGAAAACGGGTCACCGTCCCCTTGCCAGACACAGAAATGGGCTGTTGGTCTGAGGGTTACAGCTGCTGACCTTCTGACCACGCGTCCTGAGGTGCTGCTCCGGCTGCAGCTGGACAGAGAGGAGACGTCAGACACTAATGAGGTTTGCTCCTCGGTTCAGCTTTAAATCGTTTCTGCCAGTGAACACTCTCCAGCCCCGCTCAGCTTCACTCTCCCTTGCTGTTTTAAAAAGGCCCGAGGACTTTGTACTTAAAGCCTAATTTCTTCGGTCTGCCTCCCAAACCAAAGAATGTTAAAAATCAAAATCAAAATTCCACCTGGTGGTGGTTTGGCAAGTGGCAGGTTTCCTTCATGGAGAGAGAGAATTTGTGGGTAAAGGGTTAAACATTAGCACGCTTCCCTGGAAGGTCCTTTCTAGCCTGTTAATGGAACCCAAGTGCAAACCTTGGCAGGAATAGAGCATTAGCTCATGACAGGTGTAGGCTTCATGCTGGCTGCTGCTGCATTTCCAGCAAAAAAAAAAAAAAAAAA
>NW_022900915.1:15059752-15073714 GCF_012274545.1 Fukomys damarensis
GTTCAGCTTTAAATCGTTTCTGCCAGTGAACACTCTCCAGCCCCGCTCAGCTTCACTCTCCCTTGCTGTTTTAAAAAGGCCCGAGGACTTTGTACTTAAAGCCTAATTTCTTCGGTCTGCCTCCCAAACCAAAGAATGTTAAAAATCAAAATCAAAATTCCACCTGGTGGTGGTTTGGCAAGTGGCAGGTTTCCTTCATGGAGAGAGAGAATTTGTGGGTAAAGGGTTAAACATTAGCACGCTTCCCTGGAAGGTCCTTTCTAGCCTGTTAATGGAACCCAAGTGCAAACCTTGGCAGGAATAGAGCATTAGCTCATGACAGGTGTAGGCTTCATGCTGGCTGCTGCTGCATTTCCAGAAAAAAAAAAAAAAAAAAAATCAGGGACATGGGGGCCATTCCATGACACAGTAGGGTGGAACAGATTGCTGCACAGAATCTCTTCTGGCTGAAATAATTCCCTGTAACAACTTCCTTGACACGCTGTCGCAATGGGCTGTTTCCAAGGTAATGGCTGAGGCCTGGGGACATAATAGACATCATCTGCCGCCTTCCGGAGACACAGTCACCTGCTGCATTCTTGAAACAGAGTTGTTGATTGATGTAGCAGCCTCTTCTACCCTGGCCCCTGATTACACGCGTCCCAACAGCCCACAGGTGTTCCCACTCCACAACAGTGTACGCTTTTCCTGTAAGTGTGGGACAACAGCTCAAATGTCTTTGGGAGCCCGCCAGATGACATAAATGACCGCGGCTGTCTGGATGATGACCAGAAAACCTCCTGTCCAGGAGAGGCCGCTCGCAGCACTGGGGGATGGATGGTTTCAACCTCTGAAAGTTGTTGTGGGACAGAGTTTTTCATAGCGCTCGTCTGGATGAAATAAGGTCCTGACAAACCGTCAGGATGGTCTGTGCTGGATGGAATCCTGTCTCCCAGAATTTAGTTCCACTCAGAACTCAGGATTTGACCGTATTTCAAAACAGGGTTTTTGCAGATGTAGTCAGTTAAATTACGATGATGTCACACTGGATTGGGGTGGACCCTGAACCCAATGCCGAGGGGACGGAGAGATGCAGACACACACGGAGGAGAAAAGCACGCGAGGGCGGAGGCGGAGCGATGTTGGCAGCCAGCCAGGAAGTGCCTGGGACCAGGGCAACCTCCACCTGACTGAGGCGGCTCCTGAGCTTTCTTTCTTTTTCCTTTTTATTTGCACATACGTAGGTAGGTACTAGGTAGGTAGGTAGGTAGGTATGCACTTTTGCTTATAAAAGAGCAAAATGTTTCAGTGAAAGAGAACAAAAACATCGTGCTTTTGGGTCTCTGTGTCTCACGGCCTTTCATCGGAACAACCAGAAAGGCCCCAAATCCACTCAGGCCCCCTTCACACCACGGTACACTGCAGCCAGAGGGACCTCCTGCAAACCGAAACCAGATGATGTCACTCACCTCGTGAAATCCCATCACGACAGCCTAGTACGCTTCTAATAGTGACTAAAATCACTGCTCAGCTCATAAGGCCCCTCGGGCTCTAGCGGTCCTTGCTCCCTTTCACTCTCGGCCTTAGTCTCACTGGGTTCCTCTGTGCAGTGATGGCAAACCTTTTAGATCTTTCAGTGAAGACAAACAGCTGGCTGTGGCACGTGTGCCATAGGTTCGCCACCGCTGTTCTAGTGGCTCTGCTCCCTATGTTTTCTTCAACCTCAGGATCTTTGCACTTGCTGGGTCTCTTCCTCGAATATCCTCACTGCCCCATATACAGTGCTCACATCCACACCCACATGTTAACACACAGACACGTGCGCACGTGTGCGTCAAACTTAAAAAGTATTTGTTGGGTTCTTAAAGACATATTCTTAAACATTTCCTTTTTTAACGATACCAAAAAGGCTTCATTTACTTGCAGAAAATATGGTACAGAGGATAAGGACTGGGCTATGCAGTCTGAACCCTGGGCTTGAATCCACTTCATACCCAGCTTAAGTCAAGGGAGGATAGCTTTGACCAAGAGGGCTACCTCTGCAATGCTAACTGCACTGTTTTGAAAGCCTTCGTTAAAAATGCCAGATCTTCCACTGCATGGATTCCCATCACTTGCAAATGCCTGGCACGGAGAGGTCTACACTCCAAGGTTTACCAGTTCCCTGGGGTAATTACCCCAACCTCCCATCCTCGAAGGAATTAAACAATGTTTGGGGACCTTTTGATTGTTGCCACCTGAGCTGCGGACAGGGGCAAGGGTGCAGAGCAGGACTGCTATAAATGGGCAGCTGGTGGGAGGACCGAGGGTGCTGCCAGAGGTCCTGCGGCATATAGGACAGCATGCCACCTCCACCCCAGCCACGCACTGTCCAGCCCGAGATGACAACAGAACCACGGACGAGAATCCTTGCTCTAGACCACCACAACTCCATGTGCCAAGGCTCCTGGACTCACAGACGTCACGTCACAGGTCTGAGCAATGCAGCCTCTGTGGCGTCTCAATTTGCCCTCCTTTCAAAAGAAGAGCCTTCAACAATAATCACTGTTTCCCATTTCTGCAGACCACAACATAATTTGCCCTGATCCAAACTAAATCTTTCACCCAGGCCCTGAAATGCCCTGTTCTGCCCATTGTCCTTCGAAAGGGACCATGGAGTTTCAAGGAAGCCCACGCCATCCAGCACATACAGGACATTTGTGTGTAATCATCTCAACCTGTATAACTTCAGTGGCGATTTTCCGAGACCTGTTTATTGTTTCACTGCTCTGCTGTTCTGGAGTTATCTATGACTGACGTCTTAAATTTATTTGTAAAGCAGAACAAGGTATATTTTTATTCTCACATCACTTCCAAGTCTCTGAATTAAATTAGTGTGATCTTTCCAAAATAAATTCACCTTTGAGCTGAAACAAAGCATGGAAAGTTCCAGCCCAAAAGGATACTTTATTGAAAAGTTAGAAGCAAATGAAGGTGGAATTAGAATGGGCATTTCTTTGTAATTTTAGCCCTGGTAGTGATCAAGGAGAGTGTATTTGTTAATGTAAAAGATTCGACGTAGGCAGTCTAGTACTGATTTTCAGTTCCCTTTTCTTCAGACTCTAAGAAAGAACAACTAGAAATAAACAGAATGGAAAAAGCAGCACATGTGGATCTCATTCCCTACCATGTCACTGGTTAAAATGCAAGGAAAGAATGTTTTATCAGAATGAGAAAAGAGGAACAATCAGTGATAGGAAGACCTCTGATTCTTTCACTCTATACACATAATCTGTTGGACCGTGACTGCGGTCTAGTAGCATTTGTCAACAACTCCAAGTTCACGTTTTATGCGGATGGCCACCTTGGTTTTTCCTACAGAAAACTATTCCCATAGCTGTGGGCAACGAGTAACAGAGAAATAGCAGGGCTTCTGCAGCGTATTTCCTCTCTTGATTCTTAACATGGAGAAATATTTTCCAAACACTCCAACCCCTAGAAGATGAAAGATCTAGAGGATTCTGAGGCATGGACCTCTAAGAATCTATCCATAGCCATAATTGCGATTTTACCTACATGAGGCCCAAATGCTATTAGTCAGTACAACATTAAAACTAGTACACAGCTGGACATGTAATTCAGCAGCAAAGTGCTCACTTAGTATGAACAAGGGCATGGGTTTGAGTCCCAGCCTCTAGATAAATTGTTATTTTCAGTTTTCAGCAGTAACAGAGTCCTTCCCTTCCACACAGTCTCGGGCACAATATAAACATGTAAGGCTCCGATAAAGCAGCATTTCCAGAAGTTCAGACCCCCTGACTATGTGGGTAAACAGAAAAACACAGCTTCAGAATGTTTTTGTTTGTTTTCCTTTTTCAGTGCATTGAACTGGCATCCTCTAGAGCTTGTCATTATTTAGGTATAAGAGCAGGTATGTCCTTCTAGATTAACTGTGATAATTCACACAAATGATGATTGCTCTGAAATATAATTTGGGAGGGTGGGTTACTTTTACTTTCCCTGATTCTGTATTATTTGCATTTTGATTATTTGTCCCAAAAGGCCGCTTGTACTTTGTACAAAATGTCTTGAAAACTTTTATTTTGTCATGTTTCTATCTTTCAGAGTGCACATGGGCAAATGGATGAGAACAAAGGGACAAATTCCATCTTCCTTTTTCTTCACTCATAATGTGATCAAATAACCACACATGAACGTGGAGTCAGTCAAATGAACAGACACCATACAGCTATCAAAGGGCTCTCTGCACTTTCCCACCTGCGTTTCATTGATGTGGTCTCTAGGAACGTAAGAGTCTGGGCCTGTGATCTGTGTCACCTACTGGTGGTCAGGCTGCATTCTGGTGTCTTGGGAGGTGAGAGGACAATCCCATCCGATCATCACAGCCCTGGACAGTCCTCCCAATGCTGTGCATTGAAGAAATCCCATTTCTAGAAGAAGGAAAAGAGTTCTGCCGCCAAGGGTACACCCTTGGCACAGGCTAAAAAAATCAAAACGTACATAACTGAAAGGCTATGATGAGTATAAGGGGTAATTCTAGGTTTTTAATAAAAACACCTAGTTAACGTCACAGAGCCTTTAATTTCTATTTGGAATAGGAAAAAAAATTTTTTTAAGTTTTTTTAAAATCAGAAAATGGTCTCCCCGGCTGCATATTATTACCAGAAAAAATAATTATCACTTCAAATCTATAATTCTGAGAAAGGAAACTGTATGATGGGAGCAGCAGTTAGCTGACGGGGCTTCTGGAAGGTCGACTCCCTAAAATATCCTTAGCATTCCTCTTTTAAAAGTATGGGGGCAATGGAAGCAGCTGAAATTGTAGCTTTTTCTTGGTTAGTTCTGAAAAATAATATTCCAGAGGCTCTGTCTTATCTTACAGTCCACCTTTCCAGAGGGGCTGAATACAGAAAGTGCATTTGGATTGGCACATGGTTTGAGCTATTTTTCTTAGAGAAAGAAAAAAATTGAGCAATCTTGGAAGGACTCCATATTCTTCTTTTAAAACAAAAATTTAAGTTGCTCTTGAAAACTAGTTAGGAGTTTGAGCAGGAAGGAAGGGTTTGGAACAGTTATTCCTGAGTGAGTTGGGAGAATGTTAATCACTGTCTTTCTCTCTTGTACTTAAAGATTAGCTCACATCTCAGGCCCCAGCAAGAGGAAACTGCATATACTTAACTTGTGAGCCCATCGTGAAGAATATTTCTGTAACAGTAGTAGCATGTCAGCCGGATCTAAGACACTAAAGTCCGGAAACTTACCCCGCAGCATGGAGAGCCCACAGGGTCAGCAATGGGCTGACTGGACATTTGAGAAAGTCATTTATTTCTTGACTAAAGTTCCCCAGGAAAAAGCATAACTTTAACAAAACAGAGTAAAGATGAAATTTCCATATACATGGGCATCTGCAACTTTAGCCTGAGTATTCTTAGGCAAAGAATATCTCCCATAGACCATGTTTGGTTAAAATATTATATTGAGTGCAATGACTTCTGTATATTGTTAAGTGAGGAGAGCAAAATATTAAAAAAAATATATAATTATATTTTCATAAAATTAATAATGATTGTTCCAATCCAAGATAAGCTTTTTTCCCCATATGACTATGAACACATAATTAGGAGCTGAAGGATATATGAGTTGCTATTATTCATGACAGAAAAGGTAAGAGGCAGAAAGACTTTTTAGAAGAGAAATTGCTACGAGACATAAAAAATATGCAGGGCATAATTTGTAAAAAACTAAGACTAAACTTCTAGCCTGAGTTTTATCATAAATGTGTAGCAACTGAAAATGTACAGAGACAAGAACTGAAAGGTAATACACAGGAGTTGCTTTTAGGATGAAACCATGGATAATTTTGTTAAAGCAATTGCTAAAAAAGCATCCTAGAAATATGGAATCTGATAGCTCCCCTCTCTGCAGTAAATACCCACCAGCCCTATGCTCATTAGCTATGCCACAGAAAGACAGACGAGATGCACCTAAAGGGGTCTGAGGGTGTGGAGACATCCGGTGGTCTACGGGATCCGAGCTCAGAGCATTCCAGCCACGCACACAAGAGGACAGGAGTGGGACAGCTCCCCGCTCCACAGCTGATCTCCTCAGGCACCTGGGACCTCCCAAAGAGCCAGACCACCACATCAGAGCAGAGGCAGAGAGCTCAGTCCGGCCCCACTGGGTACCTGTCAACGAGGCACGGACAGGACGATGCCGCCAGTCAATATGGCAGCAAGATGCAGGGTGTTTTGGTGGTGGGTAGGACACAAATAAGAAAAATAAATTAAGGAAATAAAATATTAAAAAATGTAAATGTGACAGAAATGATAAACAGCCTAAAGCTCTCTCCCTTCGGGAACAGCTGTGTCTGCTAATCCCTCGAGGAGTCCTCCCGGGATCTCTCTTCCTTCCTTCCTCCGTCTCTCTCTAATAGCTCCCTTGTTCCTGCTGGACAAAACTAGCCCTTTGTGGCTGCTCTCAGAACAACATTAAAAACAGGAATAGGGAAATTGTAAACAGGAGGCTTCTGGCCTACAGGCGAAGACACACACAGGCCTCTGAGGCCTACTTCATGCTAAGCAAAGAAACAGACCTTTGTTGCTGAAGGGATTAGGACTGCAGGATCTCGGAGCACTGCTGAGGCTTTCAGCTGGCCTGAAGCAGGGGCTTTGTAAAGAGACACCTCCATTAGAGGTCTGCGAGCGGAAATCATTCATGCTCTTTTATACAATCTGGGTAATGTGATAGTGTTGCACTGTTAAGCGCCTCTGCTGAGGCCGGGTCCTATCTCCTTGAATGGTAAATTCTTCTGCCGCTAAATAGATGGTAGTATAATTACCTTTACTGACTTTTTTTGTGGGGCAGAGGATATCTTCTATCTTTAACCCTTGAGGGAGTCACATTTAAAGGATCATCCAGAGTCAGCCAGGTACAGAGTCTTTCTAAGGTGGCTCAGAAAGTCTTTGGCTTTCTAGTGCTGGCAGAGTACCACCCAAGAAACGAAACTCTCTAGGCATCACCTTAACATACTGTCAATGACCACTTTGTGCCTACATTCAACAGGATGACGAGTGTTCCTTTAATTGCCTACTTCCATGCCTTGGCCAGAAATGTCCTCCAGTCACAATTGAAAGCCCATGATCCAAGTGCATCAGCTATAGCAGTCTGCAAAACATTCTCCAGTTAGAACTGTACGGGGAAGAAACACTGCATCCTTCCTAAAGGACCCTTTCTCCTGGCAGGATCAGACCTGTCCTGGATGCTGACAAAGTCCTTCTGCCAGGAAGGGTAGCTCCTGGTAGATGTGGGGTCCTGTAGTTTCACTTGGAAGGGGTCCAGGTTTGTAAGACAGAATGACAAATACAATGGAGGAGTGGTAACGACTGTAAGTCTGGTGCTTTTCCCTATGGATGCTCTTATATATCTAAGGGGAAAAACAAATCCACAAGCGTACTTGGGACAACTAAGAAATTTTAAATGAAAGCTACATATTAGATAATATTATACTAATCTTATATTAAATTGGGGGGTGGTAACGGCATTATTAAAGAGAGTGTCCTTAGTCTTAATAGACACATGCTGAACTATATATGGGCGAGGAGTCATGATATCTTTATTTTCAAATAGTTAAAAAAAGATTGGTGTGCATGTATATATGTACATGGGAGGAGAGAATAGAACAACATGTCATTTAGTGAATATATATGAAAGAGTACTTGCATTCAGTGTACCCAGGGTGCTGTCACACTGACTTACATCCCCAGCTTTTTAATTTTTTTTTTTTTGAGACAGTCTCACTGAGTTGTTGAGTTTCCGAGCTGGGCTTCAATTTTCAGTCCTCCTACATCAGCCTTCCAGAGGATTACAAGCATACGCTACCATTCTAGTTATACAATTATTTATGTTTGAACAATTTCAAAACAAAACATTTGCTAAACAACTTTAAATATGCACACACATTTCAAAGCCAGGCACGGTGGTACATGCCTGCAATCCTGGCATTCTGGGAGGCTGAGGCAGAGGGATTGCAAGTTCAAGTCCAGCCTAAGAAATTTAGTGATATAGTGACTCAATATCAAAATAAAAAATAAAAATGGGCTGGAAATGTACCTCAGTGTGAACTGAATCTGGCGTGAAGGGTCCACGGGTGGGAAAAAAAAGGGCTAACCATTGGACTGGAAAAAGAACAGAGAGGTAGATATTAGTTGATAAAGGCAGACAGAGAGGCGCTCCAGGAGGGAGCATGGCTAGCTTGGGGATTGGGGGGCAGTAGCAGGAACATCCCACAAAGGCAGGGACCTCGTGTATCTTGTTTACCTTTGCATCTCTACGCACTGAACCACTCCTGGCATGGAGTTTTGGTCACATGAATGAAAGAGTTAAACAGCACCATTTATTTCGGAACTGCAACCAGATCTGACTAAAGGGAGCAGGCGGTTTGTGTTAAGGAGAGATGATTCAGCAGCCGAGGCAGGGGGCCTGGGCATGGAAGCCTTTGTATATTCTGCCTGAGACTTTATCCTGTGGGCACTGGGAGCTGAGAGCAGAAGGAGAGGCAGTCAGATTAGCATCAAGAGGGACCACCCTGGCAGCCAGGTGTCATGAGTGATGAGGCACAGGCCATCCTGGAGGCAGGAACCAAGGGTACCAGCCAGCATGATTGTGGCTGCCTGAAACCTGAAGCCCTGCCTCCAACTGGCTGTTTCTACCGAGCCCAAGCAGCTAGATGCTCTGAGATGACAGGCAACAGAGGCAGCTGATTCAGGGCCTTGGTGACGTCGTCACCCAAGACCCAGGTTCCATCCCTCCTCCCTCTCTGCCTTCTACCACTGGCTGTTGTTAGTTCTGCCTGCAGGCTGCCTGTCCTCCTCTTCAGAAGATGGCTACAGTAGTTCCTAGAGCAACATCTGGACAGAAATGACCACAGACAGAAGCAAAACACTTTATCTCTCAGCAAGGAAATTTTTCCAGGAGTTTCCCAGCAAACTTCCCCTCCTTCCATTGGCCCCACTGCATATAAGCCCATTACAAAACCGACACACTTTCAAGGGAATAAGATGACATCCAAGGCACAAAATAAGTCATATACGAGGAGAATCAACTGCGACGAAACACCACTGAAAACCCTTGCAAAGCTATTGGTCCAGGCAAAAAGTTGCTAAAAGTCCAAGAAGGATAAAGGTAGTTAGGGATAGAGGAGTAAAAACAGTCCCAAGACTTATTTAGAAAATAATGTTAGGAGACTTTGGATGTGAACAGTGAATGTGGAGGTTAAGGAAAAGGAAGAGAAGAAGATAGCTTCCTCCATGTTTCTAGCTTGGATGAATGGACAGAAGACACCACCAATTGAAATAAGGTACCCAGGAGGAGGAGAGGGGTGTTTCAGGGAAAAGCTGGTCTGGGAAGGTTCAATTTTAAGAGCCTATGAGCATCAGAATACAGGCATTGGGTGGTCAGTGGAATACAAGAGACGATCCATGCTATGATGGTTTAGATCTAAAATGTTCCCAAAAATCTCATGATCACAAATGGGGCTTTTGGAAGGTAACTAGATCATGAGGGGTGCTTATTTCATCAGTGGATTAAACCATTTATGAGATCATAATTTGATAGCATTATTGGAAAGCAATGGAAACTCAGGAGGTGGGGCTTAGTCAAAGGGAGGGGATCACAGCACGTGATCTTGGGGACCACATCACGTCTTTGGCCCCTTCCGCAAGGCTCTTTCTCAGTCCTGTAGCTCTTGCCTATCACAAGGTTAAGCAATGTTACTCCGTCACACGCTTCTGCCATGACATTCAGGCCGTCAGCAAAAGGACCATCCAAACATAGGCTGAAACCTCTGAAACTGTGAGCCAGTATACATTTTCCCTCTTTTAAATTAATTTATGCCAGGTTTGATGATAAGAAGAGAGGTTTGAAAGTATCCTTTCGAAAGGATACTCTAGGATACCCTTCCTTTTCCCTTTGGTAGGAAGGCTGGTAGGGAAGGGACAGTGGGAGGATCACCCATAGCCTTGACTGACAACAGCAGTGATGGAGGGCAGAGTAAGCCCCCAAGGCTGGTTTTCAAAGTCTTGGAGGCCCAGTTCCTACCAACACAGGAGAAAAATGAGCACGTATGCTGTAGATGACCATTTTCCCAGGGGCAGCATATCTGAGCAAGGAGGGGAGGTGGTCTTAGCACCACACACAGGCTAGAGAGCCGCATGCAACATCGTGAGCACATCCTGGTATGAGGGAGCGCTTCCCCTCCCCCACCACTCACTCCGGAAGCGCCTACAACCACCAGCATGACAGTGAACACAACTCCATTCTTCAAGTGTCCGGTCAGCTCAAGGGCCAGTGGCTGCACTAAAGCCACCCTAGAGAACAAGGTGGGACACTGCATGAAGGTTCTAAGCAGAGATGGCTTGGGTGCCTCCTTTATCCAAGGTCTCAGGCCTCTTTCAGAGGAGAGGCTAGGCAAAGCAATTTTCAGGGGCAGTTCTTTTCTGATGAAGCTCTCTCTCCTGGGCAATCAGGCAGACACCAAGGCAATGGGTTTCCTGGGTAGCCCATCATTGCAGATCATCGATTATAACAACAACAACAAAAAAGTTCCTTCCTGGCCTCAGACCCTTGGTTTGGGTGAACTTCGGTGGTCCACATCCTGCGATTCTAGCCAGAAGTGCTAAGGTGTGGGTAGCTGCCCACAGCCACATACTCAATCTTAATGTCCAATTCCAGATGCAATCTTCAAATTCAGTGACTTTCCTCCCATACTCTACATGGAGCAATACCAACAGCAACCCCCAAACACTCTGGTAAGCGGTAGCCTGACCTCTCTTTTTCCCACCAATATTTCAATACAATTTCCTAAGAGTAACGATTCAGATCGTCTCTCTTCTGCATCTTATTTTTATGTGAAGTTGCCATAATGCATGTCTCAAAAACTACCTCCAAATTTTAAAATAATGAAAATCTGGGTATGGCCTTTGTGCTAGAAAAAATTCAATATTCTGTAATTCCCTCTAAAAGATGGGAGCATTAAAAATAGAACCCAGGCAGAAGGGTTAGGCGCACTGGCATCCTTTCACCTATTTTGAATTACGTGGTTTAACCCAGCATGCATTTCCCCAGAGGGCCTGTGGAATCTTCTTTCAAGAGCATGCTAAACACCCATCTGTCAAAAACAATTTTGGGGTACTGAGGTGTAAAGATGGCAAACAGAACAGACATTCCCTTGAGGTTGCTGCTTGTGCAGAACAGTTCTATCTCTGCTAGATGCAGGGACTCATTATCCTTGGTCAATGGTGTCCTGAATGGCAAGGAAGGCCACCCACGCTGGGCATGTGGCAGTCCATGTCCTCAAGAAGCTTGTCCTCTCCTGGCAGAACCAGATGCCCAGACAGGCCATTCCAAGACACCACCACACTGTGTGAGGACAGAATGCCAATGAGAGCCCAAGCCAGACACTACTATTACCAGTCTAGGCCAGTGGTAAGGAGCACCATTGAGAGGCACCTTCGTATGCTTGTGGGCCCTGAGGACATAAGGTGTTTCCACCAGGTGTTCCTCTCTCACCTGGGTGAGGAGAGGCAGAGCTGGGTCTGAATCCAGGTTGCTGGGATTCCAGAGTCCTCGTGACCAGTCACAAGTATCATGTATTGAAGAGAGCCTTTGCCAACTCTCTTTATGAATGTTATTTATTTGTACTTCTCTGGAGGCAATTGCCTTAACCTGGATGTAGAGTCACTTGTGTCCTTATCAATTTTACTGGACCATAAAGTTCAAAGGCAGGGACGGAGTCTTTTTATGTGTTTTGAGAGTACGTGTGTGTGGTTTTTGAGATAAGGCGTGCCTCTCTGATGAGGTGATGTTGAAGCAGACACACGAAGAACAATCCTTGAGGTATGGGAGAGCAGGGTGGGGATGGCCCAGGCAGCGGGCGCAGCAAGTACACAGGCCTTGTGTCAAGGGGCAAGGTTTCGAAACAAAACCTTCACCCTTCTGCCCTGCATTCTGTCCTCTTGATCAACTTAATTTTTTTCAAAGCACATTTCACTACTTGACATCCTCGGTGTGCTTTTGTTCTCTTACTGTTTGCACCTCCAGCCAGATTATGAGCCCTATGAGGACATGACTTTGTCTTCACCAATGCTGATAGTCAGCGCCCTGGTAGATGGAGAAGATGCTGAACACGTTTGCTTGGGAATGTTCTGTCCATTATTTGGATTTCTGTGTTTCGTTTTCACCAAGCTCTTAACATGCAGAACGACTGAGCTGAACACTTTACATTCATTACCTCACTTAATCCTCACAAAAACCTTACCTGCATGGATGCTAATATTTCCCTCACATCACAGAGGTGAAACCGAGGTTAGGTGACTGGCTAGGATGACTCAGCCACTAAGTGCCAGAGCTGAGATGTAAGCCCAGGTGTGATCCCAGAGTTGGCGCCCTTCAATCGAAACAGTGTCTAACCTTGCTGAGTCCACTGTGGCCACCACAGTGTCATGAACACAAGAGGCCTGCAGCAACTAGTCCCTGGCCGACTTAAATGTATTCAGTACAGGGGGGTGCGCCTCAAAGAGACTGCAGCCTAGACTCTGGAAACAGGGTTAAAAGATGCCCCCTTCTAGTGTAGAAGCTTAAAAAAAAAAAAAGGACCAGCATAAAGGAAATATGCACATTTTCCTCCCAGAAACCTACCCACATGCGAAACAACACCCAAGCGTGTCACTCCGGGGACAAAGGCACTTTCTAAAGATACTAGGCTTATATCCACTAAAGGCAGACAAGTTCCAACACCAGAAATCATCCTCTCATTGTGGAGAGGAGGGACTGTGATGACAGACCTTTCTGGTGACTCATGAAGGTGCCAAGGGGCTTGGTGTCTTGCCTAACATGCAAGGCCTTGAGTTTGATCTTCTGCATCACAAAACAAACAAAAAAAAACAAGCATGGGAGAGAATGGCAGAAAAGGGAGACAGTTTACCCAGGAGCCCTGCATCTGCTGGGGTAAGGAGACTCAGTTCCTTGAAATATAAGTGGCAAAGAGTAAAAACAAGAGGTCTTCATCTAGAACCAAAACTCCCTAACCCCCTTGTTTTGGTTTCTTGCTTGCTAGAACCCATTCAGTTCCTTGACACTAAAATTAAGATTCCCAGAATAATCAGCACAAGCTTCTCATTGGTTTCTCCATCTTCCTGGCCAGATCATATACAACTCAGGACCAGGATGCTAGCAGATGATCACCCCAAGGTTATATGGCTTATATCTAGATGTTCCCCTAAAGCTTCCTGCACTTACAGGTTGGGCTTTTTAAAGCTGGCTGGATACTGGGATTGAGGATGTATAGTACTAAACTAGTTCACTGACTGGTTTAGCATATTGGGAAGAGCTACCTTGGATATAGGTGGCATCACCCAAAAGGATTATATCCTGGTTGTCATAAAAGGGAAAGGGAGACCTGCTTGCTGCCTTCTGCCTGTAATGAACTGTTTCTCCTCTGTGCTGCCCCTCTGCCATGCCACCCTGTCTTAGAACCAATCAACTATGGATTGAAACCTCTCCAAACCATGATCTGAAATAAATCTTTCCTCCTTTAATTATGGGTGTCAGGTAATTTTTCTCTCAACAACAAGAAAAGTAATCAATACAGTGTTGTGCAAACTTACTGAGAATAGCTAAGAGACATCCAACCCTTTCACTATTCATAAATAGTAACCACAAGCTTAAACTAAAAGCATTTGGGTGCTATGGTGGTGGTACCCAGGTTCAAGAACTTAATAGTTTTCAAGATTCTGGTCACAAATTGAATTAGATGAAAAGTGACTTAAATTTCCCCATAATTCCATTCTTGTCCAATTTGGTTTCCAACCAAGATCGTAGAAAGAGTTAAGTTGTGAACCAAAGTACCACCCCACTCCTACTTCCCATGTTTGCTTCTGCTGAGATCTTTTTTTTTTTTTTTTTTTTTTTTTTTTTTTTGCCACTGTC